>NC_049222.1:45769532-46082199 GCF_011100685.1 Canis lupus familiaris
CCCATATTAGTGGGGGCAATCTGCTTTACTCAGCCCACTGATTCGAATGTTAGTCTCATCTAAATGTACCCTTCCAGAAACACCCAGAATAATGTTTGACCAAATATCTGAGTAGTGCATGGCCCAGTCAAATTGAACATAACACTAACCATCACAATAACCTACTGTATGGTTATCTGCTGAATAAATGACTGAATAAAACAAGTTGTCAAAAGTAGTTGAGAGTGAAAAGGATGTGTCTATCTAGGAAACTAGTGATGAACCAAAGCTGGCATCTATTTACTACCTGGGGAAAAGAAAAATCAACCATGGGCTGCAAGATTAAACAGAAGTATTGGCAAAGCCGGTGTTCAATGAGATATGGTTGCTTTCATAAGTTTAAGGGTTGGTAAAATATTTACATGGAGATAAACGTGCAGCCAGCAGTTGATAATGAGGAATTTGAATAGTAGAAGGCAGAGATACAGATCTGGGAAAGCTTGTCATTGTCTGGGAGAGACTGTACGAAGATAAATATAAAGGCAGGGAGAAATGTAAGAGTAAGGAGATAAAGATGTGTCAGTGGGAGAGGACAAGAAAGTATAATTGGAGACCTATCAAGAGAACTAGGAATTTTATTTTATTTTATTTTATTTTATTTTATTTTATTTTATTTTATTTTATTATTTTATTTTATTTTATTTTATTTTATTTTATTTTATTTTATTTTATTTTATTATTATTTGTTTGTTTATGGAATTTTAAAACCAGGCAGGAAAGAGGAAGAAAGTAAGAGGAGTAGAGCTACTGGGTAGAATGCCCCAAAGTCAGGGAGAGGGTTTTCTGAGACAGGGCTGATGGGAATGGCGGCTATATTTGTGGCTGCCAAGATTTGCTCACAAAAGATGAAGGAAGACTTAAATGTGGATCAAGTAAGTATGGCCGTCTCATTTGGGAATGACAATAAACAAAGTGAAAGCTTGTATGAAAATCAAGGGAATCTCAATGAAGAGGGAAGATATTTTTAGAATAGAAAAGAAGGGCATCCTGGGTGGCTCAGTGGTTTAGTTCCACCTTCAGCCCAGGCCGTGATCCTGGAGACCCAGGATCGAGGCCCACGTCAGGTTCCCTGCATGGAGCCTGCTTTTCCCTCTACCTGTGCCTCTCATGGACCCTGCTTCTCCCTCTAACTGTGCCCCTGCCTTTCTCTCTCTCTCTCTCTCGAATAAATAAGTAAATAAAATTTTTTAAAAAAGAAAAGAAGATGGCTTTATACACAAAGGAAGGAGGTGGTATATAAAGAGAGACTAAAGAAGATACCTCTTAAAAATAAAAGCAGTTTTATGTATTAACAATTTTGCCTTTTCAAGTCCTTATTTGTGTTGTATGAAAAAATGGTTGTGAATACCGGAACAATTCTCATTTTTATCTCCGCATCCATTCAGGTTCTAAAATATTTCCCCCCCTTGCCCAGAAATGATGACCTTGAAATAATTTCAGGTGATATTTTCTTGAACTTCCTGTTGTTATTTATATTAGGACTATCCTGTGTTCATTCTCAAAATAATTTCTTCTCTCATATATTTTAGAAACTAAAATATATGGCAGACAGGGTGACACAATGAGTCACTGTGCTCAGAAGGGGAGATTTCCCACAGCTAGCAGCATTTTCATATTTCCTGTCATTCCATCTGGCTCACTCTGCGTCCGAGCACCAGTGACGTCCCTCTGTCACACCGTTCTTTCCAATCTTCTAACCCAATTTAGAATGACCATTGTGGTAACCAGTCCAGATCTTTGATCAAGATAGATGCTAATTAGTGGTAGCCTTGACATATTAAAAGTTAATTTACACTCAAGAAATCTGTGGAGGATTTTAGAACCTGTTGTGCCTTTATCTCCTCAACATGTAAATTCAACAAATTCTCTTATGCGTGGTGCCCTGGGTTTTGTGACCTCCTTTCCAGAAATGAAAGAGGTGATTGTTGTTTTTTCCTTCTCTTCTTTCAACATATTTCTCATTGGAAATAAAATTCTTTTTGCCCTTCTTTCTGGACCATTGATTCAAGTCTTTCTCAAAATCTTAACTTAAAACCAACCTTGGGGTATTTAGTGAATGGCCTTTGAAGTAGTTTGGTAATACCGTGTTTTGTGGAAGTAGATTTTATTCAAATAAAAACGGTTGGCAATTCTTTTATTGTGCTTCTGAAAAAGTTATTAGACTTAAAATGTGAGGGATCCATGCAATGCCTGCCTAAGGCCTGAATTTTCTTCACTTGGTCTTTTCTAAAATGAATTACAGGAATAACTTGGCTGTCAGCCTCCTCTTTGGTTTGCGGGTAAGTAAAGTAGTTATTTGAGCTATTTTGATTTTCATTATATGTTAAGATAAAGACAAAATAAAGCTTTCTGGGGAGTATTAAATATTTCAAATATGAACATTTGAACAGTAAACTATCATGAGACTATGAACAGATTGCAAGAAAGACAATCTCCTGAATAAGAAAGTTGGCTCTAAAGTTATTGGTGAAAGAAAGAGAGAGCAAGTAAATAAACATATGTGTCTATTCTCCAGAAATTCTTTTTATCCTCCTCCTCACAATGTATGTTGGATATGACACATGGCATGGGTATAAGAGTTAGCCAATGCCACTTACTATTGTGGCCTTCTTAATTTTGAGTGATTATGTTCAGTCGTATTTCATCCATTCTCATATTTACTTTTATTCTTATGACATGAAATAATTTTATTAGGACTGTACACATTTGATACAATTTTTATATAGAAATTGCTGGTTGACTTTTTTTCTGTAACAGATCTAAAAGACATTTTAATTATGGTTATAAACCTACTTCCTGAACTATTTCTCAGAGCCTTATATAATTCTTTGAGCTTGGGGTGACCAGTAAATGATTGGTCCACACCATTGAAAGGCTCATAGCATTATATATATCTACAGAGTGAAGAGAAAGCTCTGGATATGTATAACATGCAGAGTAAAACACAGCTGAATAGTGACTTTGGTAGGGGAACAACTAGTTTTAGATATTCTCTAGTTTAACAGTAACCCGGGAAGAATATGATAGGTTTCACTCCTGGCACCTCGATTCTGATGATATATAGGGGACAAGTGAGAATGCAAAATTAGCTATTTATATTAGTTTTGTGGATGGAATTGTCCCTTTCAGAAAAGAAAAGGTTGGAGTCCTAACCCTTAGTATCTCAGGATATGACCTTATTTGGAGATAGAATCCTTACTGAGGTAATCAAGTTCAAATGAGGTTACTAAGGTGGCCTCTACTCTAATAGAATTAGTGTCCTTATAAAAAGGTAACCTTGAGACACAACATACAGCTTTCACATAGTACTGAGAAGCTAGGAGTTCATGGGAAGATTGGAGCGACATTGCCACAAGCCAAGAACTACCAGAAGCTGGGAGACATATCTGGAACATATCCTTCCCTAGAACCTTCAGGGGGAGCATGGCCTTGCCAGCACCTTAGCCTCCAGCCTCCAGAACTTTAAGAAGATATATTCCTGTTGTTAAGCCACTTAGATACTTTGTTATAGCAGTCCTAGAAAACTAATGCAATTAGTTAAAGCAGGTAAGGTCATATGGTATAATAAGCATTCCTCCAAATCTCTGCATAAACACAATGAAAGGTTGTTTTTTGCTCATGTAGAGTCTTTGGTGAACAACCTTCCACACAGATATTCAGAAGTCCAGATTACTTAGCTATTCAGATTGTTCCCATCCTGTGACTTCCCCAGGGCGTAAGGCCTTGAGTCTTTGCTTGGGTCTTTTGTAGTCACAAAAGGGGATAGAAGTAAGGTGGAAGGGAGGAAAGTTATATTTAATTGAGGAAGTATTGAATTCTAGGAGTCTAATTCTTCCCTGGAAGTTCAGAAATGTACTGGTAATTCAATATCATTATTAGCAAATAATGGTGAGACATTTTTAAATACTTATACCACTTTATAGATAACAGTATGTCTTATTTGGTGAATAGTTGGTACTATTATTAACCTCATTTACAATGAGGAAACCAAGGATCAGAGAGGTTAAATAACTTGCCAAGACCACACAGATGTGCATGATAGAGCCATGATTCAAACCCCGCCAGTCTCACTACAGAACCTATATATTTAAGTCCAATATCATGTCACCTCCATAACATATACAAATGTATTTATGGGAATTTGCAATAGCCCATAGTCATTTATATCTGTGGTCCTCATTGGTACTAAATTGAATGAATACAACCTTATCAGAAAGATGTTTAAAGCACCCTCAGGACAGAAGGATGGGGCACAAGAGTGGACACTGGTTCATAGCTACTCCTTGTCTCAATGTACTTAAAGAGAGCAGAAATTTGTCTTGAGAATTTTTACCTTTCCTTTTATAGTCTTCCTTTTCTCTCTTTGTCATTCTGAACTTTTTATTAAAGTGCCCAGTGGCTCTTTTCTTCTCATGCCCTCCTCCACCCAAGAGTAAAAATATCAACTGTTATTTTCTGAAACTTAGTCTTACCAGTCTCTTAACTCATTCAAGTAATTTGCCCTCATTGGCCTTTTTTCAGATTTAGAATTAGATTCAATTGCAAATAAGAGTAATCCCCCAAATAAAAGAGGGTTAAAGAAGATAGGAGTTTATTTCTCTTTTTGCTATAAAAACTAGATGTGGGTATGAGGGCTGCTTCAATGGCTCTGCTCCATGAAAGCCTCAGGCACACAGGTTCCCTTTCACTCGTTCTGCTGCTGTGTGGCCATTTCCAAGGGCATGTGCTGTGCAAGACAGCTGTTCTATGTCCAGCTGTCACATGTGCATTTCCAGCAGGAAAGAAGAAGGGGGAAGAAGACGACATTTCTCTCTTCCAGGAGTTTCCTGTAAGTTACACACACTTCATATCTGTCCCAGAACTTAGTCAGATGGACACACCTAACTGTAAGAGAGGATTCCCCATTGAAAGTCAGGGACTCTATTACAGTAGAAGATAAAGAAAATCAGATATTGGGAGATAATTAGGAGTCTCTGTGCCATGCATTAAAATTCTAACTGTGGAATAAAAACAAATGTTCTAGCTAAAGAAACTCCAGATACCAAGTGCTTTAGAAGACTGCGTTTTCTATAAATTGCCTTATTCTTGGCTCTGAATCATTGGTCTAGGCTTAATTAATAGGATCAAGTATTTTTACTTCTGTTCACTTTCATGTACTCTTGTATCTGGGTAAGGGTTCTCAGATTTGAAGAGTGTTAGCTTTTGCATACTTTGTCTTCTCTATCTGTGTCACCACCTCAAGCTTGCATAACTGTACCTACTGTCACTGTATGGCATGTCTTTTGCTCTGATTTCATTCCCACCATTCCTGTAATACAGCGTTTACTCAAATTACAAAGTCAGATGAAAACATCTTGAAGCGATATCTGGGAGGTCCATGGTGATTATTAGGAGATGACATTAGAGGTAGGAAAGCAGCTAGCTAATAGCTTTAGATCCACATGATATGTTCGACTCTGGAAAGCTCACTGTCACAATATTTTTGTTACTTTATTCTCAATCTTTAAGCTTTTTCTGTCCTCTTCATTAATAAGATATATATATCACACTAGGTGTGAGTAATATGCACTAAGAACTTAATTAGCATATCAATATAAAGTCATTTGTTTGTCTGACCAGTGAATACTGAATCTTAACTGATATGGAAATGAGAAAATCTTTTTTCTGTCTTTTCCAGAAGAATACAAATTAAAGTAAATTCCAAGTTGCTTGATCCTTGGCTACTATTTTCTCAGGAGGCCTTTTATCTTCATTAATACAGGTTAAAATATTTTGTACGAGTGTACTTTGTTTATATAAACAATGTTATATCTGTGAGGCAAAAAGAAAAATTAATAATTCTTTTAAAAAACACCAAAGGAAAAAAAAAAAGGAAAAAAAAATAAAAAAATAAAAAAATAAAAAAATAAAAAACACCAAAGGGAGCTGGAATTCACCATTATCATTTTTATTTTATTACAGGTTTTTGATCCATTTAATTGTCTGATTGCAAGTATCAAATAAGTCATTTATTAAGGCTAACGTATTGCTAACAGAATGTGAAGAGGGAGGAGAATGTTTTCAGTGTAATGAAGTTAACATCTGTACAATAAATAGAAGTGCTGTTTTTGTCAGAGATGTTTTTCCTGCAGGAGAATGAGGCCGAGTCCTTTAGCTTTACTACAGTCACATTGAGGCTCCTGAGAGCAGAATGAGTCACGGTTTGCAGTGTTCCTATTGGAAATATAAACAGAATGGACCTTCTGAGTAAAGACTGAGCCAAAACAATAAAACTACTGATGTGAATGTTTCAGCCCCGTGGCTTTATTTTGTTTGCATAGCTGAGCAAAGTCAGAATACCTTCTGTTTACAATGATTTGTTTTGGTTATTTTTTCAGCCTCTTTAGTATATATATTTGTAATCTTGGTTATACTGGATTATTAATTGCCCAGGACAAGGTAGCTTACAGATGTTAAGATAATTGAAAGATAATTTACTTAGAATGAACTTTACACATATATTTCCCCCCGCCCCCCCCCACCTCCCAGTCAGAAGGAGAGAAGGGGGGGGTGCGGAGGGAGAGGGAGAGAATCTTAAGCAGGATCTACACCCAGCTTAGAGCCTGACATGGGGCTCAAACTCACCTGAGATCATGACCTGAGCCGAAATCAGGAATTGGCCACTTACCAGTTGAGACACTCAGTGCCCCCTGAACTTTACATATTTAAGTTGTGCAAGTTCTGGTCACTCCACATTCCTGCCTTCCCTTTGCATTGTCAGTCTTTTCAGTTATGGACAGTCTCATATTTTGATTTAAATTTAAATTTCCCTCATGACTAATGATTTTAAATATCTTTTCATGTGTTACTTGGCCATTCTTATAGTGTCTTTGAGGAAGTGTTTTCAAATCTTTTGCTTGTTTTTTTTTGTTGTTGTTGTTTTTTGGGGGGGGTAGTTGACTTGTTATTGAATGTAAGCATTCTTTATGTAAGGTTATTTAAATAGAAGCACAGTACATTTGTCTTCATTGCGTTTTCTAAGTATTTTCTACCAAACTGTGGCTTATCTTTTTGTTTGCTTGATAGTATCATTCATTCAAAGATCAAAAGCTTTTCATTTGATGAGTTTCAAAAAATTTTTTATGGATTGTGGAGTTTGTGACCTAAGAAATCTTTACCTATCCGAAGGTCACAAAGATCTTCTTCCATGTGTTTTGTAGACATTTCTTACATATAGGTTTTACATTTAAGTCTATGATTTTAATCATAGACTTTTAAATGGATTTTTATGCATTGTGGAAAGCAAAGTTCAATGTTCATTTTTGAAATATGGATTATCCAGTTGTTCCATTCCAATACCATTTTATAAAAAGATTCCCCTTTCTCCAATGAATTGCCTTGGCAGCTTTACCAAAAGTTAGTTGACAGTATGTATGTTAATATACTCATACACTCTGTTGTATTTTAGTATTGTTACATTTATCTGTTTACTAATTCCAAACTGTCTTGATTACTGTAGCTTTATAAAAAAGCTTTTCTTATCAAAATCCTCCAATTTTGCTTTTATTTAAATATTTTATTTATTTGTTTATTTATTTATTTATTTATTTATTTATTGTGAGCTTGTGAGCCAGCAGAGGGGCAAAGGGAGACAGAGAAACCCTGGTCGACTCCCTGATGAGCATGGAGCCTGACTCAAAGCTTAATCCCAAGATCCTGAGATCACACCCCTGAGATCACAACCTGAGCAGAAATCAAGAATCAGATGCTCAACGAACTAAGTACCCTAATTTTGTTCTTTTTATAAATAATTTCCTAGGCTATTCTAGGCTATTTAGGCTAGCCTAATCTAGACTATTCTAGATTCTTTAATTTCCATATGTAAACTGTGGATCAAAATTGTAATAAATTCATAGATAATTTTAATTATAACTGACATCTTAGTGCTACTGAGTTTTCTAATCCACAAACACATTGGATCTTTCCACTTAGGTGTGTAAGTGTTGTAGATTCATTGGGATTTTTACAAATGGGAATGGTTTTACTTCTTCCTTTCTGACTGTTATGCCTTCTATAGCTGTTTCTTGCCTAACTGCAATGGCTAAGACTTCAGCTATGATATTGAATTAAAGTGATGAATATAAGCATTCTTACCTTATTAATGATTTTAGGGGAAAATGTTCGATATTTTTGTCATTAAATATATTAACTATGTTTGCTTTCAAAAAAGTCAGATTGACAGAATACCTTTATGTTTCTAGTTTGCTAAGAGTTTTAATTGTGTTGAATTCTGTTGGTTGTTTTTCTGCATCTACTGGAACAATAATATGAATTTTCCTCTTTGTTATTTAATAGAGTAAGCTACATTCTAAAAAATATTCAACCAGCCTTGTATTCCTGATATTAACCTATTTGTAATAATGTATTAGATTTGTTACATATTATTGGGTTCTATTTGCTAATATTTTACGAAAGATTTTTTTGTCTGTGTTCATGGAAGATATTGATCTGTCAACAACATTTTAGGTTTATAGCCCCAGAAAATGAATTTGTTAGTGTTTCTTCCACTTGTTTTTTGAAAATGTATAAAATGGGAACTATTTTTCCTTCCTCAATGCTTGATAGGATTCACCAGTAAAACTATTTTTGCCTTTTTCTTTTTTTTTTGGTTGTTGAAGTGTTTTATAAGGAATTTGATTAATTAATACAAGGATATTCAGATTTTCTGTCTTTTGTCATTTTTATAAGTATCATTTTATAAATGGTTTATAAGTATAGTATTAGAAGACACTTCTAATATTTTATAAATATTTATATTTTCTAAGCCATTTGTCCATTTCATTTAAGTTGTTGAATTTATTCACATTAAAAATATTCTTTTTAATATCTGCAATATCTGAATTGATAATTCATTTTTAATTCCCAATGTTAGTAATTTGTGTTCTTTGTGTTCTTGATCAATCCAAGATTTGTTAATCTTGTTAATTTTGTTTTCAGAAATTAGTTTTTCACCCTTCTTTGCCTATTTTCTGTTGTACTGCTTTTAATCTTACTTTTATTATCTTATTCTTTCTACATATTTTGTTGTTTATTCCCCTTGTTTTTTTAAAACTTTTTGTTAGAATCTTAGGTCATTGACTTAGGTCTTTCTTCTTTCCAAGTATAAACATTTAAAGCAATATTTTTTCCTCTCAACATTGCTTTAGTTCTATCCCACATTATTTTGGTCTGCTGGTTTTTGTTATTCAGTTTAACATATATTCAGATTTTATTTGAGACCCTCAACTATATCATCTCAATATTTTGCATTTTAAAAGATTTAAGATTTATTGATAATTGTTTTATAGCCAATCTTTGTAAATATGCCATGTACACTTGAAAAGGTTACATTCTGTAGTTATTAGGTATAGTGTTCTGTAAATATCAACTAGATGAATGTGGTTGGTATAGTTGTTCAAACCTTCTATGATGTAGATAAGCATAATCTTTCCTATTGGGGGATTTTTTTAACCTTTTTAAATTTGTAAATTTGGGACATTCACACACTTTGGGAATTGTTTGGCTAATTTAAATTAAAACTATTTTCTGCCCCATATTTTTTCTCTTCTCTTCTTTTGAAATGGAACTGGTATGTAAAGCTACTCTCCTCTACCATTCATGGCAAGCAGAATGGGCCATTAAAATGAATTTCTTTTTCTGCAGAATTGGGCCTAGAGAAGGTTTCATTCTTTCATCCCATATTGGTCAGATCTTTACATCTTCCATGATAAGTTGCAGAAATAAAGAAAACTGTAGAAAATGTTAAGAGAACTTAGAATAACCAATGACAGCTGAAAAGTTAGAAAAAGAAGATGCTTCTTATAAGTTAGAGGCAGTGAGCATATCTAGGCTAGACAGGTTGTAGTTCCCAAGGGAAGCAAACAATACTGGCTGGCTTAGAGGATGGGCTCCAGCTATGTGCTCAGGCGATCCTGAAAATGGCAACTAGAGCATGTACCAGGAGGAATTTCTCATGACATGTGCATTCATCCCTGGACTAGATTATGAAAGGAGGCTGTAGACACAATCTCCTTGCTAAGATTGGAAAATGATAGTTTCCCTGAGTCTAGAATAGCTTATATGTGGTCCCTACAGAGGATGGATGTGCTGACTCTGTTGATCTCTCAAGGTCCCTTCCAACCCTATCATTCTATGATTCTATAATTAATTAGTGATTGAGAAGATCATTTAATTAATGTTACAATTAAATCTGCCTGAGGTATGCTTATATCCTTGGCATTTCTGAGAAAGCCATAGATGTGGTTTCCTTGAAAACACCCTTTTGGGAAGTAGTAAGAGGTAGTCTTGCTGAGTTATCAAAGCATTGTCTGCCTTTTGGCATCACTGAAGGATCATTTTGTTTATCATAGGACAGTGCTTAATAGAAAATTAGTAATCATATGCAGTAGCATGGCAAGAGATCAACTGCTTTGCTTTTGGCAAGAGTTAATGATTTTTTTTTTTGCAAGAGCAGCATAATGCATAATTTTGTCTTCTATTTTTCACAAAATAAAAAAAAATTTGCATGCACTTCTGCAAGAGTGAGCCATAGTATTGAAGAAAACCAAGACTCATCTAAAACAATAGCTTAACATAAATAAAAAAGATTGGATATAACATTATAACAACAGAAAATAATACTAGACCTGCCTCATTGCACTGAAATTCTGCAGAGCATAAAACTTTTCTGAGAAATCAAAACAATGGAAATAATAAATGGATACTATAAATTAAAACTGGTGCAATTACAAGAGGGCATCCCCAAAATAATTTGTCTATGTACAATGTATTCCAGTTCTATTGGAAGTTCTTTTTTTTGTTTTGTTTTGCAAAACAAATCTCACTGTATAAATTAAGGAAAATATTTTTGATGTGTATAATTATAACAGGCTGTAGAATTAAGATTCTAAATCTTTTATAAATAGAGAATCTGAATATTCCTATTATGATACAATCTAATACAATAAATCTGAATTTCTTTTATTATACACAGCTTTCTTTTTGTACATTGAAATGGTTTTCCAGTGATACACTTAAGCCAGGCTCATTATGACATTTATAATATTTCTATTGTGGTTAGAAAGTATAGTTGGTTTTCATAGAAGGAAAGGATGTAATTGTTATATCCATCATTAAAAGAAGTCAGAGAAGTGTGAAATACCTGTATAGTTACCAAAGAAACAAGTATCAGTTCATTTAATCTAAACACATTTAAATGACTCTTGGCCATGAATTTTAACCCATGTTTACTCAGTCTTCACGGATGACTAATACAGCACATACTGCCTCAATAATGCAAACTTCTCTTTTCTGAAATTTTCTGTCAAATTATTCACCCGTGGGGGAATTTGCTTAAGTAGTGTTAGAATCTCTCTTGGGAAATGAAACCAAAGTTTTGCAGTCACTTTTTTTTTTTTTTTTTTTTAACAGAGAAACAAGCATATAGATAGTTCTTACCAATTTCAACCTTCCAATCCATATTTGCCTTTGACTCTGCTGGAATGTGATTGCAAAAACACTTCCCTTCCATTTTCATAGAAATTATTTGGGAAGTGTGATGGATTATTTAAATGATGACTTCTATGTTTTTTCTATACTTGAGTGTTGGCTCAAAAGTCTTTGTCTTATTTGGGCCAGGATGTTGTGTGTCCACTGAAACAGACGATTCAGCAAAGCTGGGCCAGTGGCCCTGTGTCCTGCATATTTTCTGGGTCATTGGTTACCACTTGGCTGCTTTCCAGTCACCTTTTATTGGCTTAACAAAATTGTTAGCATTGTCAGGCTCAAAAAGAGAAGCCAAGAATAAAATAGGAATACAAAACAGAGTAATTTAAGCATCTAACTTGGCTATTGTTAAGTGTTTTCCTCAAACCTAGCTTGCACCATTGACTTCTCCAAAGTGGTAGTTTTATATGGTAATATTTTATATTTGAAAGAACTAAGTTAAAATAATTCCAACTTCTGTTATATATTGGGAGCAATACCTCAGCTACTTGAAAGCACAACGTAGATTTCCATGATTCCCGGTGAATTTTTTTTTTTTTTAAAGGTAGGAAAAGCAAGTAAATGTATTTACAAAAACATTGTGTAGAATGTTATGGAGAAAGTAGAAATTCAGGCTATTTTTGTCTACTTAGCATTTTCACAGATTTGGTTCTGATGTAGCAGGAGATCTGGACAGCCAGTGCTTCATTGTTCAGGTGATTTTCACCACCATGTCAAGTGCTGACATACAGTTGATGATTGTAACGTGATCATTCCATACCTGCAAGAAGGTGTGGTGCCTACACCTTAATTGCTTGTAATTCTAGGATCTGCATAAGAAGGAAATGCATAGACTATGAGTCTTAGGAGAAAAACAAGCGAGTTCTGCTTTCGAAAATGTTGGGTGGTTTACCTTACATTTTCCATAAGGATTTATAATAAAATGATGACCTTGAGATACTGAAAGATGGCTATTTCATTTCTTCATTTCACAAGAGAATGCTCCCCCATTTAAAGCAGAACATAAAGACATTTTGGATTGTATTAGTTTGAATTTTATCAAAAACAGACCCTGAAGGAAGGATTTGGGAGTGTATAGTTTGGGGGGTGATACAAAAAGTGTCATGTAGTAGTGGAGAAGTGAAGAATGAAGCAGGAATGAGAAGTGAACGCATCACTACTGTAGGCAGTTGAGGCATAAATTCAGTGGGGACTCTCTTCAAAACTGAAGAAAACACCTCAGAATTATCCTGTGGTAGGATGAGGAAGCTGGAGGATTATCTGTCAAGTTCCAACTCTGTGTGTTTGAGTGTCACTCCTGTGGTGCTAACTTCCTAAAACTTCTGCCCTCCCACAGCTGTGAGTCAAGCATACTTTGGTGGCCAAAGAAACCATTCTGGTAAACAGATGCATGGAGCCATGGTATATACAGGAGCTGTTTGCGACTTAGCTCTGGCATAAAGTGAAGGGGTCTGGGTAGGGCGCCCCCAGGAATGTATTGCTATGTATTAGAGGCAGATCGCACCTATGACACAATAATCATCTCAATCGATTGTATAAGTTAGGGCTGAATCAGGAAGACACACCATTATGCATTGTGGGGAATAGGAACGTTGGAAAATAATATGGAAGTTTCTGTGGTGGAGGACCGACCTGAGTTTTGCTATAGGTTAGCAGGGACTGTTGGCAGGAAGAAAATCTAGACATAAAGTGGGAGTGAGCAAGGACAAGTAAAAACTTTCAAGGACACTGGAACCTGTGCCCATTTGTCGCCACTTCCAACCTCAATAACAACGGCAATCTATTGAAGAAGCTAGCATTCTTTGCAAAAGAGCGGCACATATATCTGGCCCCAGACCAGATAACCTAAAGGAGGTGATGTAGCAAAAGTTCAGAAACCTGTGGGTGCAACCACTAGATCCTGCCAATGATCTGGAGCAGAAGCTCAGTGACAATGTTGGTCAAATACAATTGTGCCCAGTTCCCTTCAGAATAATGGCAATGCTTGTCTTCTGATTTCCAGATCTCATGATTATCTCTCTTGTGGTCATTCCTTAGTACGCAATGGAGAGAAGAATTTCCTGTTATTCCACTAAGTGGACATGGTGCAAAGACATGACATCCATGTTCTATTGTTTAAATTCTGTTTCCTGAGAAGGGCTAGTGAAATATACATATACGCTTGTAAAGATAAAGATAAACTTGATAGTTCCTGAAATTATTTTAGCTCTAAAACTTAAAGGCTTTTAGAAATTTAGATATCCTTGAGTAAAATAATTTTCTGAGTTTATTTTAACAAAAATTTATTTAGCTAACTTCTCATGGTGTTGGATAATCAAGGTTTTATTTAATTAGGTATAATGTGTGTCAAGGACAAGGAGATGTTTATTTATGTGGTTCATCAAGTCACGAACTTCGTATTTTCCTGAATTTCCATCCCCTGATCCCCCAAATCAAATTCTCTCATTGTGTAGTTTCGAACTAGTAACCATGGAGAGGAAATGGAGGAGTTTTGTGAATCATATTGGTTCTTTTAAGGCACTTACTTATTATTTCATCCATTATTATAATTGTACTTTTAATAGTTGACATTTACAGGTTTAACATGGCTTTAAGGAATGGTTTAAAAATATTCTTGTTGGTTGAAAAGCATTTTTGGAATTTACCATCAGAATGTCAAAGGACTCAGAGCAAATGCATGGTTTCCTTTTAACTCAGGCAGAAAAACATCATGGAATTCTTGTGCCCACAAGAAGCCTGTGGGTCAAGCATAGTTATTTTGGTTCCATTAATATCAGACTTAGAGAGGACCCAAGGGTGTGCTGGAGGCATCTGAAGGGAAGATGTAAGTCATAGTGTAAAGGTGGGTACAGTACTTGTCAGGACAGAGGGAAAGCTCAGGATATTCAGTGGATACTGGAACTGATTTGAACTTGCTCCCATGAGCTCATGATGAGCAACTTTTCCCAACTCCTAGTTTAGTGATATCATGTTGGTAATTTGAAAACATCCATGATGGCAGCATTTATCCTACGGAACATGGAGGACACTGCAGATCAGGACTTCTTCCACCCTTCCTTGCAACTAGTCCAAGAGATACCATGAAACTTTTACTAACACACCCTGGATAAGTGTGTTTGAAGCTACCTCTTTGCTTCTCTTCTTCCAATGCACAGAGTACTGAATGGTGGTTGATGAAGGTTTGCTTTAGTCTATGAATCTTTTTTTGTTTTTGTTTCTTAAGTCTTTTGTAACTCTTGCTGAGATTTGAATTCAGGCAGCCTGCAGACTTTGTTTACCACTTAATATTCATTTCACATTTACTGCACACTCACAATATGCTGGGTGCTGTGCTAAGAGCCAGGGATGCCATAGTGATTATGAAAGACATGATTCTTATGTTTGTAGGGTTTACAACTCCAGAGGTCTCAACCTTGGTACTATTGACATTTTGGAGTGATGGCTCTTTGTTGTGGGATGTTTAGCCGCCTTCCTGGCCTCTAGCCACTAGATGTCAGTAGCAACTCCCCCCAGTTGTGAAAATGAAAAATGTCTCCAGACATAGCCAATTATCCCTCCTGGAACAAAATTGCCCTGGTTGATACCTCCTGTTATAAACACCTGTTATGTAAGAGAAGCTAGCTGAATGAAAGAAATCAATGCTTAAATAGGTACAATTGTTACCTCTTTTACAGATGGAGAAACTGAGGCACTCAGTAAAAAATTTCTCGAGTAGACACCTTATAAGTAGTCAAAGTAAGATAATGACTCCCATCTTCTTGGCTTTATAAATAATTCTAAAATTGGACAAACAGAAAAAACAGACGAAGGTTGCAAGAAACGATAAAAACTTTGGGAGAGACAATTGTTAATAGCCAAGAACAATATTGGCCCCAGGTTGTTGGAAATCAGCTTTACATATTTATTAGAAATATGGATATTCGTTTTTGGCCAAAGACCATCTAAAAGAAAATAAAGCTCAATTTTTCTATAAATTAAATTCTAACAACACGATTGCAAAGGATCCTGCCGGAAAAGGAAAAGGGATTGTCTACACAGCTTCATGTGACTGTGTGACTGCCCAGGAGCTATCTGATGAGCTCATGTTGGAAAAGAACACCCACAAGACGGAAAGGAATTGAACTTGAATGATGATGAATGGTGCAAATTTATAAAAACGATTTCTGGAGGTTGATGCCCAGAATGAGCTGAGGCTCGCAAAAAATGTCAAAGACAACAAAAAGACCCTTTAAAGCTATGTTTGGAGCAAGAAAGAAACAGAGAGGCCCTCTGCTTGGAGCAGATGGTACAATGCTAACAGATGACAGAGAGAAGCACAGCTCTTCAGCTTCATTTCTGCTAAGCCTACTCCGTCAAGGAAAATTGTGTTCCAAAGGGAAAGATATTTTAGAGCAAATATTTTGAAAGAAATCAAAGTACAAGAAATGGGAGAAGCCATAAAGCACCTGTTTTAAGTGTTTTAAAATGGTTTTATCTATATGTTCATTCCTCAGATATTAGTTGGGAGTCTAACACTTGCCACACCTTGGGCTGAGCAAGGGAAAAACGGTCCTTCTCAGTGTCTGCATTCAAGGACTTCATCCTTCAGAGGGAATAAATGAAATTCAATGGGAGACTTCACGCGTCTAGTATTCCATGTACCATGTGAGGACCACATATACAATTCAGTGGGGACCTAAGTTGGTGTGAAGAAGCAGGGGTAGTGGGGGAGCTCAGGATATAAACTTTTCAGAGTCCTGAAAAAGGAGTAGGTTTTTACAAGGTGGAAAAATGATGAGTACGGTTGGAAAAGCAGGAAAATGCATGCTCAAGGGCCAGCAATTATGTTATGGGCTCCTGAGGAGATCTGCCTGTGTGGCCATACACGCACAGAGGGCAATCTTCAAGAAACCATGGTGAATGGAAGCCATTCCAGGAAGTTGGAGATGGTAAAAGCTTGATTTTCAAAATTAGGGGCATGTAGGATAATTGCTCCAAATATTACCTGTTTCACCCACCCATATAGATCCGCTGTAATTTTCTTCATATCAGATGTTAATAAGGTGAATAAGAGAGGCCTATTTACCAGGTGGCTGTTAATGTAGAAGGAAGAGGTCCCAATCATGCCTCTCCTTATTCTCCCACATTTGGTTGTAGGTAAGATGTTTCTAGGTTCAGAATTTGTTTCTCTTTGGTTGGAATCGGTTTATGGCTTTTATAGATTCTGGGAGATATGCTTAGAGGACTGTGAGCTGGGTGACCTGGGCCACCACCTTTGGCCATATAAAGTGTACTACACTCTGGAGGGCCCCTGTAGCAGGGTACTAGGCCCCATAGGTTAGGTATGGTTAGGTGCAGAGACAGTGGGGGGTGGGGTGGTGGATCATTTTAGAATAATGTTTATGAATGCATAACTACTTCCATGCAAGGGGTTTTCCATGAAGTAAAGCAGGGCTCCTGGTTCTGACCTCCGCCGCATTATTTTAGCATTGAAATGCAGTGACCAAAATTGCAGATGATAAATAACTAGGAGAGGTAGCTTGCAAGCCGGATGAAAGAGTCAAAATTAAACAATTGCCAGTTTGTAATGAAAGACCAAAACAAAGAATGTGAAATTTATCACAGATTAAATATAAAGCACTGAATTTTGTTTGAAAAATCAATTTTGTGAGCCCAGGTTGGAGGAGACAAAACGATTTATGTAAAAGAAGGCTTGTAGAGTTTAATTAATCATGAGCTCAATATAAACCAGTAATGTGATGTGGCTGCTTTGAAAACAAAGCTGATCTTTCTTTTCTCTGAAAATTTTCCTTTCCAATGCTTTTCAAATTACAAAACTAATAAATGTTTGTTTTAAAAAGTGAAACCAAAATAAAATTTGAAAAGGGTGGAGAAAGGAAATGCTAATCCTTTCTTGTTTTGGCCCCCTCACAACAAAGAATTATCCACCCAAAATGCCGACAGTCCTGAGGTTTAGAAGGCCCTGCATCATATTTACATATTCAACCTATTTCTCTGCATACCATGTGTCCTGGAAATTGCCAAGTAAATTTTTCATGCCAGAGTTTCCCTCTCTATAAAATGGGAATAGTAATAGCACCTACCTGGAGAGTTGTTATGAAAATTAGATTAAATAAAACATGTAAAGCACTTAGACTAGTGGAAGAAAACTGAGTAGAGCAGTGTGAGGAGTGAGCCTTTATTCAAAATGCCACATCAGGAGGAGGCGCTGAAGGAATGTTCTGGCATTCTTCCTGGGGAAGAGGGACAGAATTTTTATAGAGCTTCAGCAGAGAGAGGTCAGCCGAAGTTCAGCTAGTTCAGGGACTAGTTGCTCAGTAGAGGTCCTCGGAGTGGGAGGGGTTGCTTTTTGGGACTTTCAGTGGTTGGCTGGGTAGTTCAGGTTCTATCAAGAGGAAGAGGGAGGGGGAGCTGCTGGGCAGAGGTCAGCTGATGTCTAGCCCTTTGGGGACTCTTTGACTGCTATGTAGAATGTGCTCAGTAAATGCTTATTGTTGATGCCATTCTGTTCTTCTCCCATCCTGGGCAGACTCTGCATATAGCTACCCACCTCTGGGAGCCGTTGGGAAAGAGGCAGAAGTCTTCTATGTTCTAGGATCCCATGAACTACCCTAGAGCTTCCTGTGGGCACCTTGGCTCCTTTTTGTGAAAATAAATGAAGACCAAACAAATGTGAGAAACAAAGGCTATTTATTCAGAGCTTGCCATCCAGGGGAGTCAGTCATCACCAGTTGATTTTGGCCAAGACTCCAAGGCCAGTAGAAGGGTGGGGAGACTTTGGGTGGACCATAACAGAGGCTATTAGCATGGGAAGCTGTAGGTAGCTGACTAGAAGCAGGCACTCATGTGGTAGGTTAGGGGTGCATTTTTTTTACTTCCTCTGATTGGTCTTAAATTGGAAGCAGGGACAAAAATTAGAGAAGCTGTCAGATATTTATTGAGTCCTAGACATTTGGGGCCAATATTATAGACATTTTTGATTAGCTCCTTGGATTGTGCCTAAGGATAGCAATATAGCTTTCTAGAAATCTGGCTTGGAGTAGGCTGGCTTCTTGGGTGGTTTATTGTAGACAAGGGGCTCATCTCCTGAGCAGATAGCTGCAGGTTGCAGATCAAGATCTACTTTTATGTGTGGTCTGGCTGCTGTCCATTTGTATCTTCAGATTCAGTTTCTCATTTTGCTTTTCATTTGGTTGTCTCTTCCTTTCAAAGCTCTGGTTATTTTATCTGGTCTGGGGGCAGAAAAAGTCTGGCTTTAATGGATGATGCATTCATCCAAGTTTATCGATTCTGACATAGGTTTTATGATGTAAAGGACTAAGGGTTATGACACTCAGGGTCTCAAGACTTATTCAAAAGCTAAGAATTGAATGCTTTTGTTCACCTTATTCTACAGGCAAAAGAACCAAGAAAGGGATATTTTTTTTAAAAGCCCATAACACATATTACATAAGACATAAGATATTTACATTAAGCCATATTGAGTTGCACTCTCTGGAACTCCTCAACAAGCTTAGAATGGTGGTTTGGAAGGATTGTGAAAGAACAAGCTTTTAGAGGCAGGATTTGAGTCTGGCATGAAGCCTGGCGATAATGGGCTTAGGCAAAGATTGTCTTTTCTCTCTCTCTCTCTCTCTTTTTTTAATGCTAGAAATTAATTGCTGACTTAACTTAGTTTTGTATCTTTTTCTTTCTAGGTATACTTGTCAGGATGTACAGGTCAGTTTTCCAATAGCTGTGGTATTTGTTATAGATCCTTGAATGTGTACATTAATTAAGGCTGGTATCCGTATCCTAAAACTGAAAAATAGTTAGAATTAATTTACTTGAATGTCGGCACATACACCCTCTGTAATTTCTCATCAGGGTGATTAGTCTGAAGTTAATTTCTACTTGCAATTCTCACAGGGCTCTGGCATCTTTATTTTAGCATCAGATTCCCTTTTTGTAATGAAAGTGCCTGAGCATGGTTATAGCATATTTCCTTGATCTTCCTGTTTTAAGATGATGACTAAATAAAATACAGATTACTAGATAAAATATAGTTCCAATATGTTGGAACTTTAGTCAGATTTATTCCCTGGGACTTTAAATTAAGGCTGTATTTCCTAAAATATTTATAAATGAACTTTTGGATGATCAAATTAAACATTTCAAGGTAAAGATATTAATATTAGAGAACTACAAGATAAAAATAAGACACGGAGAGCTGCCTTTAAAATATACATATCAGGCCAGCACTAATGAGATATTTTTGCAATAAATTACATTTTACATGTGACATTTAAAGCAGTTGATTAAAGGAAAGGAAAGATGGAAAGTTAGTAGGAACAGAGATAAGATTTTTATTTGGCACTTTCTCTCCTTTCTCTTTATGATTGCATTAGGGAGCTACCAACTGAGAGTGGTCCGAGAAGCCTTGCTTGTAACCTGCTGGGACACTCCCAGTTAAAAGATTGCTAAGCTCTGTTGCCAGGGTCCTAATGTTTCTTCCTTGTGATGCTTGGGGGATAGGAGAGATGTTTTTATTGGTTTGTACAAGTGCAGTTGCTTCCAGAAGACTCCTAATTTGACTAAAGGGGGTATCTGTGAAAAAGACATGGTCAGGTACGTCCTGCTGCACTGAATACTAATATACCTTCAGTAGAGGCACATTATGCTTTTATTTCTGACTGTACATTGAATTATTTACACCTTCAAGGCAGCTGATTGAACTGTAGCATCAAGCAATTAGCAAATCAAAAATTTATATGATTCCAATTTAGCATGGACTCCTTCTCTCTCTCTTTTTTTCTTTTTAGATTTCCACCCTGACAGTGACAAATTACTCCTCTGCTGGCTGAGATTGGAAATTAAAAGCATTTAGAGTTGCTCATGCATTTATGCTAATGAGAACTTCTGATATGATTTGCATGCAAAAGAGGACAATCTGAAAGCTCATCAGTTTTTCATGCTTCCGCATTTTGATGTAGCAGAATTTTTTCTGTTTTTCTGTGGAGCAAAATTTTTTTCTCCAGGAAACAATACCAAATGTGAACAAAAAGAGTTCTTTTAAGTCAGAAAGTTCGTTTTTTTACCCTCCAGATTCTTGTCAAATTCGTTTGCTTGCTCCTTTAGAACTGCAGCCCACATTCATTAGCATTTTAGATGTTTATCAAAGGAGGGATCCAGTATCTGCCACACAAGATTATAGCTCAGCTTCATTTCCAATTCAGCAAGGGAAAAAAAAAGACTCGGGGACAGACAAGAAGAGGGACATGTACCTTCACAATTTTTTCATACGTACACCCGAATTAATCCCATTTAGAGTAAATTTGATTAATCGCCAAAGGTGGCAGTTTTAACTTTCATTGATGGCACTGACAAATTTTAGGCAGGGTCTCAGCATCGAAGTCCTCCACTGATATTTGTATAAAAAAGGGCAACGTTGAAAATGAATACAGAAAACTTGAGGGAAAAATTAAATGAGGAAGGAATGTACTCTCCAAAAATTTTGAAAGGGAGTTCATTATTTCTATAAATATGCATTTATTAAACCATTAAGATGGCAAAGGGGGAATTGAAAGGATGGGAAGTGTTTCATTTTTAGAATTTTTATTTTTCTTAGAAATTAGTCCCTCTCTTGGGATTCTTCTAATGTGGTAAAAGTTAAATGTTATATTATGAAAATGTGGTTGATGCTGTGGAAATTTTATTTTGCCAAAATGAATATATTTTGTTAATGCTTTCAACTGCTATCATGTGGGGTCTTTATTTATATTTAATGCAGTGCAGCACTATTTTGTACCGACTCTGTGAAGGGTAGCATTCACCCCATAAATACACTGTCCACTCAAACCGAAAAGTCGGGAGGTTTCTTCTGCTTTAGATGCACATGATCTTATCTGCCTAAGATGTTTTAAGGATGATTCCATAGAATTGCCTTTCTGTGCTGAAATTGACCTTAACCATGAAAGCAATGGCAGTCTACGTGCCTGCTCATATCTGGTGCCCTTAGGCTGCTCTAACAAGAGAGCCCTATGCAATTATAGCTGAGGATGTTGCTGGTCTTTGGAATCCATTTGGGGCACTTTCTATTTTATCTGTTAGGCAGGAGTCCTTTCCTGCCCCTCCACCCACTTCCTCTTTCGAGAGCTTTGGACTTCCATTTTGCATTGTGATTTAACTGAAAATACGCATTTCCAGTGTCCTTGGATTTCTCCAAGTATAATGGGCAGGCATTTCATTTGGGGTATCATCTGATACTGACAGACAACCTCACTCCATGTGAGAGACTCTAGCTCTGGGTCCTCTGACTTTCCCTTGCTGCAGCTCAGAGTTCAGCTGGCCCCTTTACCTGCCACAAAAGGGGATCAGATTCAATGAGAGTAGTTTTCTCTTTTGAGTCCGAGGAGTGCTATGGACCAAATCATGTCCTCCCCCCAACAAATTCATATGTGACTGTATTCGGAGGTGGGGCTTACTAGGAATTGATGAAGATTGAATGTGGGCATAAGTGCATGGCTCTGATCCAATGGGAATAGTATACTTCTAAGAAGAGACACCAGACAGAGCTGTCTCTCTTTCTCTCTCTTTCTGTCACCTCTCTCCTTCTCCTTACCCCTCTCCATGTGAGGACACAGCAAGAAGGGGCCATCTGCGAGCCAGGAAGAGAGTTGTCACCAGGAACTAAAGAGCCTGGCTTAATATTAGACTTCCTAGCTTCCAGAACTGTGAGAAAATAAATTTAGTTTGTTTAAAACATCCATTCTATGATATTTTGTTATGGCAGCCTAAATAGACTAATATAGAAAGAAGGAAAAGAAATCTATTATTTCTAGACTTAGAACTTAATGATTTGCTGTGGTCTATCTCAGGCTTCCTGAACATGCTTTAACATGACTGTCCTGTGATGTAAACTTTTGATCCATTATCCTCCATGAGCAGTTAGTTTGGTGTATCATCTTTGTATGGAATTATGTAAATAAATTTCTTTTTTTTTTTTTTTTTTTTTTTAATTTTTATTTATTTATGATAGTCACAGAGAGAGAGAGAGAGAGAGGCAGAGACATAGGCAGAGGGAGAAGCAGGCTCCATGCACCGGGAGCCCGACGTGGGATTCGATCCCGGGTCTCCAGGATCGCGCCCTGGGCCAAAGGCAGGCGCCAAACCGCTGCGCCACCCAGGGATCCCTGTAAATAAATTTCTAATGACAGGAAATTCTCTTCACTGTGGATGGCGGCATGTACAATATGGAAAGTAATCAGTTAGCAGCATTTTGGCATAAGGCTACTCCTACAATCCATCAGGCATCTATAAATCCCACCCACTTGTTCAACCCATACAAAGAAAAGTCTTTTCCACACACATATAGTAGACCTATTTGTTGTCTTGGAGGACAGTTGCATAATCTTAAACTCAGGAGTTATAGGTCTTGACTCAGTGCTAGAAGGCAGGAGCAAGCCAGAGACAGAGCAGTAGACTCTAAAGCTAGAGTTTTGAGAAGTTGTGTAAAAAAAGACTAAGAATTCTCTATAGTTGGAATATCAGTCCTACAATGAAAATTATTGAAATTTTCTTGAAAAGAATTCCTGTTTTTCTTTTTCAGGCTGTATATGTGAAGAAAAGGCTTAACATCTTTTTATTTACCTAAAAGTGTATTGTCTTTCTTTCAAACTTCCTGAGAAAAGCAGGAAAATTACATTTTGGTGCTGCCATACTGATCCCAGGTGTGTCTTTTGGTATCAAGAAAACTGTTAACATCAAGGCACCATGAAGTTGCAGTAGCTGCTGGAATAGGAGGGACAATGGTCAAAAGGGGATAGAGTGGTAGGGGTGTCAGCGCAGCCCTGTGGCTGAGACAGAGGAGCACATAACTTATATCACTTTGCTTTGCCCTTGCTGGCAGAGGCTATCTTTTTACTATATTTCTGGTGTAATTATTTTTTCCTCTGTCTTTAAAGATCTTTATTCTTTTATTTTTATTGCATTTATGTTTTTCAGTACAAATGACCTCGAATTCTTTCAAGGGATGTGAATAAACATAATAATCACTAACATTTATTGGAAGCATACTAAGTGCTAAATGTTAAAGTGCTAAATATTGATGTATGTTATAGTCGTATGAGGCAGACAGCATTTTATAGATGAGAGAATGCAGGCTTAGAAAGGATACAGAACTCGCCCAAGGCCCAGAGATCCTCTAAGTAGCAGAACCAGGACTAACATCTGGACTCATCTGTCACCAGGGTTGACAGCATAGGGACTTTAGTGGCAGAGTGTTGCTACCTGGGACTTCTTGCTACCCTATTAACTCGTGGGGTAATCATTGAAAACACTCAACTCCAAAAAGGGATCACATCCTATGTCTTTGGAAACAGATCAACTTGCTGGATTGTATCAAGTGCATGCCTTGTTTACTTCTGCTTATTGAGTTACTATTACTTGGTGGCTCCTTTGTGGTGGCTATTACAAAGAAAATTAATGCTGCAGATCAGACTCCATGAGCCTTGCTTTATCAAAGTGCATATTCCCATCCTGAGTTCAGACAGTCCTCTAATGTCTGTGTGAATGGTACTTTATGGAACATGTCTCTTGCATTAGCAAAAGCCCCATCCATTTTCAGTTCTAATGGATCCCCCTACAATACAACAGCACAAGTTCATATTTACCCCAAACCATTATCTGTGTCCAGCTGATCATTCATTTGCCGAAGGCTTTTGAATGTGCTTATGCTAGGGAGGGCAGGCAGACAATACTCTCTCTTTCTTTAGCACACGTGCTTTTGTGGCACAATTCTTACTTTGACAAATTACAATGATGGTTTTGCCAGATGGAATATAGACTCCCCAAGGAAATGTGAGGGCTGCTAAGGACTCTGCAAAGGCAGCAAAACTTGTTCCACTTGGAACTGGAGATGATAGTCAGAAGTCAAATAGAGGTTGTACCAACAACCATTTACGCTTATAAAGCCCCCTTTACAAAGAAGTCCCAAGGCACGGTGCATTTAGACTTTTTAAAATGTCAGTGGTTAAGGACAACAGAGAGCAGCAGCAAACATAACCTTTAGTGTAGCCCTGAATACTGACAGAGTAAGAGGTTGTGTGCTTTTCATGGGAAGTGCATTATACTCTCCGCATTGTCTTGAACCCACCATTGTTCCAAATGTGAAACTTCTATCAGATGCCAATGGAGTTTTGTGTTGCTGTGTGATGGGGGGATCTGATCTTAACTCAACCAGCACTTTTAAGCTTTTTGCTACATGAAATAAAAATGCTACAAGGCAGCTCTATTTTGTAGAGACTAAGAATTATGGCTGATCGCTGTTCTTTAAAATAAGATGAGGCGTAGGTATTCTATATTCGTACTGTAGTGATCTTTCTAAAATATGAGCATGCTTTTCTATTTTGATTCTTTGTCAGACAGATTGCTGTTCTCTTTTATTCCAAGCTGATGACACTGATAATTAACAATGCCCATGTGGGTCTCGAGGGGCTTTGCTACACTGTGTACATGTAAAACTTCCTCATTCTTTTGCAGACAGAATAGTAGAAGACATTGAAGATTCGGTGTTGCTATAACTCTAAACTTTCAGATTCACAATCTACTTTATGGTTTTCTTAAGACAAAGCAACCATTTTTTAAACAATGCAACTCATAAGATTTGGCAATTTTTTGAATGAAATCTATACTTTTATATTATATTTTTATTCCCTTGACTAGTTCTACTAAGTCACTGCAGGATACAAATGTTTTCTCTGTATACTTTTCTAACCTCCCAAAGATTCAGATACAAAAACAGTTGACAAGGCAAGCAGTGGTCAACAGGGAGTTCAAAGTAAGTTATTCATTTCTTCATATTTTCATATTATCAATTCCTGGGCAGCCCTCGTGGCTTAGCAGTTTAGCACCTGCCTGCAGCTCAGGGTGGGATCCTGGGGTCCCGGGATCGAGACCCACGTTGGGTTCCCTGCATGGAGCCTGCTTCTCCCTCTGCCTGTGTCTCTGCCTCTCTCTCTCTCTCCTTTCTGTGTATTCTCATGAATAAATAAATAAAATTAAAAAAATATTATCAATTCCTTTACAAATATTATCCCCTTCCCCACTTTTTTTTGCAGTAATTAAATGATGAACAAGACTTAAAGATATTTTGGAAGTGATTTCATCCTCAGTTTTCACATTTTATCTTAGAGGATTTATCATGATTTTTTTCATTATAGTTCATTTTTTAGTTTCCAAAAGAATTATGAAAGTGGATTAATCTTCTCTCTAAATATAAATCAGAACTAATTGACAATAGTTTCTAAATTATTCCAAATCCATCATGAATATGACTCTTGAAACATGAACTTTCTTTTAATGGATTATAGATCTTTAAATTTTATCATAAAACACATAAACTTTAACAATGGGAGAGGTATGCTAAATTATACATATATATCAAGTCCTAATATACCACATGTGATTTTTATGGCTAAGAAGCTAAAGTAGTAGAAATTCTTATTTTCCTTTCTTTCCTTCAGTTGGCTGGAGGACTCTACTTCAGACTGAAGCTCTGCAAGTTAGCTAGGGAAGTGTCACGCTCTAAGTCTGATTTGGGTACGCTTTGACTTAATGCTCAGGTGGAAACAATACTGACTGCCTGGTGTATGTTTTCATAGAAGTGGTGGAAGCCAAATAGAGAATGCTCATAGGTATCATCGCATCTAAGCCTCTTTTCTGTCATGTCACTAACTTCTTACTTACAAAGCAAATCAAATAGCTAAGACCAAAGTCATGGGGTAGGAAAGTATGCAGTGCCTTCTGCAAGACCATAGTAAGTATGTGGATGCACTATACTAGTACAGGAGAGTGACAGCAGTGACCTCCATTTCTGCCAAAACTAGCTCTAGTGGAATATATCACCTACAAGTGGTAATATTACAAACCGTAACGAGTGAATAGTACTATTATCATCACTTTACAAAGGAAGATACTAAGGCAAAGAGAGAATTTTAACTTGCTGAAGATCACATAGTTAATAAATGGCAGAGTTTGGATTCAAACCATGTAGTTTGACTCCAGAGTCTTGATTAAACTCCTGTATGAATAGGACTGCTTGATGTATGAATTTCTGTCATGGGTATTATATAAAAGCAAAAGATTAGTAATAATAATAAACAGATTTGTACATTCCATCTCCACAAAAACTAAGGGATAGAATAGAATTATGTTATATTACTATTTTATATCATGCTATTATATAAAACACACAAAGGTTACCAAAGGTAATCAAAATTTGTACAGAAACCACAGGAAGTGAAGTGCTTCTAAAGTCATGTTGAAGGAAGTAAAATGTGAGATCACATAATGAGGGCAGACCTGAGAAAATAAACCACATCACAAAAAATATATTTCCTGTGAGTGAGGAGAGGCATCACTCTAAAGCCCTAAGCCAATATAATTTGCATATAACAAAAGCAGCACAACCTGGAAAGAATCACAAAAAGATGGAGCAGAAGGGACTCAGGAGAAGAAGTTCACAGTATAATGAGACGACAGGTCTAAGAACATACTAGCACGATGCTGGGCCAAGATTTCTAAAAAGGAGTTGTCACAGCATGGTCCACAGACACTGTAGGGAAGCAGGTGGAAAAGGATAGCATAACTTACCACCAAGGAACACTCACCAGAAAGAATTGCCATGGCCAGATTAAAATACTGAGATTAAAAAAAAAAAAAAAAAAAAAAAAAAGAAACCCAAATAACCTCCAAAAACAAAACCTTAAAAAAGGACTGGGAAAAAAAAACAAAAAACACAAAACACCAAAGGAAAAAAAAAAAAAACCTCCAAAAGGAAACACAATAACTGAAAAGAAAATCATGAGAAAATTGGGGGAGATGAAAAAGGATCTCACAGAACATAGGAAAAAATAGAATAAAAACAACCACTAGAGGCTCACACAAGAAATAGTAAGAGGCCCAAAGGAGGGAATGCACTGTAGCTAAGTACAGAGAGAGGCCTACCTAACGTCTCCAAATTAGTGACCAAAACAAAACAGAAAATTCAAAAAAAGATTGTGGAAAAATTCTCTGAATATAATATAAAGCAAAGGAGGTGCAACATATATATAATTGGAGTCTGAAAAAGCAAAACAAGAATGATGGGGTGGAATGAATATTCAAAAATATGATTCGAAGAGATTTTCAAAAAAATTATGTGTGATATATATGTATATATATATAAGCATGCCATAAGCATGCCAAGGGGAAGAACATCAGAATGTCGACCCTGATATACCGCCTAAAGTTGTTGATCTTTAAGGAAGAGAAAAGAAACTTCTATACAACCAGGTTACAAGGGGAAGTATCATTCTGGTTCCGCATTACAATGCCTCCATATTAAAAATATAGAACAGAAAGAAGAGTAGAATAGTCTAGACATAGACACTAAGTACCTAGGGAATGTAGGAAATAACACGGAATGGCATCACAAACCAGTGAATGCATAGATTTTTCAACATAAGGGCTTGTGACCACTGAGTGATCATCTGGGGAAAAAGAAATATAAATGAGCCCATACTTTGGAGTTTTAATTAGGATAATTTTAAAATAAAACAAATGATTAAATGTGAAAAATAAAACCATGAAAGTTCCAGAAGAAAACATGGAATAATTGCTTGAAAATGGAGTGAGAAAAATCCTCCTGATTATAACTCAAAATTCAGAAGCTATAACAGAAAAGATGATAAACTTGCATAAAAGTAAACGATGGTGTACATAGCTGAAAAAAGAATATATGTAAAATCAAAAGACAAATGACTAACAGGGAAAGTCTATTTTTATCTTATATACCAAAGAGCATATATAGGAATCAATAAAATAAAAGAAAATACATAGATCACTTTACAAAGAAGCCTTATCAACATATGACAAGATGTTGATCTCAATATTAATAAGGAAATATGAATCAATCTACACAAAACTGTTTTGTTTTTGTTTGTCCTATTAGAGCAATTTAAACATCTATGTTTGATAATATATTCTACTACTGAGACTGTAAGGAGCAGACTTCTCATTCACTGCTGGTGAGAAGGCAAATATCTACTACTGACGAAGTTACTTCTATCATCTTAAAAATATTTACAGGCTTTTTCCTTCTTTAGACTTTATTTACAAGTGTGGGTTTTACTTTTATTTCATCATAAGCAAATGATCAGTTTTGTCAAATATTTTTTGACCTCTATTAAAATTGTCATGACTTACTCCTATAGTCAGCAAATAAATTCAAGTGATAAAGACCATCTGATTCAAACTTGCTTTTATGTATCAATCAGGCTAGAGATGGGAAAATGGATACCATGTCTGCTGGTTCAAAAGTGAGAATTTAAATGGGTAACTGGTTACAAATGTTTTGGGAAAGCTGAAAGGGATGGGTGGGGATATAGAATGGATCAGGGGAGGATAGGAACATATCTGAGGGCAAATGAGCAAATGATCTGTACACGTGTCCTGAGATAAATTATATTGGCTATGATGTAATAAGTATTCTTTCGATACATTGCTGGATGTATTTTTTATTTAGGATTTTGAGTTCTTTATTGTGTAAAGCCAAGTGGAATTAGTATGTGTATGTATGTGATAGATGACTATGCTGGCTTTTGGTAATGAGGTTTTACTCTATGATCTGTAGGGTCTACAGAATACGTTAAAAATACTGTGCATGTTTCTGAGCTCTGGAATGTGAAAACCTTCTCTCTACCTAAGTTTATTATTTTGCAACTTAATTTTATAAAGTTGTTTATTTTATTTTATTTTATTTCATTTTATTTTATTTTTAAAAAGATTTTATTTATTTATTCACGAAAGACAGAGGGAGAGAGAGGGAGGCAGAGGACAGGTTCTCTGTGGAGCTGGGACCCCAATGTGGGACTCAATCCGGACTCTGGGATCATGGCCTGAGCTGAAGACAGATGCTTATGACTAAGCCACTCAGGCACCCTAAAATTGTTTTAAATAAAAAAGTTTTCCCCAGTAGTTCATTTTATCTCTTTCCTCACTCTCATTGTGTGTGTGTATTTTTTTTCTTCTTTTTAAAACTCAGGTCATTTTTTCTCCTGATTAGATTTACCAGAATTTGGATTATTGTTCTTTTGAGTTTTGAAATAAAACTTTTAGTGTTGCTGGTAAGGTCTGCTGTTCTTTGCCATTTATGTAATTCTTTTCTGTTTTTATTATTATTTAATTCCTTTGATTTTAAGTTTTTGTTTGCTTTCTGTCATCTTTAGTTAAGTATTTATTTCATTTGTCATCTCTCAGTTTAATTTTAAGTCTGTGCATTACAATTTCATTTTTCTCTCAATACTGCTTAGTCAATGTCCCATGTATTCTGAGATGTAAGACTTTCATTGTCATTTGTTTCTAAATAAATAATTTTGCTATCCTCTTTTTTCTATGTAAGTTTATAAAAATGTGAAATGTTTACCCATACAGAAAAATACTGAAAGTGATATGATTATATGCTTACAGCAAAATTTAAGTATTAAGAGATTAGAATTTTGTTATACTTTCTTCATTTCATTTTTAATTTTTGAAGAAATCAAACAGTAGATAAAGCCAAACTCATCTTTTTATTCTCACTTTTCTCTTGGGTAGATATATATCATTCTATGTATTTTTAATAATTTTTATGTATCTATAATCAAATGTACCATTACTTTGTATTTTAAGTTTTCAACATTTTGTTGTACAGTTCACATCACTAAGCATAATTTTTTCACTAAATATAAAAATTTTTAGATTTATAAAAAATGAAACATTTCATCATATATAGAACATTTTAATTTTATTTATTTTAAAAAATATTTTATTTATTTATTCATGAGAGACACACAGAGAGAGAAAGGCAGAGACACAGGTAGAGGGAAAAGCAGGCTCCATGCAGGGAGCGTGATGTAAGAGTCCATCCTGGACTCAGGGATCACTCCCTGAACTGAAGGCAGATGCTCAACCACTGAGCCACCCAGGCACCCCTAGAATATTTTTATATATCAATTTATATTAATGGAATTTGTTTATTTAAAGTGCTACATAGTACTACTCAACTGTATTAGTAAAGCACTGAATTTTTTACTACAAGACAGGTTGTTTCTAAATTTGTTTTTATGAATTGCATGACAATGAACATCCTTTTGTATGCTCTCTTATGTAGATTTAAAGATATTCTCTAAGAAAGTTATTTAGAAATAAAATTGCTTGATAATAGAATATTAAACTGTGTTTAATATTGCTAAATTTTCCTCAAGAAATTTTTTTTTCCTCAAGAAATTTTTAACTGGAAGTTTACAGTTCCACCAGCAATTCCCATTGTCTTTTTTTTTTTTTTAATTTTCATTTATTTATGATAGTCACAGAGAGAGAGAGAGAGAGAGAGGCAGAGACACAGGCAGAGGGAGAAGCAGGCTCCATGCACCGGGAGCCTGATGTGGGATTCGATCCGGGGTCTCCAGGATCGCGCCCTGGGCCAAAGGCAGGCGCCAAACCGCTGCGCCACCCAGGGATCCCGCAATTCCCATTGTCTTATACTCTCACCAGCATCTGATGTTGTCACTTTAAATTTTGCTAACTTTTGTTTTTTAAGATTTAAATTTTTTTTTTTTTAGATTTTATTTATTTTATTCATGAGACAGAGAGATTGAGAGAGGCAGAGACACAGGCATAGGGAGAAGCAGGCTCCATTTCATGCAGGGAGCCTGATGTGGGACTCGATCCTGGGTCTCCAGGACCCACCTGGGCTGAAGGTGCCAAACTGCTGAGCCACCTGGGCTGCCCTAAGATTTAATTTTTAAGTGATATTTACACTCAATATGAGGCTCAAACTTACAACCCTAAGATCAAGAGTCACCTGCTTTACTGACTGAGCCAGACAGGCACCCCAAACTTTGCTAACATAAATTTCCACCCAGATTTCCTGTTCGGTGGGTTGCTTATTAATTCCTTTGTTAATTTTGCTAGAGGTCTCAGCATTTTTTTTTTTTTTTTTTTTTTGGTGATTTGGATTTAATACCTTCCGTATTTAAACGGTTCACTAGTTATACTGGTTACAAATACTTTTTTTTCAAAAATGACTTTCCTTTTCATTGGTTATTGTTTACAAATTCAAGATTTTATTTTCAGTGACATTCTACTTAAACATAGGTCTTCATTAGATGTATTTTTATGTCTTATTTAAGAAGTCACTTCCTACTGTAATGCCATAAAATTATGGTAAATATTTGATAGTTTTACTATTAGAAGTATTTATTACTAAAGTATGCACTTATTAAAAAACACAATACATTCTTAGATCTCAATCCTTCTGAGATAAATTTCGGTGTATGGTGTGAGGTAGAGAGCAACTTTTGTCCTTTTCTGTATGAACAATCATCTCTGACACTTATTGAATAATTAGTGCTTTCTCCACTTACTTATAATGCCATCTCTGCCACATAGAAAAGTTTTCATTTATATGTAGATTGGTTTCTACACAGGGTTTTCTATACCAAAGGAATATTTGTTTTTCCTCATATTAATTTCTCTCTGTTTTAGTTACTATGGCTTTAAGGTAGGTCTTGACATATAGTATAGAAAATCCTCTACTTTTGTTTTTGAAAGTTGTCCTGGATATTCTTTGTCTTTTATTCTTTCACATGAATTTTAGGATCTGTTTATTAATTTTCATGAGAAATATTTTTAGAGTTATGATTGAAATTCACTTAATTTATAGTAATCTGGGAAAAATTTACAATATTGATTCTTCCCATGTATCTCTTTTTACTTATGTTTTCTACTGTGAGCTTCACATCTTTCACCATGAAGGTCTTGTTCATCTTTTGTGTTCTTTCTTTCTACCTTTTTCCCCTTTTAAAAAAAGATTGATTTATTTATTTTAGATACAAAAAGAGGGAGGGAGGATCAGAGGGAGAGAGAGAGAGAAACTTAAGCAGACTCTGTGCTGAGGTCCAAGCCTGATGTCCTGATGTGGGGCTCAGTCTTATGACCCTGAGATATCCTTCTAAACCTGATCTGAAATCAAGAGTCCAACACTTAACCAACTGAGCCACTCAGTTGCCCCTGTTTATTTATTTCTAATTATTTTATTATTATTGTTGTTGTGGCACATATTATCTGCTAGTAAATGACTGTATTTAACTATCAATTGAGGGAAAGAGAAGAGCAAAGCATGCCAGCCAATATGGGAAGAGTGACACTAGATGAAACTGTCACCAGCTAGATCCCAAGACCTAACTTTTAAAGCCCATCTGCTTTTGACCCACACTTTCCTTAATTTCTTCTTTCCAAGCTTATATTTTAGCATCCTGTGATGGAAAACAAGAGATGACTATCCTGATGAAGAACTCTGGCTGGTCCAGACCAACCACTCAGACCAATTTGAGCTCAGCCCTCAACTTACACCTCTGCAGATGGACCATGGAGTGACCAACATATGCTTACCTCATTATAATGCTAAAATCACTGCCCAGGGAGGAGCACAAGCCTCATTTACATATGCATATGATATATGCATAAACATATTTCCTTAAGGCACATGAGTGACCTTATGCCCGCCTCTACATACAATGATAAAGTTCTTCCTGAACGTTCATTCTAACCATAAATAAAAGCAGTCCATTCACCCTGGCTCAGGAAGTCACAGCTTGGGAAGTTATTCCCTGGAATCTCCTTATTTGTTGCAAATAAAGTTTCCTTTGTGTGCTGACTCCACCTGGGGTAGCTGCTATCTATACTTCACCAAGAAGCGAACTCATGTTAGCTCGGTTAAAAAAAACTGTCTCAAATAAAGCAGCTACAGAGCCATAGCAGTGTCTAAATCACTGGAGGGATGATGAGATATGCTTGCCAACATATATTTGACTCCAGACTACCAGCACCTAATTAGAGAGCTAGTGGACCTCCCACATATTCAGAAGAGCAACTGGTATTTGTCGCTTCATCTGAAACTTGTTGGCTTGAGTGTTTAGAGCAAGAGCGATGGCTAAAATGAAGAACACAGTGGCCAACCCATTGCAGGGGAGTAACAATGCCATTTATCATACAATAGCAAAAACTCTCATTTTCTAAGGTGACTAGAGATTGATTTTTCTGTGTACCATACATATGACCTTAGATCACAAATCTCAAAAACCAGGGTCCATACTAAAGTACTAAGCTCCTACAGAAAGTAGGGTGGCTGAGCGGGAGGATTATGGGAAGAGGGGACTGAATTCTGACATTCTTGACATAACACATTTTATTGCCTCTCGGATGCATGAGAAGTACCTGAGCTTCTGTGGTTCAAAGGAATTTTACAAATGTGCTTTCATGCTCCTTTCTTCCAATTTAAAGTAAAATCCCTGTGTTTTACATTGTTGACTCAGGGTTTATTGATATTCTTTTTGATGCAAAGTTATTCCAGTATAGCATACCTACAAAATTATGAAACTAAATGCGTGTGCAAGTAACTGCAGCACAATTGACTATGAAATGAAGGAAACTTTGGTAACCAACAATTTAGGCTCATTCATACACAGACATCTCCTCTCACACACATTCCTATCAACCTTTCAGTTAAAAAATGCTCACATAAAGGTTTTAATATTCTCTTATGGTGTCCTCAGAAACCTACTGTATGAATATTTAAGGGAAATATTTGCAGGTTACCCAGTATTCCCTTGGATTACCAATTCCCTAGGAGCCCCAAATCCATCTTTCCTATGGTTTATAAGCTCATCATACCTAATGTAGTCAATACATGAAATAGATTCCTAATGCCCTTTGATGCTCAAAGTCCATAACAGTAGAGAAAGTTCCGAGTGTTTATAAAAGCTTCAGATATCTATACTTTTATGCTGCATTTAAACTCCTAGTTGTTCCACATCAGGCACCAGGCAGAATGAGATCTAGAATTGGAAAAAACTCACTGCTGATCCTGTATAAAAATTCAAACACAAATGTTACACAAAAAAAACAAAATTTCAAAGAACTTCTGCTTCCTCCATTAATGAAAGGTTTGCATGATTTTAATTTTCCCTTCTTTAGCCAATGTCACAGTAATGTTTGTGATATAGATTTCTTTTCTTCTCTGAAGAAGTGCTTTGGGACCTAGGTAGTGCAAACAAGACCCCGTGAAACAAGACAAGGTAAGCATCAAAGTCTAAAGCAAGCAATGGGTTGAGGAAGACATTTTATGGAAAAACACAATGCGTAAGCAGTTATACAGAGCAAGGAGGCAAAGGAAGAGAATGGAGGAAGCAGTGTCATCACCTTAAAAAAGCTCAATAAACAGACACTGATACAGAGAAGCTGGTGTCGAAAAACAACAAAGAGCAGACTTCAGAAAATGCTTTGAAAGGGGGTGACTATGTTTATTGAAATGTTAGATTGGTCCTCCTGGTCTTTAAATTTATTTTGAATTTACATACAACAAAATTCATTCTTTGTGGTATCCTTCTCCTAAATTTCAATATATGTCAACAGGGTCTACAGATAACTGCAGTCACTTGTCTAAATAAAGTCAGCAGTGAATGAACACACACACACACACACACACACACACACAACACCCGGCAACCTTCACAAAATGTCATGGGATTTTCTGGCCCCTACACACAAAAGACCAGAACATTCATTGAAAAGAGGACAATAGTGATCTTGTTAACATTCTAGAGATCTCCAAGGGCATAGTAAGATTGTCCTGCCCCAGAGACCTTTTCCATTGTTTCAGTGACAGCAATTTATATGCAAGCCGAGCGAGAAAACTTGGCATCGGGCTTCATTCGAATCATTGTTTTGATGACTTACACTTTAAGATTTGCTGGGACTACCAGTTACTAAGATTTGTTCCACTGAGATAAATATTAGTGAGTTAAAATTCTCTGTTTTTCATTAGTTTTCTTATCACGAAAGAATATCCTACTAATCTGGAAAGGGGTTATCTCCAAGAGCTTTTGGAGGGAGTTTTTGTAATGGTATTGGATTGAAAGCTTGCTTCATGTCATTATTTTTTTTATATAAGCCTGCACAATCATAAGCAAAAATATTGTGATGGTCTCTTCAGAAATTCCACGGTTATTTCCAGATAAATAATGTAAATGATGGCATATTCCTTTTTCATTTATGAGAATATGATCTTCTTAGAGACAGAATTAAAAGACTTTGGAAGGTATAAGGGAAATTTCTATCCATTTATACTCAGAATAAGGCTCTTAGGCACCGTATAATGTGCAAGTGAAAAAGAAAAAAAGATGTCCCATTGGTATTCATCCATTTTGTTTCAAATAAAATGAGAATTGAAAATGGCGTATATATGACTTGAAATGGAGTATATATTGGTATTTTATTTCCTTTCTAATGCCCAGATACAAAGTGGAGTGGTGTGGGACTTCTTGTAGCAATGAATACAGAAATTGACTTTTTAATAGAAGATTGGTAAGGATCCCATTCTTTTATCTATGCAGCATTGAAGACACTGTGGCTGGGTCAATATATATATTAAATATATATTATTAAGTGATTTGAAAAACACCATTCAACTTTGAGATGTGATGTTATTTTACGAAGTGCTACCCAAGAGATTTTTTGACGGGGGAAGAGATGCAGTATTTATTTTCCAAATAATGTTCTGTTTTAATTTGGCATATTAATATATAGAATTAGATTTCTTACCCTACCCTGCTGACTACTACATCTTCCTAAAACTCTGCTGGGATCACCCAAGGGAATGAGGTCTGTCCTCGATCCATCTATATCTTTCTTACAGGGAGAAGAGGAGTCCCTTACGGCAACATCTCCAAAACATTTTTTTTTTTAATTTTATTTATTTATGATAGAGAGAGAGAGAGAGAGAGGCAGAGACACAGGCAGAGGGAGAAGCAGGCTCCATGCACCGGGAGCCCGACATGGGATTCGATCCCAGGTCTCCAGGATCGCGCCCTGGGCCAAAGGCAGGCGCCAAACCGCTGCGCCACCCAGGGATCCCCCAAAACATTTTTGTTGAGTGAAACTCTTACAATTTTCTTGGTGAAGGATACCTGTCTACATTCCCCTGTAATACTACCAACAACCTACATTTGTATGGCAAGAAGCTAATTTTCCCTGTATTGGGAAAAAGAGGCTCAAACAGTCTGGATTCACCAGCTGTTAAACATACAGATTAGCATTAGACCTGAGTGAAGAGTCTTATGCAAGCCAACATTTTTCATACAGCTCTAATGAGCCCCGATTGTATTGGTAAGCCTTGACCTCTCAAACTCTCAAGTTTGCCCCAGTGTAGGAGACATACAGGAAATTGTGAATTCAGGTTAACTCTCCTGTAAACACAAGTGAACTATAGGAGCAGCTCCAGCTAAATCTAGAAAACTGACTAGGGAATTGTGTAGTTTTAAGTACTGTCTTGTGTCAGAGGATATCTCAGAGATGGCTTCTGGGAATGCATTTAATCGACCTTTTACCTCCTCTTATATGAATGGGGCCTGTGCTATATGTCTGAATGAAATTTTGATTGTAAAATCTTTGGGGGTGGGGCACAACACAGTTTAGGTTATACTTTCTACACAGTAATACATGGCAAATGTTACTGAACACATGATTAATAACTTGTAAATGTCCACTGAACACAGGGTGGTGGTTTTCAATGAAGTGTCTATTGCCCATTGAGAATTGAGTTTGGGTCAGACATCACTGAACATAGCCAGGAGATGATTTTTCTACTGCAAAGACAAAATGTAATGTAGTCTCAAACTACTAATGAATGCTTGACAACAAGCCTATTCCAAATTTCCTCTGCTTCTTTAGAAATTTTATCTTTATCTACATGAAAATGTTGTTAATGACTGACAGGGTGGTCTACATTTTAACTTCAGTCCTTTATATCTCTCAGACAGAATGTCATTGACATCATCAGATAGATCGTTAGTTCTGTGAGCCTAGCATTTATTCAATGGACATAGATTGCCTGGTATAGACATCAAAAGCCTGATGAGTGAATGAATGAATAAATTAACAGTTCCCAATTTCCTTATAAATATTATCAGATTCCAAGCTAAAGCTACTTTTGCTGATACGAACATTTGATGCGACTAAGGGAGAGAAGTTCAATGTCACTTGCTCATAGCCACTGAAAGTAAACAAAGCCAAGTGACGTCCAGGTCACTAACGTTGCTTGCAGGATGTTTTTATTCCTAAAATAAACATTTGGGGTTAGGACATGGCTTGGCAAGGAAGTGTGAGATCCTGGTTCTAGGAAGAGTCAATATTTCTCTTCCCTATTCCCTTTCAAAGCAAGATCATCAATTAAATTATTTCAAAATCCAATTTTGAATCACAAGTTATATTAAAGGGTCTAGAAGTCTGAACTCCACATGGATGTGGTGACCTTATAGCAGTAAACACACAGGAAGGAAACATCTTTCGATTTGGTTGAATGTAGACAGTTGGAAAAGATCACAGCCTAATGAAGGAGCTGCGACTAACTATTGATATGTCAACAGAGGTTGGAGAAAATCCTGACCTACTGGAACCCCTCACAGAGCATTGCTTTAAAACTTGAAGGCTTTTAAACTTTTTTCTTTATCCAGTCCAATTAGTAGATTAGCTAGCAAACCCTATGGCCTGAAAAAGTAAAAATTAATGGACTTTTATAAAGATTCCCACTGAACGGAGAGTTACCAAAGTGCATAGCCAGTGGCTTAGCAGTAGATTCCTTCCTAAAGCATCTGAAAAGCGTCTAAGAAAAAATTTAAAATGCCACCTACCTTTTTTAAAATTTTTTTTATTTGTTTAATTTATTTTTGATAGTCACACAGAGAGAGAGAGAGAGAGAGAGAGAGGCAGAGACACAGGCAGAGGGAGAAGCAGGCTCCATGCACCTGGGAGCCTGATGTGGGATTCGATCCCAGGTCTCCAGGATCACGCCCTGGGCCAAAGGCAGGCACTAAACCGCTGTGCCACCCAGGGATCCCCCCTTTTTTTAAAGGTAAGGTGCACTATTGAGTCAAAACACCCCAGCAGGGCATAATGTGCCTCAGACTGAGTTCAATTTCATGTTCAAATCAACGGCCAAAAGACTGGTGACAGTGAGATCCCAAACGACAAGTTAATATTAAAACTATTGTTTATTTAGGTCTAAGAATTAAAGGTTTGCAGAACAACACAAATGATATGGCTGGAGATTACTGGTTAGTAAGGAAATCATTACAAGGGCACTAGACTGGGAGTCTAGAGACATAGAGTTATACTCATGTTTAATTGAAGGAAGCCACTCTATCTACTGGGGCTGAAAGTGAGCACTTGTCCTAAATTCTATGATTCTATGAAGCAGCCATGAGAAAAATAAACTTGTTTAGACATTTTCAGTGGAAAAGGTAAATGGCCACTTTGGAAGATTGAGGGTGGCAATTAGGGGTCTTCAGAGAAACGATCAATTATTGTATCTATATCTACATCTAGTATAGCTATATCCAATATATGTAATATATATTATGTGCATATGTTATATATATACATATTTGTATGTATATAAAATATACACATTTATAATATTTCATATTATATATAAGTATATATACAAATATATATTGAGAGAGTATTAGTGTAAGGAATCGGCTCATGCATTTATAGGAGTGGGCAAGTCTGAAATATGTAGGGGAGTTGGCAGGCAGGAAATTTTGGTTAAGAGTGATCTTGCAGTCTTGAAGCCAAATTCTTCCTTCTTCAAGAAACTTTGATCTTTGCCCTTAAGGACTTCAACTGGTCAAAGGAACCCCACCCCCTTTCTATTTTAACAAAGATAGTCTGATTTAAATGTTAATCTGATTTAAATGTTAATCACATTGAAAAAATAGTTTTCTAGCCACAGATAGATGGTGTTTGATTAAACACCTGGACATCACAGCCTAGTTAAGTTGACAGATAAAATGAACCATCACTCTATGCCTCTAGAGGTTTACCAGAATAATAATTCAAGAGACAATCTTGGTGAATTCAGTCCCAGGTGATGGCCTCATCTTCATCCCTTAAGATTTAGATACTTGATCTTGTCAACCCCTTGAGAGATGTCTGCCTTTCAAAATAAGATGCACAGTGACAAAACTTATACGATTGAGAGTTAAAAGGGAATGCCAAAGTTTGAGAACTTAAAGTACACCTATCATGGAAATGAAAATACTTGCATTGGCATAAGCAGCATGTTCTCTTTGTACAGATACATCTACTTAAGAAGCCAAGTTTTGATCAAAAGACTGCTTAGTGAACAAGAAATTAAGACAAGGAATTAGACAATTCAAATATTTGATAGCATAAGGTTAAGGCAGGTTAATGTATTCTTTTCCACAACAAGAATATTATTACTAGTAGGGTTGGAATGAGGCTAGATACTTGTTTTGGCCAAGCACTCCCCTTCCTGGATAGGACTTAGGGATACTGAAAGCACTTTTCTAGACTTGCAAAGTACATAGCTCCCCTTTTGATTGGTACATTTTTTAAAAAAGATTTTATTTATTTATTCGTGAGAGACAAAGAGAGAGAGGCAGAGGGAAAAGCAGGCTCTCTACCGGGCACCCCATGCAGGGCTCGATCCTAGCACCCCAGGATCACAACCTGAGCCAAAGGCAGATGCTCAACCACTGAGGTCCTCAGGCGTCATGTCCCAGTTGGTACATTTTTTATGTTAATATATTTAATCAGGTTAAATTAAGTTTTACAAGTCTGGTAATTCATTCTATTTCTTTGAGATGACTCTACCTATTTTTTCCTGATACATCTTTTCAATCTTCTGAGTAGAATATTGTTCGGTAATTATGATTTTGGTACTGGCATCCTTTACCAATGATAGTTAATATTTATCAAAGAATAGAGGAAAAAACAATTGAAAAACATTTCAACTCTAAGTTAAAAGTCTAAGCTATACTCTAGAGGAGAGGAGAGATGATTAACATTGGCTTTGGACAGGGCTAGGTTCACATCTTTGTTAATAAACTTCCACATTGTAAAATGCAGATAATGAAATTTAATACACAGGATTGTTTTAATGATTGGAATGAGATAACATAGGCAAAACCATTAATAAATATTTACTGACATAGAAGAGGTGATTAGTAACCAATAATTGTCTGAGTTTGCTTCTTCATCCCCTTCCCCGCCTCAACTTTGTATATTTTTAAAGGTGGAGAATGAAGGGACATATTTGCCTTTTATTTAGAGTCAGGATGCAAACATTTGGGAGAGTCAGAGCTGTAGTGCATAACAAAAGTTATGAGATCTCCACTTCAGTTCTTATAAATTCTAGACAAATAAGCAATGAGTAAGTAATTGACAATCTTGAGTCATGCTAAAATATGAGGCATATCTGAGTGGTTGATGACAAGGAGTGAGCAGGCCTATGTCAGACATAGATAATGGGCCTAATGAAGAATGTTGAGGCAGAAGGTGACAGATGAAGAATGCCATAGAAGAAAGTGTTCACTCTTCTAACATAGTATGGGACATGAGAGTTTCAGCTTCTGAGAGTTTGTTCTAATCTTTGCCTTCCATGTTTTAGGATTATGAATAAAGCTGCTAGGAGATGGATATATATTTAAAAGTAATTTCTATAAATGGCGCAGCAGGGCATGGTTTAAGAAACCCATGTTTGGGGATCTGACAATTTTGGCTTTTGTTCTGATTTAGGCATGTATTAGCCACCCAACCTTTGGCACTTTATTGGAATGCCCCACACTTAATTTCTCTTATGTTAATAACTAACTTCAGGACTGTATTGAGGATTAAACTGCAAGAAGGGTCTTTTGCATGGTGCCAATCAAATGTTCATCATTCAGATATGTAAGTATCAGTTATTTCCATAACTGAATAACTTTGTAATTGAAAATGTTTATGTACAATATTCTTTACATTTTTGTAATACCTACCACTTGGGATCATAAATACCTCATGAATTTTAATAGTGTATGTGTTATATATACAATATTCTTAAACATTGATTTTAAAATATACCTCATTACACTAAATGTACATTATCTTAATTTGAGAAGTGTCATCATATTTCATATTTAAGTGTACAAATATTTTTACATAAGAGTGATAGTTATGCATTTAATATAATTTTAGATGATTTTTAGATCCAAGATTTCACTGAAAACAAAGGGCCAAAGAAAAGCTAGCTTGATAGATTTATTTTCCTAAATTACCTGAAAACTGGTCTAAATTCTCAGGTAGGCATCCTTATTGTCCTTGTTGTGCAGAAGAGGAGAAAAAGTTCCAGGGAGCAGCCTGGTTGGAACCAAGGGCCAGAAGTAGAACCTCTGTCTTGTGCTCACTCTGGGATCATTCCAGGCATAGTTGCTGCCTTGCCTCTCACTGCCTGCCACCAGTCACTGGAATCCATCCGAGGAAGAAGAATGCATCTAGGTTTCCTTCTCTCCTTCTCCTTTTTGCTTTCTGGAGAAAGTGCTTTCTGGAGTGGACCCTTCTGGGCTTCTACCTAGATCCCTGCACCAATGCCCTGCGGCTTCCAACAGCCCCCTATGAATGCTCTTTATCTTCCATAGCCTGGAGCTGCTGCAACAGCTCTGCCCTAGGAGGGAAGGCCAGTAGTACTAGGGAGTTAAACTCTTTGGAGGGAGACAGACAGCACTCTTGCCTTAGATTGGGATAATTTTTGACATTCCAGAACCCCTCTGAGGAATCAGGTAGCATTTAACCCTGTGCCAAGACTGCCTGGGATATGCATTTGTTTACTTTCTCTGTGTCCTATCCCCTCACTGTTGTTTTTCTGGGAGCATTTCCTTAATAAATCACGTGCTTATGAGTCCTCCTCTGAGAAACTGACCTTCTCCACCCCCAGACCTGAAACATCTGACTCCAACTCTTTCCCCACCCTGAGTATAGCACGCTGTGTTTAACACAGATCAATAAATGTATAAGGTTGGCTGTGGACCAATCTTATAGCAGATGAGTATAGTGATATATGTTGTCATTGACATACTATGGAGATCTTTCATTTATTTATTATTCAATTGTATTCATAAAAATAAGCACGGTTCCTCTTTCATCAGTTACACGTGGGTAATTCAATGTTTAACCTTAGGGTATTTGTCACCTCAGAGTTGATTTTTCCCTGTAATATAGATTGCGAAAATATGTTAGATCTCTCAGAGCCACCAGGATTGATTAGCACATTTAATTAACACATGATTTTTATAGTTAATATGCAAAAATATTGCATATAATATTTTAAACTTTAAGTAGCAATCTCTCTTTCTGGCGACGTGGAACAGTTTTTTTTTCAAGGAAAAATGGTTCGTTTGGCTTCCAATTAAAAAAAAAACCACAGAATTCTGATTGAAGTATTAATTTAAAATTAATCCAGATGGATGAGATGAGGCCCATACTAATGGAAAGAGAATTCTTCAGTATAATTATTTACTTTTTCCCAGAAACCTCGCTTCCTGTTTGAATACAAACACACATGTGTGCACATAGGCAGGCCTGAACATACACAATGCAGGAGGTGTTAGAGTACACGTTTTCCCAGTTATAAATGCTGCCTGCCTAAATGTCTACAAAGCAGCCCTTCCTAACCTTTTTTCAGCCTCTTCAGCTAGTGTGAACTTTCTCTCTTCCCAACATTTCCACATATGCCTCTTTTGTGGCATGTGTTGTGTTCAGCTCAGAACTATGCGTGTTCTCCACTAGCCTTATCCTGAAACCTAGCCCGTGGGCTTCTTGAGAACTTCTAAAACATATTTGTGTCCCTCACCACATTTTAAAAGCCCTTTGCACATTGTAATCATTCATAAACCTTTAAAACTTAGTATATTATTTTTTCTGATTATAAAAATAATACCTGCTCTTGTAGAAAAAGAAATTACAGAAATTTTTAATAGACAATAATAAAACTATTCACGATCTAACCACCCAGAGAAAATTACTGTGAATATTTTATAACAGGTATTTCTTTTTGCCATTTTTTTCTCTATATATTTAATATACTCAACACATTTAACTGTTGGAGAATTATTTTTTTAACTGTATATTGTTGCAAAAATAATTTGGTGTCTGACTTTTCCAATTTAATATATCATTAGAATTTCCTATTACTTTATTCTGCAAAGTCATGACTTTTATGTGTTATTTGTGATTCCATCATATTGCTATATCATAATTTATTTAATCTTCCCAATATATTCTGGACTTTTACATTGTTTCCAATATTTTACTCTTATAAATGTTATAAATAATGCTGTAAGAATAATAACAAACAGTCTTGAATATATGAATATAATCCTAGAAGTAAATGAATATAACCATAGAAATATATTATTTTTGGAAAGTTTGTACCAATTTATTTTCTCATGAATAGTGAGAGAAAGTATTACACAATCCCCTCAACAACCATAGGCACTGTCATTAACAAAACCAAACAAAACTTTGATTTCACAGATGAAAAATACTACCTTGTTATGCATTTTAATTTGCATTTTAGAAGAGTAAAGATGAATTATTTTCACCTTTTTCTAATGGTGATTTAGTTTTTCCTAATGATTTGTAGGGTTCAATATGAAGATATTAATGATTTATTATACACATTACAAATGTTTCTGTTATGTGTGTTATACTTAAAAACAGTACATACATGCATATAAATGTATATGTAGGTTAAAGAAAAATAATGCAATAAACACCTAGGATTCCCAAACTCAGCCTTAAAATATAGTAAGTAATCACTACCTTAAAGCCCTGTTTATATTTCCTTCCTTATCATTTTCCCCTTCTCCTGGCCCTACAGGTAACTATTAACTTGAAATTTGTATACTTTGTCCTCTTGCTTTTTTTTTATAATTTAAAAATATTTGTATCCTAAGCATCATATTGCTTAATTTTGCCTGCGTTCATGCTTTATATGCATAACACTGTATGTACTGTGGCTTATTATTAATTTAGTTTACAGTTTTTTTTTAAAGATTCATCCATGCTAATACAAAGAGCTGAGGTTCATTTATTTCCACTGCTTTTTATTATTTCATTGACACACATTTGGAATATTTACATTGTTATGTTATTATAAACAGTGCTGTCAACACATGCCACCCTTGTGCTTTTTATCTAGTGTACATGCCCAGGCATCTTTCTAGAAATATGACAAAACATGAGATATGGTGAGGGCTTCCTTATATGCTCGTGTACAGCTTTATTCAGTAACACCAAATTGCTTTTCAAGCAAATTGTACCAATTTTTATTCCTTTCAACAATGTATAGGAATTTAAGTTGCTTTATATCTTCGCTATATAGTTGCTGTCCAATTATTTCACTTTTGCTCAAGTCATGGGTTTGAAATGGTATTTTATTGTGATTTCAATTTGTATACGTTAGACATCCATGTTTCCTCTTCTGTATTCATTTCCTTTGAATATTTTTCTATTGTGTACATTTTCTTATTGATTCATTTAAGATCTCTCCAGATTCTGAATAATAATAACTAATTAATTGTTACATGCTTTGCAAACACCTTTTCCAGTTTAAGGCTTCTCTTTTTACTTTTTCTATGTTTTTTTTGTCTGTATGTGCCTTTCCTGAATAGGAAATCTTAATTTTAATATAGTTGAGTCTCTCCATTCTTGCTGTTACAGTTGTAAGAATTCATGCCGGTTGTGTTTGGCTTAAAAAAATCTTTCTTTGTTCTAAGATTATAACTATATCTTCCTATAGCATCTTCTGAAAATATTACAGTTTTGATCTTCACAGTTAAGTCTTTAGTCCACTTAGAACTTATTTTTGTGTATGGTTCAAGGAAGGGATTCATTTAAAAAATTTACATGTGATGAATATTTGCTCCAAAACAATTGACTGAGAAGCTTCTCTACTGATCTACATTTCTGCTATATTTTTCCAGCATATTTTGGATTTCTGTATATCTATCTATTATCTATCTATCATCTATCTATCTATCTATCTATCTATCTATCTATCTATCTATCATCTATCTATCTATATACTACTTCTACTTCTGGGCACTGTGTTCTGTTCCTGTTGTCCATTTGTCCAAACCTTCTTCAATTCCACATGGTTTATCTTTTCTTTTATTTTTTAAGATTTTATTTATTTATTCATGAGAGTCACAGAGAGAGAGAGAGAAGCAGAGACATAGACAGAGACATAGGCAGAGGGAGAAGCAGGCTTCTTGCTGGAAGCCTGATGTGGAACTCGATTCCAGGACCCCAGGATCAGGACCTGAGCCAAAGGCAGGCATTCAACCACTGGGCTACCCAGGTGCCTCATGGTTTACCTTTTCAACCTTATCACTACTCTTGCTATTTGGTAGGACAACTTGCATTTCCTTGGCCTTTTTTTTATTCTTCTGGGTGACGAGTACTCTTCTGTATGAATTTATAAATCATCTAGTCAAATTTCAAAAAAAAAAAAAAAACCCAAAAATGAAAAAGCAAAGCACTCAAACCTATAGGAATTTGAATTTGAATTGCTGAGCCTTTAGTTCAATTTAGGAAAAATGGTCTCTAACTCTTCCTTATCCATGAACAATGTGCTGATTGCTGTTAATGTTTTCTTTGAGTTTTCTGTTTTCTGCATAAAGGTTTTACAAATCTCTCAGTCAGATTTATTCCTAAGTGGCTTATTTTATTTTATTTTATTGCTACTGTAAATCTCATCATTTTTTTAGATGTCCTTTTCTGTTTGTTGCTTATGTCTATTGATCTTATATTTGGCAAATTTTTAAAAGTTTCTTGTTAATTCCACTATTTGGGCTATTTGGGGGTTTTTCATAGGTGATCATACTATTCACGCATAATACTTTTAATTTTTCATAATTACTTTTAAATTTAATTATTATTTTATAATTGTTTAAGACAGATACGTGAGTCCAGGTTAATCTCCAAAACAAGGAGCATTTGGAGAAATTTATGTCCTTCTTCTTTCCATATATATGCCTTTTAGTTTATCTTTCTATTTTAAAAACTTCTTCTTATATTCTCAGTTAAATGATAACATACTATACTCACTTCTCTACACCTTGCTCTTTTTTCTTAACAAAATATCCTGGAGATCATTCTATAGGAGCACATAGAGATGTGCAGCTGTACAGCATTCTACTATGTGTATATATCATAGTTTATTTAACTAGTCTCCTGTGGACAGATATGAATTTTTTGTCTATGCATTAATTTTTTTAAAGATTTTATTTATTTATTTATTTATTTATTTGAGAGAGAGAGAGAGAGAGAGAGAGAGAGAGAGAAAGTGTGCACAAGTGAGTGAGAAGGGCAGAGGCAGAGGGAGAAGCAGGCTCCCCACTGAGCAGGAAGCCATACATGGGGCTTGATCCCAGGACCCTGGGATCATGACCTGAGTTGAAGACAGATGCTTTAAGACCATGCCAGCCATGGTCTCAGTTTAGATGCTGAGCCATGCCAGCACCCCTGTTAATTAGTTTTTTAATGAATAGCTTTGTGTAAAATCTTTTAACATTTTTGCAAGTGTATCTTTGAGGACTGTTTCTTATCGTAGTATCACTAGATGAAATAACATGTGCATTTATAATTTTGTTTGATATGGCCAAATTCCCTCCATAGGGTTTATATTATTTTGTATCCCACCAGCAATATACGAGAAGGCCTGTCTCCCCACAGCCTCCCCAGCAGAGTGCTTTGTCAAACATTTGGGTTTTGCTAATAGGATATATGAGAAATAATATCTCAGGGTAATTGTAATATGAATTCTTTTGACTTGAATAATAGTGCAATATCTTTCCCTTTGTCTTTGGAGTTCTGTGGTTTCATGAAAATATTTCCAGGGGTGGCTTTTCTGTGATTTCTTTTGTTTATATTTCACTGGGATTTCTGAAATTCCCAGATGTCTTTTACCACTTCTGGAATATTCTTGACCACATGCATTTTTGAATTTCGAATTTTTATTATTTTTTTCCTCTTGGAAAGAAGAACGTGATTTTGACTTTCTTAATCTCTCCATATTCTCTAAGCTTTCCTTTGTATTTTGTGACACTTAGAATCTGTGCTGCATTCTAGATATTTCTCCCTTTTCAGGTTCATCAATTCTCTCATCAGCTGAGTCTAATGTGCTATTGACTTCATTCATTGATTTTCTGATTTCAGTAATAATTTTACGTCTAGATGTTCTATTTGTTTCTTTATAATATCTCCGTGGTCAAGTTTGATCAGATCTCTTTTTCTTTAACCGTACTATCAAGCCTCTCTATTATTTCTTTAAACATGTTAATCCACCTGTGTTCTGTTTCTACTAATTCCAATATCTTTTATCTGTGTGTCTTTGATTCTGTAGAAGATTTTTCCGTGGATTTTTAATCATGGTGATTTGCTTCCTCATTTATCTTTTTAGTTATGACATTATGGTCATTGGGACTTTATCTGTAGAATGTTTAAAAACTGAATTCTATCAAGTGTTGCACTAGTAATGATTTCCATTTGCTCTGTCTGGTGCCTTGAGACTACTCTAAAATCAGTTTTTTGGTTTGGATTTTTCAGGCCACAAAAATATTATGAATTCTAGCCCCAAACACAAGCCTATAGTTAGGAATTCTAAGAGGACATGCATCCCTTTACCTTTATCTGGAGCTAAGGGTGAAATTGGCAAGTCTATTTCAGGGCTGATTTTTTCCCCCCTACTTCATCCATTGAAAGGATCACTTTGCAGGGGTGTTGGATTCATATAGTTTCTGATCCAGACCTCCCTACTCTGGCCTCAGGTTTTTTCTTTTCCTCTTCGCTAATATGACCTTTTAAAACACAGGCTCTAGGCCACCACGAATTAGCAGATTCCTTAGGGTATCTCTAGGTTCTGGTGGAATTTTTCTTATTCATTTCTGACTTCCAATTGTTTACTTTATTACATTTTTTTTTCTTAAAGATTTTATTTATTTATTTGAGAGAGTGTGTGTGCATGCATGTGTGCATGAATTGGGGTGGGGAGTGACAGAGGGAGAAGTAGACTCCCCCCTGAGCAGGGAGCCCAACATGGATCTCCATCCCAGGACCCCTAGGATCATGACCTGATCCAAAGGCAGGCACTCAACTAACTGAGCCACCCAGATGCCCCTACTTTATTACATCTTAAGCTTGTTTTCAAAGCGTCATTTTTAAAGCTTCCTTTAACTGTATTTTTTTTTTTTTTTTTTTTAGAGAGAGTTTGTGCACCCTTGTGAGTGAGGGTGTAAGGGGAGAGGTGGGGAGATGGGGAAGAAAGAAATCTTAAGCAGGCTCAGCCCCAGCATGGAGTCCAATGTATGGTTTCATCTCAGGATCCTGAGACATGACTTGAGCCCAAACCAAGAGTCATTCAACTGACTGAGCCACCCAAGTGCTCCACTTTTGTATCTTTTTATTAAAGAATAATATATACACAAAAAGATGATAATGAAAATTACCCAGAGGTTCCCCCTGCACCTCCTTCCTGTCACCATGGGATATGACAGAGCAAAAAGCTTAAGTGACTGCAATTGTCCATGACACCACGCACGATCTCACAGACAGAATGTTGAATGAAAGAGGTCTTGTGTAGCAGAGTGCATGCTGTGTCATTCTATTTATGCAAAACTCAAAAGTGGGGAAGCAGAAAGAGTTACTTCTAGAAATAGACTCCTGGTGTTATATTTTGAGATAGAAAAGTTTTAAATTTTCCATAGGAAAATCTACTGATATCTATCCCATTTTCTTTTGAGCAAGATCAGATAGCTGTGTTCCTATAATGTCTTCTAGGTTTTTATTATAAATAAACGATCTGAGGTTCATTTTGGTTTAGTTCATGTACTGTGATTTTCAGTTAATCAATTGTTTCAGAATAATTTATTGATATGGTCTTTCTGGTTTGTACTCTCATTGCCATTTTATTATTTGTTCAAGCATCAATACATTAGTCTATTTTTGTCCTATTTTGGTTATCACAGCTTTATATTACATACTTTTTAGTATGTTAAGGCATGTACCACCTCATTATTTCCTGTTTTTCTTCCTTTGGTTATTCCTGGCATTCAATTTTTTAGGTGAACATTAGAAGTAGACTCTCTCCCAGTATGTCATTAAGGTAGCAATTAGAAGTACATCATTTCTTTTTTTTTTTTAGAAGTACATCATTTCTATATTTGAACAGATTTAAAACATTTAGCTAACTAATAAAGGAATATGGATCATATTTCCATTTATTCATACATTTTCTTATGTCTATCAGTAATGCTGACACACCTCATTGCAGTGTGTGTTTACTGTAAATTCACTATTGTAAATGGGCTCTATTTCAACATTACATTTTCTTTTATTTTTAAGATTTTATTTATTTATTCATGAGAGACAGAGAGAGAGAGAAAGAGAGAGAGATCGAGGCAGAGACACAGGCAGAGGGAGAAGCAGGCTCCATGCAGGGAGCCTGATGTGGGACTCGATCCTGGGACTCCAGGATCACACCCTGAGCTGAAGGCAGGTGTTAAACTGCTGAGCCACCAAGGGATCCCAAACATTACATTTTCTAATTTGTCAATATGCTAGCATATAGGACAATTATTGATTTTTAAATAGATTTGTTTTGTTCTCAGTCACCCAACTATTCATATTATGTTGTTTATAATAGTTTTCACTTGATTCTTGTGTGTTTTCTAAGTCAAATATATCTATTTATATATAATATATATTATGATATTTTTATTATAATACTTTATATAATACATAATACATTATTTTTATATCATATATATGTATTTTTTTCTGGTGGGATATCTCCTATTCTTATGTTGTGTGCAATTGCATTATTTACACAGATGGAAAATCATGATAGTGCTCAAAGATGTCTTTGTCTTTCCTCTCATTTTAATGGGAATGTGTCTAGTGTGCCCATCATTTCATATAATGTTGGCTATTGGTTAAATAGTTATTTTTTACCATGTTAAGAAAGACTTCCTGAGAAGTATATTTATTTAATTTAGGTATGAGTGCTAATCTGATCTAAAGTCATTTGAAGAGTATCTATTTTTTTAATCATTTCACTTATGAATGTTAACTATACTATGTCCCAACTAGAAAATAAGCTGTGAACTATGGATATCAGCCAATTTGTGGCTTTTTAAAAAATCTATCGATCTATCATATATTTATCTGCCTATCATCTTTTTTTTTATATCTAATCTGTCTTATATATGGCTATAGATATATAGAGATATACATTAAGAGGAAATATATAGTACACATCCTTTAGATACTTTCTAAGTAGTCTATAATTGCAGTTATGTTTTTTCCTCCTCATTTACAAAGTTATTTTTGGAGATTTAAAGAAACACCCAAATTTTTATTGTTAATCTTTCAATTCATTATATTGTGTCAGAAGCTTATGGACTTTCTCTCTTTGTTCCTCTGTGCATCATGCAATTTATTTACTTATATAATTTATGTTTGTGTGTAGTAAACATAAGTTAATATTTTATTATATCATCAATATGATTTAAAGTATATTTGTGTAATCTATACTTCTAAAAATTTTGCTTCAAATAGCTTGATGAGGGGTTCCTGGCTGGCTCAGCTGGGGGAGCGCACAACTCTTGATCTCAGAGTTGTGAGTTCCAGCCCTGCATTGAGTATAGAGACTACTTAAAAGTAATCTTTAAAGAAAAATAGTTTGATGAAATGGTAGATGGTACACATATATTCACTTTGGTATTGTCATTATATATTTCATATTTTGTCAGTATGAGATTCTTTTACACACTTGCCATTTTTAAAATTTTGAATTTCATGTAGTCTGAAATCAATAATGTCAAACCCTCTTATCTCATATCTGCATTTCTTTTGCAAATATTTATACTATCATATTTTTAATCTGATGTGTGTTTCTGCTTTTAGAATTTCCCTCATATGAAAAATATTGTTGGATTCTATTTAATAGCCTAATCTGGGTCTTTGCTGTTTAATGGGAAGCTTTAATCACTTATCATATAAAGACTCATAGTTTGAGTCATCTGCCTTTTTTTTCCTGCTCTCTATTTTTTATGTTTCCTAATGTTAGCTTTGTTTTCTATATTTTGATGCATGGACTTCTATTTTTATGCTCTTATCCTTTTTAGCTTTTAATTCTACTAGGAATTACCTTTTTACTTTTCCTTCTCCTATTTGTCTCTGTGAATTTCAGGAATAAATGGATGTCTATGGAGTCCCTTCTTTGCATAGGAATTTTGCACACATGTGCAAGAGCTCCCATAAGCTCTCTCTCAAATTTTTGCATTTTTTACTTTATATATAATCCCAGCTTTACAAATGTATATTTTTACTAAGTTATTTCTCCTCGAGTATAATTATTGTCATGTGAATTCAATTTTATAACCTAATTTGCTACAATTTCCTAGACATAAATCTATATTTAACTGGTTATCAACTTCTTTCCAACAGTCTTTATATAGAACAACTTTCCCACTTTTGTACATTGAATGTTGGTCAGATGGAAAACATCTTTAAGTATTTTTTTAGAGGAATGAATGAGTGGCATATTTTATGAAATGTATTTCTATCTGAAATGTATTTCTATTGCTTTCACATATGAACACATACAAAATCAAAAACATTGACTGGGCATAACATTCTTGAATTTTCACATTTTCCTTTCAAAATCCTATAATTCTTCCCTTTTTTTCTAAAACATAGTATTGTAGGGTTCCTGGGTGGCTTGGTGGTTGATCGTCTGCCTTTGACTTAGGTCATGATCCCTGGGTCCTGAGATCAAGTCCCACTCGGGCTCCCCGCAGGAAGCCTGCTTTTCCCTCTGCTTATGTCTCTGCCTCTCTCTGTGTCTCTCATGAATAAATGAACAAAATCTTAAAAAATAAAATATAGTATTGTACAGATGGTTGAAAAATGCCTAATTTTAGATAATCAATGCTTAACACATCACCTTTCTAAATTGTATTCATTGGCTGAATATTGATAGGATATATTTTCATCTTTTCCTTTCAATAAAAATCATTTTCTAGTTTTCCTTCAGAATTGGGGTTTTTGATTCTGTCTTAAGTATAGTGAATTCTTTTAATCTATGTGCAAATTGTTTATTGAGATAATAAGGTAATTATGTTTACATACACCTTTGACTTTCTCTTCTGTTCTGATTGTTCTGTAAATCCCCAGAAATTCTAATAATTTTAATTTTAATTCACTTTCAACCTATGCAAGTCTATTAATTTTTCTTTCCTTGGTCCTTTATCTTTGTCCTTTTCCTCTGTTTCAAATCTAGAAAAGCTTTGGGACTTATTCAGTATCACTAATTCAGTTTTCTGTAGATTGATCTTTCTATCTACTGTCTCTAATTTGAATATAAACTCCCACAAAAATTTGCTCCACCATAATGCTAACCCTTGCATAACAATCTACTTCCCCTCTGTTCAGCCTATTCTCAGTCAAGAGTAGTTCAAGTTCTTATCTTGGGATTACAGGAAAGCAAGGCCAACAAAAATATCCGAGGCTTCTTGGGAAGGACAGAGGAAGAGAGGTGGTTCCCTGTTTTCAGGACTATCTCAGCTCCATTTTACTGAACTGGATAGATAAAATAAGTACTACTCACCCAGGAGATTCCGGGAATTACTGCCACGGTCTTGGAAATCCGCCTGCTACAGGATCCAGAATTGTCCCTGTCAATGTCTAAGAAGAGTGGATAGCCTGCCTTCTCCAGGTGATACCAAACAGCATCCAAGAGTGGTATCGATTTGGATTGTACATTTTGACCCCTTTGTAATAACATTACTCTGCATCCTTTGACAGTGAATTCTGGGGGTTTTACTGTGTTGTATCTCATCATTAGTTTCATTGAAATCTCTCCTTAGTTCATCCTCCTTTTTACCACCCTTCTCTTTATGTTATTCTATTTCAGTGCCTCAGTCATGTCCTTCTACAGCTCAGTGTTTTCTCTAGAATTCTCTGAGTTGAATAAATCCATGCAAAATCCACCATCTCACAGAGTTTTTTCTAGCTCCATCTTAGCCAGACATTTACCCAATCCATATACTTTGGGATCTATAGTAACTCAATGTTAATTCCTTTCCATCAGCCCGACTTAATCATATTGTTTCTGGGGGTAGCTGAAGGATACAGAAAGCTGGCTGTGGTTGGCTGGAAGGAGGCCTCAATAAAAGTACTGAAGTCTATAAGAAGCCCTATACAGTTGATTTATAGGTCCTTTTTGTTGATATTTGTTGATCATGATAGAAGTATTTGGTCAGGAATAACAATAGTTACAGGAATAACAATAGTTCCAGGAAGATAACCGCACAAATATTTACTATTTTAATTGCTGATTCTAACTTTATATATAACCACCTATGTAGTCAGCAGTGCAAGGTAATGACATTTTTCTTATAGAAATTTGACATAGAAAAGAGCTACTGTTTTAGCAATTGGAAGAGCACTGATATTTCTCTTTTTGCAAGGATGCTGGTCCAGTGCCAATCCATGCCATTTCTCCAGAAACTCTGGAATATGCCTGTCCTCTCTCTGATGACCAGTTCCTCTTTTTCTGCCAAGACTCTACTCTGTGGATGTCCTGGAAGGTATGGTTACCCTCTGACCTGAAATTTGTGAATAAGTCTGCATCATGAATGCTTCTAAAGAGAAGTCCACAAGTCATGGTCCGTACTAACCAAAAACTTGCTCTGCGCTAGGTGCGTTATTCTATTTAATTCTCATACCCATATGATGAGAAAGGCATTACATTAGCTCCACTTGACATATCAGGAGGGTCAGATGCATGAGAGGATTGGGGAAGATATTTTACTTCTCCACAATTACATCGCTCATATGTGGCACAAGCCTCAAACCCAGTTCTGCCTGACATTAATGTCCATGGTCTTTAAAGTGTCCTGTATTTTCCCAAGACTACCTCCAGCCTTGCTAGATTCTTGGGAGTAAGGCTAATCTGTAGATGTTTAGCCACAATGCCAGAATAAATTTTTTAAAATTACGCAACTGGAATGACACTCCTGAACCTCATTTGTAATTACATTGATTGAGGACATAGTCTAATAAATACTAATGAAGCTCCATGTTCAAATGAAATCAATTATCTTTGTTTATTCTTCCATCTGCCTGTATTGTAGAAGATCGGATTTTCTACAGATATTCATCTTAAATTGTACAACTTCTTCCCTCTTCACTTTTTTTAATTGGAGGGAATTTAGGAGAGATGAACATAGAGAATTTGATACAGTGTCATAAATGCATTCTACTTGCTAAATGATAGTTCAACCATGTCACTACCCCTTGCAATTTCCTGAACTTGGGGCTATAGAGGCAGTGACATTCTAACCCTTCCTACACATTCTTTTTTCACTAGTACCAAATAATATATTTGTCAGACTTTGATATCAGAAAAGAAAGAACAAGCGAGTTAAGGTGTAGTTGCATGTGATATTCTTTTCAAATGAGAGAACATATCTATCTCCTAAAATCCAGCTTGTATGCTTTTTATAATCTTATGAACATATTTTATTATTCATTTAAAAGCTTCTTTTTATGTGCTTTCAAAATTAATGATCAAATCTCTAATATATTAAATGTAAGTAATTAAAGCTAAAAAAAATTAGAGGAATCATGGAAAGGCTGTGTGGGACGTGGGGTGTGAATTCCATAGCTTTCTTAGAAATATAAGGTGTAGAGCTGAGATGTATAGAGGTCCTCATTTTGCCTTTGTGATAAAGTGCTACAAGTAAAGCAGATTTAAGCACTCTGCTCCATGCCCTCTCTCTTGTTGAACCCCGCCCAGGTTGGCACTGATCTTTTAGAAAACTCCCTAACATGTTAGAGAGAAGAGAGGGAAAAGGTGTGGAACAATCTAGCAGGAAAAGAAAGAACCCAAAGAGGTCTGCTTAGGAAAACAATTTCAAACTTTACCCTACTTTCATTAAAAGCCCTGTGTCCTCTCATCTTGTTTTTTCACCTGAAATCCTAGTGACACACATCAGACATCCCTTTCTTGGAGGTGAAGAGGTTAGTTGTAGAACGGGGTGGCAAAGAGGGTGAGAAATGAGACATCTTAGAGCTCCCCCTAGGGGAGGGCATGTGGCTAATTACAAACCTAGACCCTGGGATCTGAGTAGTCAATAGCCTGGGTGGGGGGAATTATATTTTGTTCTTCCTGTGTGGGCTGCTTCCTTTGTTGTGGTGAATGTAGGTCACTGATAGATTTTCCTAATCTAGCCCTATTGGCCTTGCTGCCATTGGAAATGCCTCCCAGATTCTGACAAAAGGTTTCCCTCTGGACTTGATGCTATGTGATACTGTGAGGTCATGAACTTTTCACCATATGTGTAGCTGTTTTAGAGGGTTAGAGAAAGTTGCTAAAGTTGCTAAGCAATCTGGGCCTTTTTTTTTCACATGAAAGTAAACATCTTCGATGACTAAATAAATGAATCAAAAATTCTTAAAACCCTTCTAACTTCTTTACCTAAAGCCCATCTCTAATAGAATATGTTGAATTCATGGTATCCAATGAGAATGACAAGTGATTGATTTTAAATTACACAAGATTATCTGTGTTTCTCAAAACAAATACACTCTATTAGGTACTTTATGTAGAAGTAGAAATGTCAAGGTGTGTGTGTGTGTGTATGTGCATGTAAATGTGTGTGTGTGTGTGTGTGTGAGAGAGAGAGAGAGAGAGAGAGAGAGAGAGAGTGTGTCTCGTGTGTCCACTTGTATCTGCCCTTGGAGCCTCTAACTCCAAGGGCTCATAATAAATAATTCTATTCTCTTTCCATAATTTGGTCAGTTCAGTAGTTTTGGCCTCTCTCTACAATATTTTTTGCTGATAATTTTCTTTTCTTTTTTTTTCTCAGTTTCTTATTACTCTACAGATTTCAACTCCTGAAATTTTATACCTGAAACCTTGCCATGAAATATTCAAAAGATGCTATATTTCATACTGCTGAATAAGCAGTTTGTTTATGCTCCCCTGGCAAGTATGCAGCATAACATTGTTTCTAGGAAAGGGGTTTATGTGGGATGATTAAAAATTCCATTTTCATAACATGTCTCTGATAGACTGCCCATTCAGCCCCCAATATTTGTAGAAAACTATTAAATTGTAGATTACAACCAAACATGTCAGCGAGTGACTTTCATTTCTGTTTTGCACGGATGAAGACTTTTAGGCAGAAACTTCCCCATTGTCCTTCAAAATGACTCTTCTTACATATATCTACCCTTTTCTCCTTTTTGATTTTTTCACAGAGAAAGAACAGATATTTCTCCTTTCCAAAGCTAGCCTCTGTACTGTGAGTCTGGGTCCAGCATTCTTTCTCTTCTCATCTCCCATGCTCTAGCAAGAGCATTTCCTTCCCAACGGTTTTAATCTCCTTTCTCACTGCCCATTTCTTCTCTTCCTTCAAACACACACTGGCCCCCATCTAAAGATCATTTTTTTCCTTCTCTACTTGACTCTTCTGATTACTCTCACTGATCCAAAGAAGTGGCCTTACCTTTTATTGAAACATCAAATTTTGACTTTAATCCCACACAATTTAGCCTAAACTTTCTGATAATATGGAATATGCAGCCAGGTTTACCAACAAGCTCCTGATGGCCAATTCTGATATTTTTCTCATTCCTCTTTTTCTTTGCCTCGGTGCCTACTAACTATCCTTCTTCTTCGACACTCTTGAATTCCACATTGTTTTACATTGATTTGCTTCTTGGTTCTCAGGCTGTGTATTTCCTTTTCCCTTTCCTGCTCAGGGACCCTGCATGTGGCCAATTATACTATTAATTTCTCCATGCCAGCACGTTTGCCTTTTGCTCCTCTTTCTTTAAATTCTTTACCCTAGAGATTTCACCCACTTCAAGGGGTTTTTGTTTTGTTTTGTTTTATTTTTGTTTTTGTTTCTGTGGGTTTTTTTGTTTGTTTGTTTTTGTTTTGTTTGTTTGTTTTTTTTTTTTTTAGAATTCACCAGCCATTCTGGGGATGGATTCTAAGTTATTACACATATTTTTAAAACAACCTTCATTCTGAATTCGCCTCTTCTTGTTGAATTATATTATGTGAAGGGCTGTTTTTAGTTCAAAAAGCAAAACAAAAATAAAAACAGACAAAAAGCAAATAAAACAAAACAAACAAGCAAACAAAAACCCAAGGCAGAACAAAACAAAAGCAAACAAAACCACCCTTGCCGCCAAGCACTCCACAGAATTGATCGCCCTTCCTTTAAAACGAGTCTCTCCACTTCATGTGAACATGTTTGTGATATTGTTGTTGATGATTCCTTCAGTCTATTAGGCTTCACAGGGTGGTTGTGTTTGGCTCCTCCTCCCATTTTTTTCCGGGTTGGTTGTCAAGCAGCCTCTGAGGTCACACAAGAAGGCACCAGAAACGGGCTGGTAGTCCTGCCTGCTGGGTAGAGTTCTGATAATGAATTCTTCGTGTATGACTGCGACCCAACTATTGATCAGACACAGCTTGGTAATTTCTGGGATCTGGTGCAAAATGAAAGTGCAGGGCCACCTGTTCAAGTTACTAAGAATTTTAAAGGGAGCACCAGCAGAGTGTGAGAGCAAATACTGGGTACATCTAAGCATGAGGCCTTGCGTGGCTTTGCAAGTCACAAGCCCCTGATGTCAGCTTTGCTATTTATCTTCCTGGGTGACAGATTCCCTTCCAGTTAAACAAAGAGGATGACCTAAGTGATATTGAAGGTAGCATCCTATTTTGCTCTAAAATTCAGTAATTTGAAGCTTTCTTTCTCTGCATCAGCTCCTGCATCATTGCCTCTATTCCCCCTTCCCACCTTGTTGGTTTAGTAATGCCTAAATACTAGGCTATGTCTTTTTTTTTTTTTTTTTCTTTGCAACCTAATCTCAGTCCATCCTGCTTGGGTTATTCATAAACTGAAGGCTCAGTTCAAACTTTATTTATTCATCAACATTGCTTTCTACTGTGTTAGTTTGGTAGACCTGCTGTAACCAAACACCATGGGCTTAAATAACAGGGATTGTTTTCTCATGCTTCTGGAAGCTGTGAGTCCAAGATTGAGGAGTCAGGGAGGGTTTCTTCTGAGGCTTCTCTCCTTGGCTTGCGGATGGCCACTTTCTTACCTTGTGCTCACATGGCCTCTTCTCTGTGCACACACATTCCTGGTATCTCTCCCTCTTCTTGTCAAAATACCAGTAGTATTAGAGTGAGGCCCCCTATGTCCCCTATGTCCTAACATAAGTTAGGCAACCTCGTGTCCTCTCTGAGCCTTCACTATCTCTTTAAGGGCTGGCTAATGATGGTCACGGTGGGGTTCAAGAGCATCAACACATGAATTTAGGGGGAGTGCACTGCGGTCCATAAGTCACTACTTTTTTTGCATGAGTCTAAGTATATGGAGGGAAAGCTCTGTGCAGGCTCAGCATGTTAAAAATATTCTGGGCTCCCACAGATGATAATGGCTGAGTGAATGCTCTCTTTCTTTCAAACTCAGAGCTCCTCAAACAGGTCTCACCTGTCCCCTTCTGTGCCTTTGCTTCTGCTGTGCAGTACACATGTAAAGCTGGCTTAATCTTCTCTGGCAATGTCCTCTCCTCTCTACCTCTGACCTGCCTAAACCTCTCCCACATGAATGCTCACCTTTGTAGGTATTTGCAACATCTTGTTCTCGACTGTGACTTCTCTTTCCTCTGAATCTCAAAAATGTGTAAGGTCAGGGCCCTTGGGAGGCTCAGTGCTTTAGTGTCTGCCTCTGGCTCAGGTGGTGATCCCGGAGTCCCAGGATCGAGTCCTGCATTGGGCTTCCCACGAGGAACCTGCTTCTCCCTCTGCCCAAGTCTCTGCCTCTCTCTGTGTGTCTCTCATGAATAAATAAAAATAAAATCTTAAAAAAAATGTGTAAGGTTGCCACCACCCGCCCAAGTTCGTATATTTACAGCCTTGCATCATGCTCTAAATTGATCCTTGCCTACCTGGTCCCTTGCCATCCATGTGTTCCTGAGCTCCTCTAGGGAGGACAACACTGAATCCCAGATCAGGGCTCCTCAGATCTAATGTGTACAGGCTTCCCCCGGGCTCTTGTTAAATCTGAAGTTTGATTCAGTTGCTCTGAATCAGAGGTGGGACCTGAGATTCTGCATTTCAAACAAGCTCCCAAGTGGTGCTGATGCTGCCACTCCACGGACTTTGTTTCAGGAGCAAAGTGCGAGCCTTCTCAGTTGAAAGCATCCCCTTTTCTCACTCACCTTTCCCTTACAAACAAGAGGCATACAGATATTTTCATAATGGATTATACCGTATTGATTAACCTCCTCTTAACCTTCATGTATTCATTCAACCTAGACCCAGGGTGCTGGGCACAGTGGAAAGTGTGATCTCTGGAGTTCAAGTCTGGGAAGGTAACATTTACTTAGACATTTATGTAGCTATGTATTCTTTGTTAGGGGACCACAGGGTAAAGTGTATAATAAAGCAGCAATTCCAATCAGTTAAAGTTCAATTTTCCTTCACAACATAAAACTTTGTAGGACTGTAATTCTAAGAGGAGGCTAAGCACATGCTGCCGTGGGTTGGAAGGAGCAAGAACGGAACACGTTGTGTTTATTCTTTGAACATGCAGTGAGTGCACTTACTTCATGTGAAATTATTTATCTCTTAGAATTTACTTTATTCTGGAAGAAAAATATAAATGTCTTTAGGGGATTTAGTTTTGTGAAGCCTATTCTTTTACTCTTGTCCTTCTCACTTTAGACATAAAATAACTTTTGAGGCATTAAATTCTAATGAATAAGAACACATTTTAAAGCCCTTTCTTTGTATTTTATTCAGTAGCTGACTTTAGTTTCCTACAAAATGCTTTCTAAATTCAGTTTCTTATCATGGGTTCCATCCGGAATAAAATATATACTGCCCCTGGAGCACACAAGCTGTTTATGTACCAGGCCAATATATCTCAGGGAGAGGTCTGCATGATGCATAGGCTGTAATTTAAAAAAATAAAAATAAAAACCCAACTCCACATCAAGTATTTAGAGCTGCTCAGTGGGAAGAAAAGGCAGAAAAAGAGAAAAGAAGGCAGCTTATTAATTAACTCCTTTTGCTTTGAACTGTGCATTTCTGTGCTATTTTCAAGCCCCGTATTTTCACATATAATACTTCAGAGCACATTCTGGCTCGTGTTTTAAAGTCAAATGGAAGAAAGAGAGGGTTGGAGAGATGGAGTGATTTTTTTGGAACTTAATTCTCTTTCAACATTTTTCAGTAACAGGTTCTTGGAGGTGAAGAAGTGGGTGCCTCTCAGTACCTTTTCAAAGAATGCACAGAAGGTGGAGTTGTGCAGAACAACTTGCAAGCCTATGTTTGGAAAGAGGGCCTCTTCCTAGGGGTGCTTTCATCAGGGAATTCTTGTAGGTGAAGTTTTCAGGCGACTTTAGCAAAGCATTGATATTATGATAGGTCCTAACTGGATAGCAGCTCAGAATTGCTGAGCCATCTTGACATCCATCCATTTCGACACCCTGTGAAAACCAGGTCCCAAATCTGCTAGATGGTGTCAGTTCAAAGACAAAGGGCTTAGACCCACCTTCGGGCTTCCTGGTGAGTAGTTTAAAAGCACTGATGGCAGAACTGAGTGTGACATGCCCAACAGACCTAGGTATTAATGCTGTGATGGAAACAAGACATAACCACCAGATTAGCTCTTTCTTCAGCTTGAGGATTTCACTCATGCTTTCTGCCAGACTCCTGAAGGACACAGTGCACTTGTTTAACCAGTTCTCAACCTTGCCAATTGCTGGAAACTTGACTCTGCTAATTATTGGCAGGAATGGAGTCCAGTGACAGCTTTTCCACTCTTATTGCCAATGAAGATGGTTAGCTCAGTATAAAGTTTCCTTGGGTCATGATATTACATGATGATTTAAGCCTTCTTCAGGTTTATTATTGCTCCCTTGTACTACATTTTGACTAATTTCAAGTGTCTTGAGGGCTCAGTTCTCAGCAAATGAGAAGCCTGGTGATTGATTGATTGCTTCATCACTCACTCATCCATCAACTGTCTATGGAATACTTACTATCTGATATTCAGTACTTCTACTCAAGAGGCTCACAGTGGAGAGGGGAAGATAGACCAGTAAGGTGAAGACTGTAGTACAGTGTGATGGGTGGAGAGAGAAAATAACTAACAATGGGTCGGAGATCCCCGAAGAGAGATTCCTACATCAGAGTGCAAAGGCAGCAAAGGGCACCCTGCCCACCTCCAGGGGGCACTGTTCACATTCCATAGTAAGTGAATGACACTGAAGATGTTTAGTGCAGTCTACTCAGCCTGCAGGGGGATAAGGGAAACTGGGTTTGTCAGATAAGCTGATGTTGGTCATGCTCCAAAGTCTTTAGTATGTACTAGGAAGATTGTGTCTGTGAGCTGTAGATGGGGGCCTGGGAGAGTAGTAGTAGGAGAGATATTTGACTAGAATGATTAGTAGGGACCAGATCCTACAGAGTTTTGTCTGCCATACCCAAAGAGTTTAGACTTCATTTCAATGGGAAAATAACTGAAGGATTTTCAGCAGGAAAGAGCCCTGTTTATTGGTATAGTACAGGGGAGAGTGGAGAAGCAATGTGACCCTAAGGTCACATTTGAAAGACATTTAAAAACCCCCAAACCGCTGGCGTTCCTAGCTCCATGTGAGCACAGAATAGGGCTGGTGTAAACCTAGAGAGGAAAGTGCTGACTCTCCCTGTGCACCCTGACCTCCCACCCCAGGCACTTTACAGTTTTATTGTGGCTTATCCTGATCAGGACCTTGAGTGTCTCTCAATGATGTTCAAAGCCTGTGAAAGTGGAACTTTCTCGCAGTGGGAAGAGTTTTCTCACTAGCTATTGGGGTTCTTGTGTCCTTAAGCAAAGCAGCATAGGACTCTGACCTAACCAGCCCAACCATCAGATAGTAGCTTTGTTGAATGTCTCTGGGAAGCTAACCTTGCTTAATAGCTTCAAGAATCCAAACTACTGATGACATAAAATGATACTGAAGCACTGATGAATACAAGAATGAGGTCTTCATGCTTTTTCTGTGCTTCTACTATATGTGAAATGCAGTGACATCTCCAGGGTCTTACAGCACTGTAAGGAAGAGCTTGCTTCGTAAGTTACCTTAACTCAAGCAATTCCAGTCTTGCTATAGCCTGAGTTCTTGTGCTCCTATGATCCTCTCCAGTGAATGGGAAGTCTCACTTAGGATCCGTACTCACTTCATTGCTGGTTTTCAAACCACGGTCAGTTCAACTGCATCAGAATTACCAGATGGTGCCCTTTAAAATACAGCTTCATAGTTGTAGACCCTATCCGCTGGATTGGAATATCCACAGAGAAACATAGGAATCTATATTTTAACAAGCTCTATGACCTCAGTGATTTTTATGGTCAAAGATTTCTAAGAACCACTTCATGACTGTTCCTACTGATGCTGATGTGTAGTCTAGCCAACAAAATATCTTGTTTATATTTTTTCTGAAGCTCTTTGTGCACTGGATTTTTAGGTTGAGTCATGGTCATTAAAATTATAATGTCATGTCAAAAGATGCTACATATAAAAATATATTCATCTTCATTTTCTAATTAATTAATTAATTGTTGTAATCCATTCCTGGAAATGTGTGTATTTTGTTGACAACTTCACTATGAAGGTATATGTGGTAATGTAATTGCCCGATTCAAACTTGAGAATCACTAAGTATGTATAGAATAAGAAAAAAAAAAGGATTCGAAATGGAAGTTTCTTCTAAACTGAAGTATTAGGTGGCGTTCTGTGAAGTTTCACTGATGAAAGACCTAATGTGACAATGTGGTGACAATCCAAGGATTGTAAATTTAGAGACAAAATTTATTTTACAATGAGTTGGGAAATAAATTCTCCATGAGTCTCTGATAGCCTGTATGTCATGAGAGCAGTACATTAGGAGGCAGTGGCTACTTTTGTTATCGATTTTCTTTTTAATGATCTTTGTATCATGAACAGACTCCAAAGATAGAGCCAGTGTCTCTCTCTAAGGCAAGCAGATTTATTTACAACCTTGAAGATAGAATATTTCTCTTGCAATAAAGAGCACACATGCTTAGTGTCCATCAGAGAAGATTTGAGTTCTTCCGTAATGCAATGCTGGGTTCTTCTGTAATGGGTTAGACTCTGGGTTCTTCTGTAATGCAATCCATGGTGTGTGCAGGCATGAATTGGACTTCTCCATATCTCCTTCTGGGAATTAGGGCTCCAGGAACTGACACAATGGCTGACCCTCTGGCTACTACCATTGCTGTGAAGGATACAGTTTGCCTGTGACCCAGGAGATTTTTGTCATCTATTAGCTTCCATAAGACTGTGACAATAACTTGTTAGCTTGAAGATAGGATAAAATCTCAGATCTTTAAAGTTCTTGATAGTATGGCTTTAGGAAGGGAGACTGTGAAGGCATACATCCCATTCATATTGGTAGAGTTCCTTCTCTTGACTTGGTACTTAAGCAATATTCATCTCATTTACACAACCCAGAATTCTATTTTCCTGGGACCCAGTAATCTCTCTAATAAGAGACATCTGATTATCTACTTAAAAAAAGATATGGTGGAAACCTTTAAAATTTTTAAAGTCACAGGCAACAGTACTAAAAAATGACTGTAATATTAAGGGGCAGTTCTATGATGATTGAATCAGTATCTAGAATACTGTGTTTACCAAAAGGATAACACTACAACTTTCCTCAAGCCCAGTAGTTTACTGTTAACTATGCTTCTGATCAAGAATGTAGCCCCAAGTAAATTATAGAAATTAGTTTTAAAAATATTGGTCAATATGTAAAAACTGGGAACCTCATTTTGTTAGCAATTTTTAGCAAAATTATTCTCCAAGTCTATAAAATGGCATACAGATGTTATTCGTACTGATTATATAGAAACTCAGCTTCCTAGGAAATGCAAATAGAGCATATACTGTATCCTTAGTCACATCTGCAAAGTCCCTTTTCACAGGTTGTGGGGATGAGGTCATGGAAAACTTTGCGGGCTTATCATTTTACCTACCAGTCTCCCCAACCCAAACCACTCTGAAGGTTCACATCCATTCCAAAGACAAAATACATTTATGCTACCTGAATGTTCCTGAAAATCTCAACCCCTTACAAAATCAACTCAAGTCCAAAATCTCATCTAAATATTATCAACTTAAATGTCCCAAATCTCATCACCTAAATCATCTAACTTCAGTATAGATGAGACTCTACATGAAATCTACTCTGCAAACTATTCCTCTCCATCTGTGGACCTGTGAGACCAAAGAATAAGAATTATGCTGGGACTGGCATGGGATAATAGTTACAGGCTTTCTGGTTCAATAAAGAAGAAAATGGACAGAAAAGGAAGTCACCAGTCTCAAACAATTTAAAAATCCATCTGAGCAAACTCATGAAGTTTCAAGGCTTGGGGATAATCCTCTGCTTTCTGGAATCACCCACCTTGTGTGTTCTCAGTTTGCCCTTCAGAGTTATGTGTGTTGGTTGTGTATTTCCCAAAATTCATTTTGGTATTTATTTCCAATGTCATCCCAATGTGGTTGGAAAACAGATAGATTATTTATTACTACTTTCTTTGTGTTAATTAGATATTTTCTTGGGTACCATTTTAATTTCCTTTTTAAAAAATTATACTGTCTTTAGTTGTTTTATAAGTTGTTAGTCAGGGGGTCAGAATTAACCTCTTAATTTAAAACAATCTAATTTGGATTGATACAAACTTTGTTTCCAAAGTATACAGAAATTTTCTTGCTATATACTTCTGTTCACTCTCCACTTCTTTGTGCTTTTATTGTCATACAAATTATATCTTTGTACATTGTGATCCATTAACACAGTGCATAAATTATTACTTTATCTTTTTTTGGGTAGATGAAATTGGGTAGATGAAAAGAGCTACAAACAGAAATATATTTTTATTGTCTTTATAATCACCCATGTAGTTACTTTATTGGTGATCTCCATTTCTTTGTTGTAGATTCCAATATTTTGTTTGCTTGTTTGTTATTTGTTTTGTTTTGTTTTTCATTTTAGCTCGAAGGATTCTCTTTAGTATTTCTTGTGGCGCAGGTCAGCTAGTTCTCTTAGTTTTTGTTTACTTGATAGTTTTTAAACTTATCCTTCATTTTTGAAAGATAATTTTGCTTGGTTAACAGTCAGCACTTTGAATTTTGCATCCCCCACTGCCTTCTGGCCACCATTATTTCTGATAAGAATTCTCTTATATGTGAAGGATCTTTTTTTTTTTTTTTTTTCACACGCTTCCAAGATTCTCTCTTTGGTGACAATTCATTGAGACAATAATGAGATATAAAATATGGATGCTTTTGAGTTTATCTTACTTAGAATATATTGAGATTTTTAAATGACAAGATTGAAGTTTTTGATCAAATTTCAGAAGTTACTGGTCTATTGGGCTCTCATTATACATGGGTTGGTATGTCTGATATTGTCTCACAACTCTCTGAGACCCATTAATTTTTCTTCATTCTTTATGTTCTCCCAACTGTATAATTTCAATTGAAATATAGTCAGGTTGGCTAATTTTTTCTTCTGACATTTCAAAGCTGTTAACATCCTTAGTGAATTCTTTTCAGTTGTTATAATCTTCAACTCTAGAGTTTTATCTGGTTATTTTTATATTTTCTATCTGTTTAGTGATATCTTCTATTTGGTATTTTCCTTTAATTTTTTTAACACATGGATTATTTTTTTCTTTAGCTATACATTTAATGCCTGTTTTAAAGTCTTTGTCTAGTAAGTCCAAAATCTGGACTTCCTTAGGAACATTTTTTATTGACTGATTTCTTTTTTTTATTATTGTGTATGGGTTTTAATTCCTTTTTCTTTGCATAGCTCATAATTTTTTTGTTGAAATTAAATATTTTAGGTAATATAATATGTTAACTCTGGAAATCTGATTTCTCTCTATCCTTCATTCCACAAGGTTTTTTGTTTGTTTGTTTAGTGTGTCTTTCTTTGTTTAGTGACTTTCCTGGACTAATTCTATATAATCTGAATTCTTTGTTATTTGTGACCACTGCTGTGCTGTCTCTGCTTGGTTAGTGTAATTAATGGTCAGCTAATTAATAGAACCAATAAATCTCCCAGGCTTTGAATAGAAGCTCTTGATGTGTGTCCAGGCACACCTTTGATGCTCCTGTAGGCAGTTGACACTTTCGCCTTAGCTTTCACAGAGCGTTATGGTCAGTCAGAGATGAGAGATCAGGACATTCTGAGGTCTTTCCTGGGTATATGTAAAGTAGTGCATTGATGCCTGGTCTTCTAGATTTCTAGAAATATGTTGGGAGTTTTAAAAGCCCTCTATGAACATCTCAGTACTGTTTTTTCCTTTTAAATGTTTTGGCCAGCTTCTTGTTAGTTCTAACTGGGATCACTGCTTCAGGCAGCTGTGATGTTAAACAGTTGCTGATGATTATTTTCTACAAATGTTTGTACAAAGTGAGTTCTGAGCTACAAACCCATTTTATTCTACCAGCAGCTGCTAGGCTTCTACAGCCATATTGGTTGTGAGGCTGTTGGTTTTCAAGGCTGCCCCAGAGCTGGGGGGAGAGTGGTGGGGACATGCCAAGTTAAAACACCACATCTGTTGTTCTTACTAAGATCCAGCTATTTATCTTGTATAGTGTTCTTCAGATTGTTGCAAGCTTTTGGTTCATTTCCACGGTTCTGAAAAAGTAAGTTTTGACTATTTTTACAAGTGCTCCTGTTGATTTAATGGAAAGGTAGGTTTTCAGAGTTCCTTACTCCACCATTCTAGAAGTGCTTCTTCTTCTGTCTTACTCTAATTTACTCACCATTTAGGGCACATATTAGTTATCAGTTCTATTGGGAAGTCTCTTGATTTTGTTTCTCTCCTATATCTTCCAGAATACTTGTACTTCTCACATGTGTTTCTTAATTGCCTGCTTCATATCTAGTTCTTCTGGAAATTTCTAGATGCAAAGATCATGTCCTGCTACCTCTTTTATCTCCAGTGCCTAAGATAGTGCCAGGTGCATTGGACCGTACTAACTATTGTTGAATGAATGAATCTATCTTACTTCTTTTAAAAATGCAGTAGCTGAAATAACCAATTACTTATCTGACACAATTTTGTTTTAAAAATTTTGTCTCAAAATCTGTTTAGAGTTTTAAGTCTATAAGGTGATTCTTTTGTAACATATTTTATATTTTTACAGACTGAAAATGTCCTTGACAACAAGATGGATATTCGCTTGTCTTTATAGGCTTTGTAGAAAATGCACTTGACCCTAAAGTATTTCTATTTCTTTCTTCTTCTGTCCTCTTCCATATGTCCATCCTGACACAAGAATTGCCAAGATCAGACATAAAGGGGAAAAGCAACATAAGGATGCTCTTAGTAGTTCATGTGGAAAGAAAAAGAGATGATCATACTTTTTCTGTTGGTGATGAAAGGGTGGTGTTTATAGGCTGATTACATGAATATGAGTTTCATGATTTTTTTTAACTCTAGCACCAGCAGCAGGGTTCCTTCAGCAGAAATCCTTGATTGAGGAGCTAAAGGCAATGAGAAATAAGTGTAGCTGCTAATTAGACACTTCGAATGAGCAGAGAGGGAAAATGAGCCATATAGAACAGCAGGGACTGCCTATACCCTTTTGATATCTGACAATCCAAATTTTAAGACTGTAGAAGCAATAGACTTACTGTTACTCTCTCTGGACAATTTTGATTTGGGACTCTTGTGAAGACAATGAAAATATTGGATAAATCAAGCCAAAAATGAATCACCTAAATAATACCCCATTCTTCTGTGTGCTTTCCAAAAAGTATTGACAAAATACCTGGGTGTCGAGTCTGATATGTCTGCCATATTCTACTATGTTATATGTAACAAATTCATAAAGAGGATGGTATTGACATTTTAATTAGCTGCTTTCTTTTTCTTTCATGCTCTTCTTTGTCACTGAAATGGTAGCTGACTATTAACAGCCTAAGAGCACAATAACATATTCTGGTACAGCATAATACAATCACTTAGAATGCAGTGCGTGACTGATCTGGTGATCTTTGTTCTGCATTACTCTGCCACCACCTCAGCAAAACTGCATTTGTACCTGATGCACTTAAACTTCTCTGGTTTGTAACATTGTCTCAGCACAAGAACATTAGTAATCCAGTCAAACATTAAAAGGTAAAAGTACATGTATATTCTCTTCTGCAAGTCATCCATCCAGAAAATAACTTGTGTGATTTGAAAAGGAGCATGCAGCACATGCAGTAAGTCAGAAACAAATGTTTCAAATACAGGGTGTCAAACATTTCATGAGATCCAAAAGTGCAGTTGTTTATTCAGATTATTATTATTTTTAATAAACTTGCCCGATGAGTGCTTAGATATTTTTACTGTTTTCTTTTGTGTTTGGTTTTGGGTTTTTTTTTTTTTTTTTTTTTTTGGTGTGCTGTCAAAAGGTTTAGGATATTAATTACATTGACAGGATCTTAAGAAATAGTAATGGATTTCTTTTAATTTGCTGTGCAAATTAAAAAAATAGTAATTAAAACTTAACTTTCTCTGATAAGGGGCCTCTGATTTGTATGGCTTTATTTTCAGATCAATTTATACAATCATGTCAGGGAACTTATTTCCTAGATTACGCTCTTTTTTTCTACCTTAATATTGGTTGACAACTTTGCTCTGAAAAACATATTTGCTTGTGTAGGGACACATCCGATTGTTGATCTAGCGACATCATTGTTTAGACTTGGTTTAGATTTTGTGTTGGGCCCAGATAAAAACTGAAAAGTACAAATTTAGTTGTAAATCTTTCCATACCTTGGATATAAGGGACAACAAATTATCATTTAAAATATATTTTTAGTTCACTTTTCAATCTAGTGGAACGATGTCCATTATATTCCAATGATAACTTGGCATGTATATTAGCTGAGCAAGAGCAACAGGAAAATGTAGGGAGGAAAATTCTACTGTGCCGTTCACAAGGACAAATGAGGATGGCTTTGCCTCTGTGTGTTCTATCTTGGCTGTCATGTTTAGAGAAAGTGTGTTGACCATTTGCAAAAGATAGGAAGCCTTAGCCAAAGCAATACAATCTACCAGAGCACGCCTTTGTAAGCAGCTTCTGGTTTTGTACTCTCTATCCTTTGTGTAATATGCTCCTGCACTACTATACTAATAGTATTGCCTTCTCAGAAGTACTGACTGCCCTGCAGCATAAGAAGTGGCATTGATGAGTGGTGATCTAGAAGCCACAAAATTGCTGACCCACGCGGTAGGCGGAGAGCCACTGATGTGACTTTCAAAGATCTGTTCTGTGAAATCATGAAGTGGAACCATAAAGGCTGATTAAACTCTTCTCAAGCTCCCTCGTTGAGATATTGATTCCCAGTAGAAGTTAGCTAGTTCTTATTAAAAGGTGATCCAGGAACCAAGGGAATTTCCCTTCTGTTCTCTTCTACAAGATAAAGAAGCTGAAAACACTTTGCAAAGAGTGACAAGTCATTCATAAAGATGGCTTTCAAGCTTGAGATCATGGCAATACACACCTAACCCAAAGACAGCACTTGGAAATGGCATTTCCCATCTGGCATCCCAAAATAAAAAACATTTTCCAGAAAGAGAATTCATGACTCAGAATTTAATTCACTTTCTATAATATGGATTCCAATTTTCACAGCAAGTTATTATCTATTTAATAAAAACCAGAGCACGTGTATTCCCTTCATTAAATTGTTTAAGAATTAAAATGAGGTTTCAGTGTTTTATTTATTATCTTTAGAAATTTCAAGTATTAATATTATATTGTATAGTTTCTAATTTTAATCATAGATTTATTAAATAAAAGGCCTATAAAAGAAAATTAGTCAATTTTCATCACCCTCAATTACTTCATGTGATCAAAGCTTCTTTTTTTTTTTTAAAGATTTTATTTATTTATTTATTCATGAGACACATAGAGAGAGAGAGAGAGAGAGAGAGGCTGAGACACAGGCAAAAAGAAGCAGGATCCTTGTAGGGAGCCCGATGCGGGACTCCATCCCAGGACCCTGGGATCACACCCTGAGCCGAAGGCAGACGCTCAACTGCTGAGCCACCGGGGTGTCCCATGATCAAAGCTTCTGATCTTATAAACAAACCGTGACTATCATAACTTTTTAACAATTGATTATTTCCTTTGAAAATATTGAAATTTAGACTATGAGAATTCATAAGTTCAAAACAAGGATACAGATTCTTAAATGCTGGAAGGAGTTTATATGTTTCCCTTCAGAACTTAATTCCAGGGCAGGAGATAAACTCTGGAGGACAAAAAGAATTCATTTGTGTTTAAAAAAATAGAGAGTGAGATAAGATGGAAGACACATCCAACACTCACTCAGCTAGTCTAAGATGAACAACAAAGGATGCTTCATCTAAAAATTCTGAAATTCCAGGCACCAGAAGGAATTTTTCCAGGAGGAAATAAACATGAAATTAGACAGAGTGAAAGTCTTATGGAATTGAAGGGACCTTAGAAACTGTGATGGGTGGGGCATCATAGGAAGAAACTCCTTTCCTGTCTTATACTCAGATTTCTTTATTTTCCTCCCCACCTCCATGTCCCCATTTTGTCCTCCCCACCTTCTCTCACTCTCTCCTTGGGCCTTTCTTGCCCACTCCAGTATGGCCATGGCTTTGATGCAGGAAGAGTGGAGTGTTAAATATGTAATGAGGACATGTTGACTACTCGGTGCCATGGGATGAAACTGGACTTGAGATCAAAGGAATCATATTTATTTCCAGCTCTTCAATTTATAAACTGTGTGACTGGAAAGGTCACTCGATCTCTCTGAGCTTCAGTTTTTCCAGATGCCTAACCTACTGTGCAGGCTTGTTGTAAAGCACAAATAAAATGAAGCATGTTAGAGTGTTTCATAAACTATAAATGGGCATAATCTAAATGTGGCAATAACTACATTTTATGTTTGAGCTTTGTCTGATATTGCTTTGATAGTTTTCATATCCCTCCTATCAGAATGTCCAGATTCCTTGGGGGTCATCACTTTTTTCTTATTCATTACAAAAAAACACTTAGCACTATGATTTGTACAGAATAGAGCAACAATTTTTAAATTGGAACACTATATTAAATAATAATAAAACAAATTCAGGTCATGAAGGCCCTTGTATAGTCAAATTTAAGTTCAGAGAGGAGGCCAAAGCATTTCAAGGGGCAACTCCGGAAGTCCCAGCTGTAGGAGTTGGTCATATTCCCAGCTTCACTCCCGCCTTGGGATTCCCATCTACATACGTAGTCAGACAACTCAGACGATTTCAGTCTCTCCTTCCCTCTGTCCCACATTGTCCTAAAGTGCTGATGTTCCTGGTGTGTCCCTATTTAGGTCCTGTTCTAGCAAGTGATGCCCTATTAGAATTCTACAGTATGATGCCTGCAATACTAATTTCTGCTCCTTTTAAAGTTCTAAATACCATACTCTCCTCATGCCAATTTTAGGAAGAAATAGGATGCTATTTTTGACATTTCTGACTTCTTTGGAAATATATCCGTTTTTATTTTTGTTCCATGAAACAAAATATATACTTTGTATTTCTTGTTACTAATTTGCTGACTTATTATCTGTTTTCAGGCATTCTGATTTTCAAAATTGGAATTTCCCTGACCAGTTTCAAAGACAGAATACAGAGTGAAGAAAATCTGCTGCTGCTTTTGGCCGGGCGACCGTAACGGAATGAATATTTGCTTCTGAGCCTTCAAACACCTCAGCTTTCAACTCCCATAAAATTCCAATCTCACAGGGTGCTGCAACTGGCATGCATGGAGCAGTCAAGGGGTTAAGCAAGCTTTCTATTTTATGAGCCCTTAAATCCTAAGTGATGTTCTGTGTTGCACATTACGAGGGCAGCCATGAAAGGATATATATAACTTTTTTTTTTTTAATTCTTCACATCACCTGAGTGAGGTTTTGAAAGCTTGGTAACATCCCAGGAGCAAGCAAAGCATAAAAGCATTCACTAGACACAGAAGGTAGAGTAGATGCATTAAGATTAGTCACCACTTTGGAAAATATATGTGCATACACACACACACGCACACACGTGCACACACAAAGGAAACAATTTCAGAAAGGTTTAGGGTTTGCTTTTGTAAAAAAAAAAAAGTGAGCTCTAGAACACTTGACTTTTTAAAAATGTCAAGTTTTCTCTATGACATGGGAACATTATCAAGTATGGAAATACCTATTAAAGTTGTACTTCTAAAAATATGGTGTTGTCATTGTTTCTTGATTCATATTACTTTTTATGGATATGAAATGTCCTTATGGTTTTGCTCTAAAATAAAGTCTTAAATTTCAAACCTAGATAAATTCCTCGAGATCTTCTATTCTCTAAGCTTTATGGATGTTAGTTTTATTACTTAGCCTTTGTAATTCATATTAATATATCATTGTTGAAGTAATAATCTATGTGAAATACTTTTATATTCTGCATTTGAAAGCATTCACTTTATGGACTGAAAGATTATAATAGGATGATACAAGTGCAGGAAGATGAAATTCATATATATAGTTGTGCATAATTCAAGCATCTCCTTTTTTTGTTTTGTAAAAAAAAAAAATCAATGGTCTACTGTGCAGAAATACTTAAAATCTAACAGGAATGGCAAAAGACCTCCATCTTTCAAGTGTAAGACAGTATACACATACATGACAAATATGTATGTTCAGCTTTCTTCATAATTAGGAACAGTTTTAAATTGGATCTACAGCCAATGAAAAAAATCTTACTGTGAGTAGCTCTGTATTAGATATAGCTAAAGCAAACTATTCTAATTAAGTGATTCGAATTATTCTCTATTGCTTGGCTGGGAAGACAAGAACAATTTTGTCTCAAACTCAAGCTTGTGAAAATTGAGTACCAAAAAAATGGAGCTATAAAATACATATCATAATAGTGCATAGCTTTTAGGATTGTTATGAGGAATAAAATAATAGTGGCAAATTATATAGCACAAAATAAGCACTTAATAAAGTCAGCTATTTTTATTATTATTGATTTACTTATTGATAAAGTGAGGATAGTATTTATCTTTCATTGGTTTTATTTTATTTTTTAATTTTTTAAAAAGATTATTTATTTATTCATGAGAGACTTAGAGAGACACAGAGGCACAGGCTGAGAGAGAAGCAGACTCCCTGCAGAGAGCCTGATGTAGGACTTGATCCCAGGACCTCAGATCACGCCCTGAGCAGAAGGCAGACGCTCAACCGCTGAACCACCCAGGCTTCCCTCTTTCATTGGTTTTAGAAGGGTTAGTCACATAAGAAATATGTGTTTCCTGCATTTATTTAATTGATTAAATTGTTTTTATTTCACCTTCAATCTGTTAATGAAGGGTATTACATTGATCAGTAGATTTGCCGATAGTAACTCAACCTTCATTCCTGGTATAAATTCAGTGTGGGTATGCTGAATGATCTTTTCGTACATTAGTAGATTTAGCTTGCTTGTATTTTGTTTAGAGTCTTAGTAGCTAAATTTATGAATGAATTTTGCCTTTAGGTTTTCTTTCTCATACTGTATACCTGTTTTGGTATTTAATAACTTAAAATATATTAGGGAGTTTTCTACTTTTGTCTATTTTATGGAAGAGTTTACTTAAAAATGGAATGACTTGCAATCAGAGAAAGACAAACATTATATGGTCTCATTCATTTGGGGAATATAAATAATAGTGAAAGGGAATAGAAGGGAAGGGAGAAGAAATGGGTAGGAAATATCAGAAAGGGAGACAGAACATGAAGACTCCTAACTCTGGGAAACGAACTAGGGGTGGTGGAAGGGGAGAAGGGCGGGGGGTGGGGGTGAATGGGTGACGGGCACTGAGGGCGGCACTTGACAGGATGAGCACTGGGTGTTATTCTGTATGTTGGCAAATTGAATACCAATAAAAAATAAATTCATTATTTTAAAAAATGGAATGACTTGTTTCTTAATTGTATGATAAATGTATTATAGCTAATTATTCAACTTATTTGTTACTTAGTTCTTTAAAATTCCTTTTTTGTTTATTTATTATTTTTATTTAAATTCAATTAATATATAGTGTATTATTAATTTCAGAGGTAGAGGTCAGTGATTCATCAGTCTTATGTAACACCCAGTGCTCATTACATCATGTGCCCTCCTTAATGTCCATCTCCTAGTTATCCCATCCCTCCCACCCCTTCTTCTCCAGCAGCCCTCAGTTTATTTCCTATGATTAAGAGTCTCTTATGGTTTGTCTCCCTCTCTGATTTTGTCTTATTTTATTTTTCCCTCTCTTCCCCTATGATCCTCTGATTTTTTTCTTAAATTCCACACATGAGTGAGATGATATGATAATTGTCTTTCTCTGAGTTATTTCACTTAGCATAATACCCTCTAGCTCCATCCATGTCCTTGCAAATGGCAAGGTTTAGGGTTTCTTGATGGCTGAGTAATATTCCATATATATGTAATATATATATATATATATATATATATATATATATATATATATTCCACATCTTCTTTACCCATTCATCTGTTGATGGACATCTGGACTCTTTCCACAGTTTGGCTATTGTGGACATTGCTGCTATAAACATTGGAGTGCAGGTGCCCCTTTTGATCACTACATTTGTATCTTTGGGGTCAATATCTAGTAGTACAATTGCTCGGTCATAGGGTAGCTTTACTTTCATGTTATTTAAAATTGCTTCTTGAGACAGTTTTGCTGATTATATCTTTCTAGGAATTGACAAATTTTGTCTCTGTTTTAAAGACTATTGGCATATATCTGTTAAAAGAAAAGATAAGTGTAACAAAATACCGACCACAAGGAGTTGCGGCAAGGATTAAATGAAGTAAAAACTACATAAAACACCTAGAGCAAACCTAATTCACGTCAGATATTCAATGCATGTTAGTAAATTGTCATTACTATTATTATTATCTTTAAAATATCTGTCCTATTTGTAGTTCTAGCCCATTCTTCACTCCTAACATTGATTTATCCCGTACTTCTTTTTCTTCTTCAAACTTGCCAGAACTCTGTTGATTTTATCAGTCTTCTAAAACATCTTTTACAAAAATATTGATTCTACTATATTGTCTTTTTCTGATCCATTAATTTTTGCCTTGATTTTTTAAAATAGTTTTTTCTACTTTTCTTTTCTCCTCTTGCTTTTTCTCTGTCCTCTTACATGGCATGTTTAGCTCATTAAATTTTGTCTTTTCTAAACATAATGTTTTTGAGAATTATATATATGTGTGTGTGTGTATATATATATATATATTATGTCCAACAAATTTCTCCCTTCTCATTGAGGATAAAAATGCATGTAGGAAAATAAATAAAATGCACTGATCTTAAGCATGCAATTAGAAGAACTTAAAGGTTTATATACCTGTGACTACACCCAGAAAAATGTATGCAGCATTGCAGGCACTCATGTTCAGTCAGTAAAACCTCAACTTGAGATAACCAGTTACATTGACTTCTATTGTTGTGGATTCATTTTCCTTTCTTTATTGTGGAATAATGCACTGCATTTTCTCTAGTCTGGCTCCACTGGCCCCAAACCATGCTTGTGATATTTATTCTTATTGTGTATATCAGACACTCATCATTTTTTCCCAGAATGAATATAACATGCTTAATCTTTTCCAATGTTAATGAGCATTTGGGTTTTTTTCCAGGATTTGTGTATCATGAATAAAACTGGTAAGGAAGGGGATCCCTGGGTGGCTCGGCGGTTTGGCGCCTGCCTTTGGCCCAGGGCACGATCCTGGAGACCCGGGATCGAGTCCCGCGTCAGGTTTCTGGCATGGAGCCTGCTTTTCCCTCTGCCTGTATCTCTGCCTCTCTCTCTCTCTATGTCTATCGTGAATAAATAAATAAAATCTTTAAAAAAAACTGGTAAGGAAGTCTTGTATATGTCATTTGATGGACAGATGCATCCCACAGGTTTCACTATGTATGTATTTCCATTTTGATTGTGCCCCAATATCTCAACTAATACCTTCAGATCTATCTTTCAGTTCACTAATTGTCTCTTCAGTTGGATATAGCATAGTTTAACATTAGTGGGTGTTTTAATTTCAATTTTTATACAAAATGTATAAATTTTTTATACATTTATATTCTATTTTTATGTTGTATTTTCATTTGTATTACATTTCCACTTTATTCTAATATTTTTGTTTGTATTTCATTTTTCCATTTTTAAAAATTTTATTTTGTTATTTCCAAATCTCATAGGTTAAGTTTATAGTCTCTTCTTTTGTCATGTTTTAAATTATGTCTTATATTTCTTAAAACATATATATGTTTTATGTTCTTTTTCTGATAATTTCAGCATTTGGTGTTTTTTCAGGTTTGATTCTGCTGTTGTTTCTCCTGACTCTTGGTTAAGTACCTTGTCTTTCATGTGTATTGTAATTTTTAATTTTTTAAATTTAATTTGTTTCTTGAGAGAGAAAAAGCATGTGTGTGAGACTGGGAGTTAGGGGAGGAGGGGCAGAGGGAGATGGAGAGAGAGAATCTTTTTTTTTTTTTTTCTTTAGATTTTATTTATTTATTCATGAGCGACACAGATTGAGAGAGAGGCACAGACACAGGCAGAGGGAGAAGCAGGCTCCATGCAGGGAGCCCGACACGAGACCCGATTCTGGGCCCCCAGGATCACACCTTGGGCTGAAGGCGGCGCTAAACCACTGAGCCACTGGGGCTGCCCAAGGAGAGAGAGAATCTTAAGCAGGCTTCATGCTCAGTCTGGAGACAGATGCAGGGCTCCATCTCATGACCCTGAGATCATGGTCTGAGCCAAAATCAAGAGTCAGATGCTTAACTGACTGAGCCACCCAGGGGCCATTATAATTTTTTAATAATACACTGTTTTCATTAGAACTTTAGTCATGGGAATTATTTGAGGCTTGCCTGGGGGGAGAATTCCTCCCAAGAAGCTTTGTATTTGTTCGTGAAAGGTGACTGGGGCATGAGCAGCCCTGAGCCATCTTAAACTACTTTTAAACTCCAGATTGTGTTTTTGTTTTGTTTTTAATCTCATTAGGCAGTTCAGGTTGTTCAATACTTTCTAGAGGTCAATGAACCGACTTGGTAATAAAGAGGTTTGGAGGAAGAGATTATTGGAGCTTTACCAAAACTTTAGCTATGCCATACCCAAATAATTTGCAAAAAGCTTTGGGATTTCACATGTTCTTTTTCCCCCCTGATACAGTTATCATAATGCTATACAGAAATTTCCCATCTCTATCTTCTTTTATTTCTTTTTTCTTTCCATTCCTCAAATTAATATGTACCCTAAAAGGACATAGCATTGATATTGTTGAAAAACATCTAGCAAGATATTTCAGGCAACTTTTCTCACGTATACACTTTTGGGAAATCTCTTCATCCCAGATTATAGCACATGCTCTCCTCTTCCAATGCCAATACTACTTATTGATTATACTACTAATAATGTACTTCCTTCTTTTTTTTAGTTTTTAGTTTTGTTTTTGTTTTGTTTTGTTTTGTTTTAGGAAGTACATACATATCTTTCTTTATAAACAAACTGTATGGTTCTACAGTCAGGGACTATGTCTTTATAGTTGCATATCCCTTATCAACTTTACAATATGCAGGATAAAGGGGAAAATTTGCTGATTGATTGGAGGTGCACCTCTGCCAAACCTTGGATTGTGTTGTGAACATCTACATCAACACTTCCTCATGTTGCATAGTTCTTATGTTTGGCTTGCTAACTTGATCTTTCTTTCTGTAGGCTGCTCTGCTTCTTTCCTGATTCTAATTCCTATTTTTCTGACCCTCATCCACTTTATCTTCAACCTCATCCCTTTGAAAACAACAATCCTTTTGGGCAGCAAGTATCTCAGTCACAAATATAGTGAGTTTAACCTAAAAGCAGATTAATTGTCTTTTATCTCAAATGTCTGGCTTTCATCACTCTTGACTTTGTTCCTTGGAATCATACAGGTAAACTAATGCTTCTCTTTTAATAGAAAATCATTAAAGGCAAAGAGGAAGAGCCGTCATGAAACCAGGTACCAACTTGTAATGCTAATAACTTACTTTTCTACTCCTGCAGCCTCTGGGATCATTTCATTACCAACTACATGTTTTACACATTGCCAAATCCATGGATCCATCCTGTCCCTGAGTGTGAATGTATACAGAACTCTCACCCATGTTCCACTGGCATAGCATCAAGAACACCTTTGTACTCTATTCCTTTTATATGTTGCTCTGTATCTGAATTTTAGCAACTTAAATATTTTCTTTTTTTCTTTTCCTCTCATGTCTGTGTTCCTTGACTTAACACACAGCTGGTTTGGTAGCCCTCATTTTTTAAGGTTAGGTCTTGTATCTATCTTCTGGCCTTCCCCTTTTGCTAGGAGTTTGGATTTCCTCTGATAGCTTGCTCCACACCTGAATATCCACCTGTCATCTGAGTTTACTTGTTTTGGTGATTCACAGAGTATTCATATAGGCTGCTGCTTAAGAAGACCACTTATTACCAAGCTGGTTACTAAAACTTTTAGAATGGTCAAGGGAAGAAAATCAAGTTGCAGCAGTTAACGATAATTGGAGACAGATAACTTCCACCTCTGCTTCTAAATCTTGAGTTTTGATAGAGTCAATATCGTTATGTTTTGGACAACAGATAGAATATATCTGGAAATGGGTGAAATGACTGTTACAGGTATGGCATAATTAGAAATATAAATTTTTAGGGAGGGGGGAAGAAATATAAATTTTTAGGAAGCATATAATGTAGACACATAATAGTGTCATTAAACAAAAATATTAAATAATGCCAACAGCTCCATAGCCTAGTGTATCTTTACTGTGCTAACTCATTTTATTTGCCTAACTTGTTTACAGAATACAATAAATTGTACAGCATAAGAAAATTTATAATAGAGCCACTAAAATTAGTTTTCATGTAGTGTCATGGTTGGCCAATATGTCATCAAAATCATATTTTAATCCCCAAATCTCTAAAGAAAGCCATACAACTCAGTTTTCATCTTAGGGATTTCTGAAAACACCATCTCTGAATTCTTACTGTTGAATTGGATGGGGTCAGCACAGAGAGAACAAAAATTGATAGAAACATACTTTCTACAGATAATATTTGGCAGGAGTGGAGGACAATCAATACGAAACCTCTAGTTCAATACTATTACACATAAAAACACAACACCAAACTTTTTAGCGGCACAGAAACATATTAAAATCAATATTAAGTACAAGTATGTATCAGCCCAAAGAAAATGTCAGATGAAAAACCTGTGGAGATCAATACTAAGGCCAAAAAATTCACATATTTTCTTTGTGAGGTTGCTGTGAAATGAAGAAATCTGTATTAGTGACAGTGACAATGTGCAAGATTCTCTCATTAAAGAAAATCCAGCTTAATAAGTACATGTTATAGTGCTGGATTTCTTCCAAACTCTCTCTCCACCCTGTTTTGGCATTTACTCATGAAGGAGATTCTGTGACACCTGGTGAGTATGACTTGTATTAGTTTCAGCCTGGGTGTAGGAACAGTAAAAGGTGTGAGTTGGCAGTGGTGGCAGTCTTGAGAGAGGAGGGAGGATGGCAGGTTTGGGGATGTGTATACACACACACACACACACACACACACACACATACATATATACATATGTATCTGTATATGTATCTATGACATTTCTAGTGTGTTCTTGGGGGAAACAAACATTAAGAAACATCATTTTATCCTATAGGATTTATTTCTCCCTTGAATAATAGAATGAATGCTCTGTCCCTAAATATTTCTTAGTAATGTCACCTAGTCTCTTCATCTCCTAATCAGAATTAGCCTTGCGTATCTGAAAAAAAGCACTAACTTACATAACAAATTTACTTTGGGTACAGTTATTTTAGGTTGAGTCTCCCTTTCCACCAGAGAACAGTTTTGCCTGAGACATTTGCAAATTTCAGCAAAGTTTTGTGTATCACAACACAGCACCTCTCTCAACACCTCTTTGCATGATGATGATTAGGCTCATGAAGGAAGCACTCCATAAAATCCGAGAGAGACATCTCATTCCCCTTTTTGTTGCTTTGCCAAAACGTTAATGTCAATAGTTAATATCCTGTTGCTAACTTCTTTATGTAATTCGTTTGTACCATGTATTAGCCGTAATATCAAGACAGACCTCACAACCTCGTAGTCTGTGTTTCCTAATTTGTAAGATGTAATATTTCAACCGCATGCTTCATGGGCCATAACAATCAAAGAAAATGATAAGTGTAAATATGCTTTTGAAAGTTGCAAAGGGCTGCAAAAATGTGAGGTGGCATTCAGTATGGAATGAAACCACATGAGTAGAACTATGATGCTGGTGGCAGAGGCACCAGGGAGACTTTCACATCAAGATCCAGATCCTGTTTCAGGGCTAGAAAGCAACGGTATGGGCAACTGAGTTGTGCCAGTACTAGATTTGTCTTGGCCTTTCAGTGCATTTTGTGAGTCTGCGATCTCAGGTACCTGAAGATGGCCCTTGTTGGGAAATGATTAAAAAAGACGCAGTGATCCTGACTTGTGGCCTTGAGGCTCAGAATTGTTTGATGAATGAATCCAGAACAGCCATTCTCATCCCTCAAGACATAAATGTGATATTATTTAAATATGCAAAATTAGAAAAAAATTTGTGAAACACATTTTCTAACCATGTTGAAAGAGATTCATAATTTGACAAGGATGTGTGAATCTAGGTTCTGACGCTCAGAAGTATAAATAAAGCAATTTGCAGCCCACATTGTAAAAACTAGAGCTCTGCATCCCCCATTAGAAAACTCCTTTGTCTTTCCCCATCACCATAATTAACTAGATGCTATTCATTAAACAATGAAACAGACAATTAAATAGTAATAATAGTACTTTAATTATGAAGGTATTGTTATCTGCATAGAATGTGGAAAGAGAGATCACTTTAGCTGCATTTAAAACGTTTGCTTGTCTGCTTTTTAAATACTGAAGAAGAAAGTGTTCATATTTTCAGAGCTTCTAACAGGAAAAAGGGTAGAATCTATCTCCTCATAAGGCCATTTCTGATAAACAGGAGTCTCATTTATTAATGGAGTAAGCATTGATTAAGATGCGTGAATTCTTAATAAGCATCCTCAGTCTTTTTTCGAGAGGCATCTCTAACAGTTCTAAGAATCATCAGCAAGTATTTTTAGACACAAGGATGCATGATTAAGATGAAAGTCCTGTGCGTGATGACTTTCAGAGTTTATTAAGTACCATGATACTGGGTTTAAATCCAATTTAGACTACTCTGTAACTTGCCTTCTCTTTGTTCCTTTGGGTTGAGTGTGATTTTTAAGAGTATTATGTATATTATGAGTATATTATGATACAACTAAATAAATGACCATATTTCGAGTTACACAAAAGCAAGCTGAATCTCCAAAATAAGTTTTGTGCCTAACATTGGTAACAGTTCCCCACATTTGGGTTTCTATTACTCACAGAGGGGTTTCAGATAGAAACAATGTTCTCATTTATTACAGTCCCCTTTCACCCAGTAAAATCTTAAGAAATGGATAGCTTTGTCTGTGTTTCCTTTCTATATCATAATTAAATATAAACTTAGTGTTTCAAAAATGTCACATGTTCATGGAAAACAAGGTAACATTGTGTGGCCATTACATCTAGGTTTGAATCTATGCTTTGCCACTTAGTAGCTCCATGACTTTGGGGAAATAACTCTTCTGAGCCTCTGTTTCTTCATCTGTAAAATGGGGTTACAGTCTAGGTTCTGAGGATTAAATGATCAATATATATAAAACATTTAGGATGGAGCCAGGCTTAGTGAGTCCTTAATAACCTCATTTGTTGTTATCATAGTACATTTCTTACCCTTAATTTCCTTTAATATTGGCATGGTCCTTGGTACAGTGAACTACTGAAATCTCAAAGGTACAAAGAAAGCAGTTACTCCTATTTAAGAAACAAAGCAAATGAGCAAAGGAGAGAGAGAGAGAGAGAGTGCCAGAGCCAGAGCCACAAGAGAGAAAACAAAAAGCAGACTCTTAACTATAGAGGACTAACTGATGGTTACCCAGAGGAGAGGTGGGGAACGGAGGGTGGTGGGGAAATAGGTGATGGAGATTAAGGAGTGTTCTTGTCATCATGAGCACCAGGTCATGTGTGGAAGTGCTGAATCACTATATTGTCCACCTGCAACTGATGTAACACTGTATTTTAACTATGCTGGAATTAAAAGCTTAATTTAAAAAAATGAGTTATTCTGATAGGTGTGTAGTGATATCTCATTGTAGTTTTGATTTGTATTTCCCTGATGATGAGTGATGTTGAGCATTTTTTCATGTGTCTGTTGGCCATCTGGTTGTCTTCTTTGGAGAAATACCTATTCATGTCTTCTGCCCATTTTTTAACTAGATTATTTGTTTTTTGGGTGTTGAATTTTAGAAGTTCTTGATATATTTTGGATACTAACCCTTTATCAGATATGTCATTTGCAAATATCTTTTCCCATTCTGTACGCTGTCTTTTAGTTTTGTTGATTGTTTCTTTTGCTGTGCAGAGGTTTTTATCTTGATGAAGTCCCAATAGTTCATTTTTGCTTTTGTTTCCTTTGCCTCTGGCGATATACATAGTAAGAAGTTTGCTGCAGCTGTTGTCAAAGAGTTACTGCCTGTGTTCTTCTCTAGGAATTTGATGATTTCCTGTCTCGCATTTAGGTCTTAAATCCATCTTGACTTTGTTTTTGTATCTGTTGTAAGAAAGTGCTCTAGTTTTATTCTTTTGCGTGTTGCTATCCAGTTGCCCCAAAACCATTTGTTGAAGAGACCGTTTTTTCCCCACCATTGGTTATTCTTTCCTGCTTTGTTGATGATTGATTGACCACATAGTAGTGGGTTCATTTATGAGTTTTCTATTCTGTTCTATTCATCTATGTGTGTATTTTTGTGCCATTACCATACTGTCCCAATCACTACAGCTTTGTAATATAACTTAAAGTCTAGAATTGTGATGCCTCTAGCTTTGTTTATCTTTTTGCTTTGGCTATTCAAGGTATTTTATGGTTCCATACAAATTTTAGGATTGTTTGTTCTAGCTCTGTGAAAAATACTGTTGGTATATTACAATTCAGCAATTGCACTACTAGGTATTTACCCAAAGTATACAAAAATACTAATTTGAAAGATTATATGCCCCTTGATGTTTATAGAAGCATTATCAACAATAGCCAAATTATGAAAAGAAGAGCCTAAGTGTCCATTGGCCGTTGAATAGATAATATATATGCAATGGAATATTACTCAGACATAAAAAAGAGTTAAATCTTGCCATTTGCTATGATACATATGGAGCTAGAGAGTATTATGCTAAGTGAAATAAATCGGAGAAAGACAAATACCATATGATTTCACTTTATATGAAATTTAAGAAACAAAACAAAAGAACATAGGGAGGAAAAAAGAGAGGCAAACCAAGAAACAGATCCCTAACTGTGGAGAACAAAGTGTTGGTTACCAGAGGGGACATGGTTGGGGAGATGGAAAAAATAGGCAAGGGGGATTAAGGACACTTATGACGAGCAGCAGGTGTTGTACGTAAGTGTTGAATTACTAAATTCTACACCTGAAACTAATAAAAAATATCAGTTATTCTTGTATTTTTTCCTTAATTAGATACTCTTTGGCTTTTGAATATTCCTGACAATTTCTCTCACACAATCTGAGAAGTCTTCATGAGACTCAGGAACTTATCTGCAGTCATCCCTTCATCTGTCTGAGTTGGCTCTACTACCCAGGTATCCCAAATAGCCTCTTCCTATTTCCAAAATACAGCACCCCTTCCTTTCTTTTCCTAAACTGAAAGACATTTACTTTTACCCATTATAGACATTAAAAGATCATGGAAGACTAAAGTCTTAAAGGTTTAAGCAACCATAGATTCCTTTAGAAGTTTATGTCCCTTTCATATTTTTCTGTAGATAATAATGACATTCTCTTCAGGGTCCCTCATCTTTACTGATCAACAGGATACTAGCCAGCAAATAGTTAAAAACCGGAACCATGGAATATTTGCTGTAAACCCACATATCAGAAAATTCTGGCTGGATGTATGAAATTTTAATTTACAAGGTCAACTACAAGAAAGGTACAATTACACAAGTGAATATATATTTAGAACTCTGGGTTATGTTTTTTGCTCTTTGGGTGCCCAATACATCAGACTTTAGACAGCCCTTCAGGCTAATGTTAGATGTGAGGCTTTTATGCAACCCTAAGTAAATAAATAATTCTCTGTCTTTTTAATTAAAAAGCAATGCTTCTTAATAAGTCTGTGTCAAGTTACACAATCAGTCTCATTTTCTTTGGAGAGTAGGAGAATTAACCAAAGAAAATATAGGAGATGTGACCCCGGTATTATGTGAGGAAACCCTTTAGGTTGAGGAGTGATGAACTCTGTGCTTGACCATGTCTGTTAAGACTCCCCATTGGATCCAAGACACATATTGATCATCAAAGTGCCAGATGGCTATTTGAAGCTCAGCAGTCTACTTGTGGCTCTTTGCTGAGTCCTACCAAGGAAGAATTGTTTTGATCAATTTAATAGTCATTTTTTTGCCAAGGTCATATTGTATTTTTTAATTTACTGTCTAGTAACTTCCTTTATTAATTAGTGAGATCATGAAATCAGAAAGAATTAATATCCTTACCTTTATGCACACAATACTCCTGAGTGATTTTCAATGTTATCATCTACAGTTATTCAATTTTATTTTCAACCTATACTTCAAAGTTTATATAAACACCATTTTGTATTTGAGTGTAATCTCATTATTATTTTGATTGATTAGAACAAATGTTTTTTGAGTTTGTAACTTTAAGGGCATTATCAGGGAAGGTTCCACCATGAATAAAACATAGACCTGTCCTCAGTTGCTTGATTCTTGGTTCGGTGGGGTAAAAACATATCACCTTTTAAATGAGGTAGAATAGACAAAGAATAAGAAGGGCAGACTATAAAAAACAGTCATATGGTAGATTCTGTGCCAAGTGCCTTATATACATGATCTCATTTAATCCCCCCAATATCAATGTGCTATGCATGACTATCCCCATTTTATGGGTAAGAAAATCCAGGCAGGGATATTAAATAACTTGCTTGGGGTCATACATCTAGAGAGTGGCAGGAATGAGATTGAAGTCACTCTGACTTACAGCCATATATTGCCCCTGTCTATACATAAAACATGCAGACACAAGGTTGTAATCCAAGAAAGAAGATAATAAATGTCTTAAGAGAAGAGAAAATCAATAATCATGGGAAATTCAAAGGAGGGAAAGAGATTACCCGTGACTCCAACTCATCAGGGAAATTTCACTGAAGTAGTGGTGTTTAATCAGAATTTTGAAGGACAGGTAGGTTTAAGCTATTCTGGAATAAAGGGCATTCTAGGTGGATGAGAATGCTTATGTGAGAAAAAGGCATTGGGGAAAGGGAAAGTCATGTTCTGGAAAAGCAAATAGTCAAGTTTGACTGGAATGTGGTGTATATGAAGAAGGAGAGTAGGAGGTGTGTTTGGAAAAGTAGGTTTTGAAACTGGTGGCCTTTGGTTCCTGGCTAAGGGATTTGGATTTAATTGGAGACACAACAGAGAGCTCTAGAAAGTTTTTGAGTACGAGAATGGCAGGATTAGCTATGCTTTTGCGCATGTATCTAGCATTGCTATAACAGACTGCAGGGGTCAGCGTGGTCATGAGTCTATGGGTGAATTCAAAGGGATAGAGCTGGAAAGATGGGGGCAGATATGCAATAGAACAAAGGAGAGAGGAGGGAAATGTATCCTCAAGGTTCTAGAATCCGAATGACTGTAAAAATTTTGTGACAAACAAATAATGATATCAGTAGGACAAAATCTTAGCTTTTTGTGTTTCTTTAGTTTTGGAGAATAGGTTTATTTGCTTTGATAGAAGGTGAAGTTGAAGTAGCCATAGGACATCATCTTAGTCCATTCAAACTGTTATAACAAGATACCATAGACCGTGCAGCTTCTAAAAAACACATTTCTCACAGTTCCAGAGCCTGGAAGTCCAAGATCAAGGGACCAGTAGATTTGGTGATTTGGTGTCTGGTGGAGGCCCACTTCCTTTTTCAAGGATAGTTATCTTCTTGCTATATTCACACATGGCAGAAGGAGTCAGAGAACTCTCAGGTGTCTCTTTTATAAGGATACTGATTCCGTTCGTGAAGTCTCCACGTTTCCCAAAGGCCTACCTGAAGATTCCACAATATTGGGCATTAGCTCTTCACATAAGAAAGAATGTGTCTGGGGCCACATTCAGTCTATAGTAGACATCCAGGTGGAGATATCTCAGAGGCAGTGGGGAAATTCCAAACAGAACTAAGAGAAGTGGGACTACAATGTAGACAGAGGAATCATCTGCCCCAGTGAAGAGCTGCAACGGAGAGAAATGATGGGAGATTGGCAGGAGCAAATCCTAGAGCAGAGAGCCATGGTAGAAGTTCAAGGAATATGTAAATTTTGAGTGAGAAGAAGAAAGTCGCCTGGAGAGAGAGAGGGCGAAATGGAAAAGTGCTGAATGCCTTGGTGAGAACCACTGTGGGCCAGAACCAGAGGTGAATGCCTTATGCATGAGAGACAGCAAGCCTGCAAACTAGATATTATCACACGTGGGTACAGACCAGGTCACTGAGGCACAGAGAGTTGAGTTTGCCCAAGATCTGACAATAATAGTATGGTAGGTGAGGAGCCAGAAATGGGATTTGCTGCTCCTGGTTCTAAATCCTGTGCTTTTTTCTAGGTCAGGGGTTGCTAAAGTTTTGTGGGCCATATGGTTTCTGTCACTACTACTTCATTCTGCTGCTGTTGTGCAAAAGCAATCACAGACAGTAGTAAATGGGCATGGCTGTGTTCCAATAAAACAAATTTATGGACACTGAAATTTGAATTTCATATAATTTTCATGAGTCACAAAGTAGTATTCTCATTTTGCGTTTTTTCCAACCATTTGAAAACATAAAGGCATTCTTTAAGCACAGAGAGTGCAAAAACAGGTGGCAGACCAGATTTGACCTGAAAGCTATAGAACTTCAGCAGAAATGGGTAGGGAGAGGTGTCAGAAACATGTCATATCACAGAAGTTTACAAAACTGTACCAGGACTATTGGATTCCAGTCTTTTCTCCGATAATTTGTACTGACACAGGTTTTGTTTGATGTCTTCTCCTTGAGCCTGTAACAGCAAATAGCTTAATTGCAAAGTTACTTCTTAGCTTAATGGTTCTTCTGGAACTGGGGAGTCTCCTCAGGCATAACAGGATCAGCTCTATTTTCCCACTTCACTCAGCCTATTTTTTCTTTCCTCTTTGTAATTCTGTGGCGAAGTCTGACCCTACCCTTCAAGCCTTTTCTCCAGGTGCATGAGCTCCATTTTAACTCTGGTTCTTGATTTGGAATAATTCTGCTCATTAAAGATGCTGCACTCTACCTTCTTCCATAGTAATGAACTTTCAGCATGAGAAGCAAAACAAAGATCACCGTTTTCTTCTCATTCTTCATTCAAAATCACTGTTTCCAGTTTTGTTCTTCTTGTTTGAAAACCAAGTGTGGGAATTTTTGTACATTCTGCCTCTCACCTCCTACCCACTTCTTCATGTAATTACATTTTTGTTTGAACGTCAGTTCTTGTGACCTACGTTCCCCTCTCATACACACATATGCAGGTCCAAAGCAACTCTTTGTTTCTGAAAATGTGTGCTTCCTTTGCTTATTTTTTTTCCTCAGTGCTATTTTCTTTTTCCTCCATATTTCTGGTAATGCAATTGTACTTAACTACTAATTTGGAGGGGATTACATTTACTAAAAAAAAAGACATGTTGGAGAAAGATTTCAGATCCTTGGTTAGCTGGAAGAATATTTGGCAGGGATAGAAGTACATTTCATCACGCCATGATTTACCTAGTTCTCCATTTAAAGTGGACCATACATTTTGAAAAGTTCAAGAGAAGACATCAAAGGTAGGGTTGACCAGAAACCATGCAAGAAACTGGGCAAACATGTGGGAAATCTACAACCTCTCTTTTCAGGTATACTCTCTCCTCTTGAGTTGTTTTCAGAGAGATACTTTTCCTTTGTTTCACTCCTTGCATATGGCAGGGCATTAACACCCCAGCTATAGAGGTGAACAATTGGATGGTAGATGCGGATGGATTGGCATCTCCTTTGCCTGCAACTAGAATGGCTTAGGATGCCCTACTGGCCACTAAGCTTATACCTTTCCCAAATTGCTTGACTTAAAAAAAGGAGGCCATATTCATCTCATTTTTAAAAAGAGACCTATTCATTTATTTTAGAGACCAAGAGTGAGTGGAGTGAGGGGCAGAGGGAAAGGGAGAGAGAGAATCCCAGGTAGGCTCCAGACCCAGTGCAGAGCCAAACATGGGGCTGGATCCCACGACTCTGAGATCATGACCTAAGCCAGTGTCAAGAGTTGGTCACTTAACTGATTGAGCCATCCAGGTGCCCCTCATCTCATTCTTTGTTGATAAATAGTATCAAGTAGTAATATGATTCTGATAGGGGCCTTTTGGAAACCAGAGAAACCCAAAGAAGAGCTTCTGACTGAACTCAGTCCCAAATCACTGCTTTGAAAAAAACAATATGAATAATAACTGTTTCCATGTCATTAGCACTAATTATGCACCAGATCCTGCATTGGTCCTTCACATACATTGTTTCACCTAATTCCGGTTCTTTACATGAATTGCCATTGCCCTTCCACAGCAAATGAAGAAACTGAGACCCACTGAGTTTGTTTACCCTGCCAGGACTTAAAACCAGGTGTGATGGGTTCCTAAATATTGTATTAGGCTACAAGGACCATTTATACTGGTAATCTTGATTTCATATTGGATTTTTTGTTTTTTTTGGAGCTCTGTGACATCTGTAAGCCTTCAGGCAATTTTAACTAGGAGAGCAAAGCAGCTTTTGTCCAGGGTATGCACAATGAAGCCAAAGGGGCAGCCTTACCAAGCCCATTCCTAGTTTGAATGGTTGCCTGGGCCAGAGCTGCATGATTGGCCTGCAGGTGCCATCATTCCTGAACAGGGTTGTCTCTGTATGAAATGGATTCGGGTTTGCAGGGCTGCATAAGGGGCTCTCTGGTTCCCTAGGAAAGAGTTAACTCTTAGTACTATGGAACATTTAGATGTGGAAGGAATAGATTCCAACATTTAATGGGATCTTAGATGACACCTTGTATAAAATTTTCAAAGTGGGATTCTTACATACATAATTTATCTCTGTAATTAAAAAGCCTAATTTAAAAAATAATACAGATGCAACACATAATGGTGTGATTTCTTGTCACAAAACAAATTATTATCTTGATAATGCAATATTGTAATTTACGTTGCTGCAAAATACAGTACTTTTATGAATTGCATGATAAATGTTGTCTAATTATTTTTCTCCCAATCCTCTCTTTCTTCATTTGTTTTGCTTATTAGATGATAGGAGTTCAGTTGGCATTGGTAGGTTGAGACCTCTCAATCAGCATCTGTGGGGTGAGAATAAAATTCAGGAAGTTCTCTTGGCTTTGTCCCATTGAGTAAGCAAAGCAAATGCCATCTTGTGCTTTAATATTGCTAAAAAAGAAGAGACAACAGTGTCAAAATGGAGTCACTTGTGCTAAGTCCACATCACCAAACCGAGACTTAATACCTAAGATAATTGCAGTTTCAGCCTCTCTCAAAAATGTAATCTCACTGAGTCTGGAATTTTCTGGTCAGCACTAGTGAGGTAATCTGCCTGATAGATCCCTGCTGTTCCCCAAAGAAAGGTGACCTTGCCTGAAACAATCTAATCTTTGCTTGTTCCTGCCCCCTTCCTGCCTATAAAAGTCTCCCATTTTGTACAGCTCCTGGGAGCTCTTTCTATCTGCTAGATGGGATGCTGCCCAATTCATGAATTGTTGAATAAAGCCAATAGGATCTTTAAAATTTACTCGGTTGAATTTTCTTTTTTAACAATATGAATGGGCATGTCACAGAAGGTCTCGGGGGGGATGGGGGGCTGTGTTTTGTGTGCGTATGTTTCATTGCAAATTCCTCAAGTATGCTGCAGAAGCTAGGGGCCTACTGTTATGGAGGTACTTTAGCCATAAATGACCATTATATTTCTGAGCAGCCCCTTCAATTCCCCTTGCTTTCCTCCTGGTTACAGAACCATAATTCTTGACCGGGAAGGGAGTGTAAATAGCTCTCCCACCGCTGATGCCACTTAGCTGGCTGCAAATTGATGTGGATGGCTCTTTAGCTTTGGAGACTATGCGGTTCACCTTCACAGCGCACACGGCTTTCATTGGCCTGGGGCTTCGGAGCCTGAGATAAATCCTTAAGTAGAGCTTGGCTCTCTGCATTGCAACACATCAGAACTAGTAGATGGAAATTTCAAACATTTTGGAAATTTACACCTTGTCACTCTCTGAGGGCAATGATTTTAAGAAATTATGCCATCTCCACCCACCTTTGCATACTAAGTCTAAAAACCCAGAGCCATTGCTAACTCCAGCTAAAGTGCTGAAGGTCAGGGAGGTCAAGACGAGTCAAAGCTTTGTACGTGTTTTCCATTATTATGCTAATCATATGCATGGTCTTTCTGCACTTACACATCCATTTTCATGGCCAAAAAAAAAAATACATTGGTGTTTTAAATAATGCTAATATTTAAAACAGTGACAAATCACTGGAAATTTCAAGTAAAGACTCACATTTTGCCCTTGGCTTGTGACGTTTGGGAGAATGAAGTAAAGATATGACCTAAAAATGTGGTTTTTAAATTCTGTTAACTCTTTCCTTTCCACTTTGTGTTTTGTCTCCCGACTTGTATTCATACCATAATATTTCTGACAATTTGTTTTTCCACTGTGAGTTTTCTCACGACCTTGGTGGCTGGTTCAAAATAAATTTTAGGATACATATATATTAACATATTTTCCATGAAACCATCTCAGGTCTTTGAGAGTGACATTATTTATGAAGAGTTTGCTGTTTTTGTTTTTTTTAAGATTTTATTTATCTATTCATGAGAGACACAGAGAGAGAGAGGCAGAGACACAGGCAGCGGGAGAAATAGGCTCTGTGCAGGGAGCCCGATGTGGGACTCAGTCTCAGATCCCAGGATCACGCCCTGAGCAGAAGGCAGATTCTCAACTGTTGAGCCACTCAGGCATCCCAAGGATTTACTGTTTTTCTGAGAGGTTTCAAACTGATCATTCTTGTCCACTCAACATCCTGAAAACAGTTATTAGTAAATTAGCCTCATCTCTGGATGAAAACATTCCAACTGACTTAACCCCTTCCCAACCCTTTAAATGAATAGCACATTAACCATTTTTCATTTCCTTTGCTAAACTCTGTGGATTACTTTCACCAAACAACTTTTCTTAAATCTGGCGCTATTCCAGGCATTCAGCAAATGGAAAGCAGAAGAAATCAGAAGTGACATAGATGACAAATGGTGCTATGCTCCTGATATAAAAAATCATACTAAAGTAATATTCTCAAGAACAGTTTTGCTACATTGGAGGAGAGGTGACCGAAAAGCTTCCAGAGAAGGGCCAGTGACCACAGGTGTGGAGGAGGAGTGAAATCCCCCTGGAAGGGCACAGAGAAGGGCTTTCCAGGCAGAAAGAAAAGCATGAGCCAAGTCATGAATGATCCAGGTGGGGAGTAGAGAGTGTAGAGGAGCCTGAGGAGCTGACACCAGGCTGCATTATAGGGTATTTTAAGAAATGAGGTTAGTAAAGAAGGGTTGGGGACCCCTTATGAAAGGTTTTGGATGATCAGCTCTGAGTTTTAGAAGCATAAATTATTCATCATCACTGACATTTTTTTCTAACTATGCCAAAATACTAGAGTCCTCATTATCCGTATCAGTAACACTGTCACTTAAACTGTTTTGTCCCTTGACTATGTCTAAAATACCACAAAATGAAGAGAAAATTCGCACTTTATATATTTTTTCTATTATCTTCTTAAACTTAGCACCATACTAACAATATACTGCTCATTCAAACATTGTAATTTAAAAAAATTGATCCTGAAGGTGTCCTTGTCTCTTGAGAATGGGAAGCAAGCGGCCCTTTGCATATGCAGTCTGAGCAGTGTCTTGTGATGGATATGTGTCTCCAACTGTTCTCAGGTTTGCTATATTCAGGAAGTTTAGCGCCTACAGTTTTGGATTAAAGTATTGTTTTTAGAAAGCTACCGAGAAAATATGCTCCCTAGTGAAAAGGAAGAGCATATAGCTAGCCCCAACATTGGATCCCTTAGGATGGAACTTTTTGTCAGGTGAATTGTTTATCTCTGAATGTGGACCACGGAGTCTATTGGGTTATGGTTCCATGGTTTTGCAGGTGAGACAGAGCAGGGGCACCATGAGATGATAGGGAGAAAGGATAGTGTAAGCACCTCAGTATGGTACATTAGGCATCCAGGAGCTAGCCTTACCTTTCTTTCTAGCCTCATCCCTCCTTGCCACCCTGTTGCACAGCATCTCTCTGTCATTACCACTGTCTTTGTGCCCCCACCCCCTTCTCCGGGCACACCATGACACTTCATCTCAGTTTCTCATGTTTTGCTCATTCTCTCCCACCTACTATGCTGTTATCCCATGTATACACTGGGCCAACCTTAGTCTCTAACAGTCCCAGAGTTATAAGCACCTGGAATCCCAATGAGCCAGGTACTCAGCACCTATAGTGTCTCCAACACTCCCCTGTTATTTATTTTTTTTAAGATTTATTTATTTACTTATTTATGATAGACATAGAGAGAGAGAGAGGCAGAGACACAGGAGGAGGGAGAAGCAGGCTCCATGCCGGGAGCCCGACGTGGGACTCGATCCCCGGACTCCAGGATCGTGCCCTGGGCCCTGGGCCAAAGGCAGGCGCTAAACCGCTGAGCCACAATTTTAATAATTCCATTTACTCTCCACATTTGTTCCACTCCCAACTTTACTGGAGACTCTCATGTGTTGGGCCAGGCCTGGGGTGAGAAAAGCAAGGTAATATCCTCAGGCACAACATTTAAGGGGCATCAAAAGCCCTCTGTGCTCAAAAGAAATATTTTAATGCAATATTTAGAAAAAATTTTAAAAATCCATAATAAGCAGGAAGTCAACATTTTAAAATAAACACCGAATATGCATTACTGATTTTTCTTTTTGCCTCAGGCTCCAATATGGCTTGGTACAAACCTATAACTGATCTTGTCTTTTTTTAAAATGTTGATATTTTGTTAATCATCTATTTGAACATGAATTTTGATTTTTAAAAATATTGCATTAAACCGTAACTTATCATGATTAGAGAGGATTTTTGGTACTCTCCTAAATTTTGTGTCCAGGGATAGTGTGTTTCTTGACACACAAGAACAAGGTATTATTCTTTGTTAATACCTAAAACTTGGCACAAGACCTTACCTGGGGTAGGTGCCTACCAAATTCTACTTCATCTACTTCTAGATTCAGTTTAGAATGAACTCTAGAATGTGAGCATGTGAATTTTACTCTAAACTTCAGACTTGCTATCAAGACTCCTAATTCAGTGTCTCCCTCCCAATATAATCTCAGTGGTTGAGAAAACTGTTTATTATCTAAAACAAAACTGAACCCCTCAGGCTGATCCTGAGTGACTGGATGTATCCAATCCATCAATCTCCATTCAGATATGTATTAAGTACCTTCAGCATGCCGGGAACTTCCCTGGGCATCATCCCTGTTCCCATGGAGCTTCTTAAAATCTGGAAGGGAAGAAAATGTGTGAATTGATGATGCATGAAATCATAGAAATATGTACAAGATAAAGAAGTAATCCAGGTGAATGAGTGATCACAGCATAAATAAAACTTTCTCCAGCTTGCTTTCTACTTCAATGGCTAACGATCATAAAATAAGGATAAGTTTTCTTTCTACTTGTCCACCGAAAATTGTCACTTACACTGGGCGCAAAGATCTTTGCGAGGCCGCTTTTATGACATACAGCTACTTTCACCTGGAGTCAAAGCATTTCAGAGATCAATTTTCACAGCGCCAGCAGAAGACAAGGGATATATATCTGTTAGTTGCCCTGAATTTCCCTTTTGACAGTGATTGAAATGGTGAAGACCACCTCTGCCCCAACACATTCCCACTCAACATCAGTTACCTGAAAAATGACTATAGATTATCAAAGCAAAATGCTGCTTCCAGGAATACCAAAGGCTAATCATTTGGCATCTGCCTCACTGGGATGATGTTTGGACCATATTTTGTTAACATATGCATGAGACTGTCATAAAAGGAGAAAAGGAAAAGGTGTACTGAGAATTAAGCACATAATAACTTTTTCATCTTTCATAAATGGATATCTTGCTCTTTGCTTGAGTCCAGGGACTTGGTTTTCCATTTAGTTCAAGAAATGTTTATTAAGCACATACTATGACCTACCACTGTTCCATAGGTGATAGAGATACAAAGGTATATTAGAAGTGGGCTCTGCCCTAAAGGAGTTTATAGTAATATGGAAGAAGAGAGCAAATAGAAGAGCCACATAATCATAGACTCAGTCTGCATACATTAATGTGTTTTGTGCAGCCTGACCATTAATAGGATGGGCTCTGGGGTCAGGCTGCTTATGTGGCCTTGGGCAAATCACTTACGCTCCTCGTACCTCAGTTTCCTTTTCTTGAAAATGAGAATAATGTTTCCTTAAATGAGTAAACATGTGTAAAGTACTCAGAAAAGTGCATAGCACATAATAGACCTTTGGTTAATATTGGCTGTCATTATTAGTATAATATCATAATGATAGGATTACAGGGGGACTTCCGTGGGAGCACAAAGTAGAGTCACTTTTTCCAAACTGGATGGAGGCCCTGGAGAAGACAACTTGAGTTGAGTCTTGAAGAATTCAATGGCGTGTTCAGAGGAGAAGGAAGGGAAGTCACTCAGAGGCAACAACATGCACCAAGTGCAAGAAGGTGAAGAGGAGGGGACTCCTATCCATGTTTTACTGGAGTTTAGTGAATGAGCAAAAGTATGGGATGTAAGTAAAACAGCTGGGTGGAGGTAGATCACCCAGAGCTGTCAGTCAAAGATTTGGAAGGGTTTATAATTCTTGAGAAGCCATTGAAGAGTTTCAAGCAAGAAAGTGACATGGGCCAAATTATGTCTTGAAAAGAGAACCCTGGTTACACATGCAGATGGAGAAGGAGGCAGAGTAATTTTTAGGAGACTAATAAGAAAGTTATTTCATTAATATAATGAGTCGATGGTGGCTTGGAAGGGGATGACAACAGTGGTGGAACTTGGCAGTTCTCTGGGTGGAGAGTTATAAAGGACAAATTGGTAGCAAGAATGTCCATATTTTCTTGCTCCTACAACCTGATACACATTGATGGCATGATCTACCCGAAGAAAAACAATGGAGGAGAAGTAGGTTAAGGAAATTATAAATCACGATTGATTTCAGGTGGAAATAACAGAAGACCCTCTTAACAAGAAACAAATGTATTCCTCATATTCAAAACATTTTCAGGCTGATGTGGGCTTGTGTGACCCTCCATGGTGTAAGGAACTCATATTCTTTCTATCTTGTTATATCACACGTGTGGTTTTTGTTCTCAAGGTCACCTTGTGGACTACTTGGCTGCTATTACTATGCTATTACATCCATATTCCTACCAGTAGGAAAGAAAAAGTGAGGGGAGAAAGGAGCATCCTTCCCTTTAAGGACATTTCCTAGAAGTTGTATATACGACTTCTGCTTGTATCACTATGATGGTTAATTTTATGTGTCAACTTGGCAAGCACATAATACCCAGATATATGGCCAAACTCTAGTCTACATGTTGCTATGAAGATATTTTTTGGATGAGATTAACATTTAAGTCAGTAGGCTTTAAGCAAAGTGGAGTATCCTCCATAATGTGAATGGGCCTCATCCAATCAACTGAAAAGCCTTAATTTAAAAAAGACTAATTTTCCCCAATGATGAGGAAATTCTGCTTTTGGACTTGGGCTGTAATAACATCAACTCTTCCTTGGGTTTCCAACCTGCCAGATTTTAGAGTCACCAGTCTCCACAATCAGGTGAACCAATTCCTTAAAAATCAATCTGTCTCATTTATCTATCTATCTATCTATCTCTCTATCTATCCATCCATTCATCCATTCATCCATCCATCCATCCATCTTTCTATCATCTGTCTGTCTACACACATATACCACCACCTGTTTTGTGGAGAACTCTAACTAACATAGTCTGGTGGGACCTGAGTTAGGCACATGATTATGTGGCTGTGAGGATGGTTGAGAAATGTGTTAATTCTGGTGGTCAAGTAGCCAGCTATGGTTCAAAAGAGTATTGTGCAAGAGCAGAAGAAGATGTAGGGTACTGGGGATAGCTGGTAGTCTTAGCCATTGCTAACTATTTAAAAATGAGCTTAAACAGGTTGGACATGATCATAAGACTTCCACATAGAGTCAAGGGGTTAGTTCAGAGATCTGGACCTGAAGCAATGAAGAGAGGACTGGGATGAGGAAATAAATTTGGCCATCTCCAAGCTGTGTATAAATTTACAGTTGTGTACTGGGATAAGGTTCTCCAGGGAGAGTGTATTGCATGAGATATAGCTTAACTCTGAGTTTATGCAACTTCAGCATTTAAAGTTTGTGTGAGGGTGGGGAGAGGAGATTATAATTTGAGATATGTATAAAGGGGAAAATTAGTTGAATTTAGAAATTAAATAAATGTAAGGTAGAGAGAATGGTGAGTTTAAGATGACATCATAGTTTCGGTTTTGGGGGAGACAATGTTGTTAAGGAATAGTGAGTAGGGAATAGGAAGGATGGGGAGGAAGAATGTGGATTTGAACACGAGATTGGATCTGGACCTGTGGGACACCCTAGTGTCAGAGCCAGGAAGTGGAGCAGGAGTCAAGCCCTGAAAGATATCATCTGGAGTAGGGACTGAGGGAGGTCATCAGCTTATATGAGTAAAAATTAAGGCCATGAGACTAGGGTGTGTGAGTTGGAAGAAGGGCAATGGATGGAAGACAACATCCTGAAGAGGAATTCTCAGAGAAAACCAAGAATGAATGGGCAGAGAGCTGTCTCAGAAACAAAAGGAATTGTTAATGTGCATTATCAAGGTTCATAACATAAAGACTGTTAGTGATCAGTTAAAGGACAGTAATGGAGTTTGTCACAGTGGTCTGGTCTGGTAAGAGTGGAGGCCAAGTTTTCCTTGAAGAATACAGTGGTGGAGAAGGAGAAAGAGGGGAAGAGGGAGAGATTTGGAGGAGGGAGGGGGGAAGGAGCTGCTGGAGGCTCACTGTAGGCTACATGAGAGGAGTTAGATGGTTGGTGTTTGGTTTTTGTCTTTATGAGAGCTAGTTCATCATGTTTATAGGCAGAAAAGAAGAACCAATGTGAACAAACAGGACATGACAGGGCTGTGTGAGCCAAGAAAGTCAGAGAGGTCCTCGCTATAGCCTTGAAACATCTATGGGCTTACGGGAGTCACCTGGGGAGGCAGGAAGACTTTTAGATAGTTGGAAAAAGTAATCTCTGTACACTCACTGCATTCAAAACAGTTCCTTGCACTTAATAAATATCACATTAGTTGATTTGTCAATCTGTTGATTATTGTTTCTGCGTTATTTATCAGGTCTGTCACTTTCATACAGAGGAAATGTTGGCTTCATTGAAGGTTTCATGCAGTTGTTCATTTGGGACAAGTTCTCCCACGATTCCCCTATTTAATTCCTAATTTATTCCAGTTCCACAGCTCACAGCTTTGTTATTGAAATGATTATCTTGGGACACAGCCAATTCGGTTCTTCTAAGAAAAAATCCTTTCTAGAAATATATTAGTAGATTTAGAACAAAAATTAAAATAAAGGTAAGTCTCCTGTTCAAAGGGAGGCTGAAGTAGGGCAAATAGAGCAGTGTTCTGGTGGGTGATGCCAGGGCCAGTGCTCCCAGGTTGAATACATCCATTTCCTTTCCAAATCAGATGCACCTTTGGTATTTTCCTATTGCATTCGTCAAACTCATTCAGGACACTCTTTCTACAAATTGCTACCTTAGTTTCAAATTAGGTAGTTTCAATCAGCTTTCTCTTTCTGTCCATAATGTCTAAGCAATACCAAATTTGGGGATAGCATTTTAATTATACCATCATTATTAAGGCAGCAGGTGGCTTTTAATGAGATCTTCTTGAAACAGAACTGTTTCCTCTATATCCTATCAAAATTTGCACTTTGCTGCATTAGCACTGAACAGAAAACACTGAACTGTTTTTGTCAGTTTTTAGGGAAATGAATCAATGAAGATTGTGATTATTCTAAAAAGTTGAAGTTTCTGATTAAACCTGTTTTTATATTTTACAAGATGGGGAAATATTATTTTTTAGAAATGAATAATAGCTGCACTGGCCCCCAAATAAAAAGAAATTCATGCAAATATAGTTCAAGCCTTGTGTGAACAATTAATTCTGAACCACAACTAAGGAGCTCTATTTTTCAATTCTCAAACAGTTTTATTGAAAGAAACCTGAAAATCTGAAAATGCATGTACTTATTCAGCATGAAAGAGACTTCTAGCAAAAGAACTTATAATAGTTTGGCTGAGCAAAAAGCTGCTATTACCTATTACCTGGGTTTAAAACCCTGATAGATGTCAACATTTTGTTTTGTTTTGTTTTGTTTTTTCTTGCATATAAGTCGGAAAGTTCAGTAACATTTCTCAGAAATTACATTTTCTCAATTTTTGAAAAGCTTGTTGATTTAGGAGAAAATAGAAACCAGGTCCTCTATCAGAGGAGTAAGTACTCATATTTTATTTTTTTAATTTTTATTTATTTATGATAGTCACAGAGAGAGAGAGAGAGAGGCAGAGACACAGGCAGAGGGAGAAGCAGGCCCCATGCACCGGGAGCCCGATATGGGATTCAATCCCGGGTCTCCAGGATCGCACCCTGGGCCAAAGGCAGGCGCCAAACCGCTGCACCACCCAGGGATCCCAGTACTCATATTTTAAAATATCATTTTCTTAAAGTTCACCCTCAAGACCTCTCTACATATGAGTGGAAGAAACAGATGACCATTTACATAAATGGAGAAGTGCTGCTTATACTGCCAAAATATTAAGTACTTTTGCTTGGTGGATCCCAGATATTTCACTTGTTTTACCTCTTTGCTTATAGATAGAATCAAAAGGTTTATGGAATGAGATAATCTAGATCACTCTGCTGCCAAGGTAGTCCCATAAATTAAGTTTAAACTACTTAACATAAGGGATCTTACCTTGTCTACTTCCTTGGCCCCCACAGCACCTAACACTGTTGCTCAATTGCTGATTTAACTTGCTCTATGAAGAAAATGCCATTAGAAAGTGACATGTTGCCCACACTAGGAACTCACATTAATTTAGGTTCTAGAATTTAAGAGAATTGGGAGCACATCAATGAGTACCAAGCTTTCCAGTCCCCAGATCAATGGAAACAGTGTAGTGCCAGATGAGTGACAGAACTGAAAGGAGTCAACGAGAATGGTCTTGTGCACAAATTCCTTGAGTCCAAGAGTTTGTTGCTTTTTCTTGTCTTGTCACAGCATGTGTTTGACCAATTCCCATCCTATAAAAATCCTCAAGGGGAACGCTGACAGGCACCAGGCTCAGGAGTGAATATTGGGAGCTCTGAAAGTCCTCCAGTGGGCCCTGAGAATGGAGTGAGCGCTGGAGGTGGGGATGGGAGCAGCTGACTTGCCTGAGGCATCCAGGTAACTGGGACTTGATGGTAGGGGCACTAGAAATCCACTGATGCATTTAAAACAAGAGGGTGGGATGAGCACTGGGTGATATGCTGTATGTTGGCAATAAAAATAAATACTTATACAAATTTATAAAAATTTGTTTAAGAATGCAAAAATTTGTTTTTTTATTTATTTGAGATAAATAAATAAACAAATAAATTTGTTTATTTATTTGAGACCGTGAAAGCCAGAGAGATCATAGAGGGAGAAGGGGAAGCAGACTCCCTGTTAAATGGAGAGCTCCACACAGAGCTCGATCCCAAGACCTCAGGACCCCAGGATCATGACCTGAGCTGAAGGCAGATGCCTAACCAACCAAGCCACCCTGGCACCCCAGAAGATGAATTTCTTAAGGTTAGGAAACCATACCGGACTTCTGTGATGTTCCCTGTGGAGATATGATGTGTGGTCAGTAAAATCCTATATTCATTCCTTTCCCATGGTATTTCTAACTTTCCTATCACATATTTTAAATTTCTCTCTCTCTCTCTCTCTCTCTCTCTCTCTTTCTTTAGCATTTTAACTTACATCTTGTTTTTCCTGAAGAAGTATTTAGGACATAGTAGAAATTCTATTAAATAAGCTGCCACATAAGTATGTCACATATTTAGATGCAAATTTTCTGCCTGATACTGTACATTCCAAATATTTTCATCACACCTTACTAGTTGAGCAGTGATTTGAGCATTGACAGTGCCTTATATTATGTAGGCACCAGTTTTTCCATGATTCTTAAACCTAGGTTTTACAACCAGTATGAGAAAGAGACTTAAGACATTGCAGCAATGAGAAAATATAAATATTTTAAAAGATGTGTTTTTTCACAAGTATTATTTTATTTTTAAAGATTTATTTATTTGAGAGAGAGAGAGTGAGAGAGAGCAAAAGCAGGAAGGGCAGAGGGAGAAGAAGAGAGAGAATCTCCAGCAGAGTGTCAGCTGAGCACGAGCCGGACATAAGGCTTCCATCTCATAACCCTGAGATCATGACCTGAGCCAAGACCAAGAGTTGATTGCTTAACTGACTGAGACAGGCTGTTGCCCCCATACGTATAATTTCAATAACAGCAGTACCAATAAATGCCAGGTTTTATTTTACTATTGTTATTAAACAAAGAAAGAAAAAATATTAGCTTACTTTATGTGAATGTGATGGGAAAACATAGTTCCTAATTTTGTGAGTGACATTAACATTTTCAACGAAAGCTATAGGCCTTTTTTCAAATGTATTTCTATTATGAGTCTGCTTCATTCTTAACATATTCAGGAATCAATGTTATAAACTCACAATTTTCTCTGATTTCATAATGAAAGAAAATTAGAAGAAGGGTTCACCGAAAACTATTAAAACACCTCTGTGCTCATCATCAGGCGTATTTGAATGCCTGTGATCATTATCTGACTTGTTTTTGACCATCCTAGAAGGAAGTAAGAGTTGTGATGTCTCCTTCGCAACTGTTCATCCTTCCATCCTCTCCCTTGTTCATTCATTTAGAAAATATTTATTGAGTATCTACTATGTGTGGACATTCCTAGCCACCTAGTATCCATTCCCCTTTGTAAGAACCCCTTGATTTCCTTTTGGGATATTACCTTCCCTCTGTTGGAAACCTTGTCTGGGTGGTAAATAAAAGATTCTGTCCCACCCCAGAAGCCAAACGTTACACAGAGGATCCTCCTTTTCATCACACTGGAGTGTGCAACGTGTCTTCATAGGAAATGAAAGTAGCCAGCTGGACTCTCTCTCCCGTAGTGATAAGTTTTGAGGGCAGGAGTATCCTGACCAAAAATTGGTTAGAACTGGTCCCTTCATTCCAATGTTGGAGGCAGGGAGGAAAGAGGATACAGTCCTTGAGTATGTCCTGTCTCTGAAACTTTCCATTGTTTCTTGATTCCTGATTGTTGCAAACCTGCTCTTTCTGCCTTCTATTTTGTCCTCTCTGTAAGTACCTTCTCATTCTCCTATTAACTTCTCTTTTTCCCTTCATTTAGCCAGAGATCATTGCTGATGCTTGCAGTCAAAGAATGCAAGCTAATAAAGACATAAACCTGAATCTAAGGGCCTCACAGTCTAGTAAGCAGGTAATAGATCTTGAGATCAGACCACGTTTGAGTGACAGGGATATCATGTCGCTTTCAGCACTCTGTTTTTCAAGTCACCAGCATTTCATACTTGTCAAATACCAGGAGCACACACAGTCCCATTTGTACTACACAGTAGGAGCCCAGCAGTGTAAATCTGAGTTGCTCTGTTACTTCAGGGGAGTGGACATATAACCCATAAAACATGAAGCATATATGGTTTTGTCCACATAGCAAATGGCCAGCACTCATATTAAAAATAACTTTCAATCTCCTCTACCTCTAAGTAATTGATGGCAGATATAATCTGCTACCACAAAGACCAAATCTAACCACTCAACAAGTTAATGGGCAGATCAATTTAATTTTCTTACCAAAAAAGCCCACTCAACATTATTCTTGGCATTTGATTACATTAGAAAAGATCTAAATCAAAGGAAACAAAGCATCCAATATAATTTAATGAGAAATAAATCTATTAAAGTATATAGTTTCATTGCTTTGAAAAGATAAGGAAGAGTGAGTTTGACTTTTTTTTTTTCTAAATGGATATTACTGGGCCACTTTCTCAGGCAGCCTCTGCACTAGAGTTGAAAGAGATTTTTGCACAAATGCCAGTAATGGTTTTAAACAATATAAATACTTGCTTAAAGATGGATACTAATGCCCTCTTTGGAACTATTGTGGTCTATCAGGTCAATAATATTCATTTAAAAAACTTTCCAAAAGTGTTTTCATATAATAACTCCTGAAGATAATGAAAGGGCCATTATGGTCTCCTGAGTCAATAATCTGTATTTTTCATACATACTCCAAAATTCACTTCCTTTTCTATGTCAGTGTCTGTTTAAACTATTTCAATTAATTATTGTTAAGAGGAAGAATTGCAGTGGGTTTGAACTTTATCTTTCACTGCTATTCGTCACAGATTTCTCATCACAGTTTCCTTGTCCTCTTATGTTAGTCTAGATTGTCACCCACAGCCCAGAGCTCTGGACCATGGTAAAAATCATGTCTTAGAGAGAAACAAGAGGAAACATTTATGGAAAAAAAAACAAAAAACAAAACAAAAGGACCTTCTGTACCAACAACTTAGACTTATCAGGCAAAAGCAAGTTTGCATGCTCAGTCAGCCAGGTTGTTGCAGATATTTCAGATTGTCTGGATTTTTTTTTTTTTTAACTTGGTTTGTAAAATAGTAATACTAGTGATGTTAAATCTGGCCAAACAATGCAAGTGTGACCAATGGGCGCCAAATAACTTGTTTTGAGTATAATGTCACATTCGGTTTACTTGTGATAGTAAGCAGTGCTATAATGTTTAAAATACAGATGGTCCCCGACCTATGATGGTTCCATTTATGATCTTTGTTTTTTTTTATTTTATTTTATTTTATTTTTATTTATTTTTTTTAAAATTTTTTTTTAATTTATTTTTTTATTGGTGTTCAATTTACTAACATACAGAATAACACCCAGTGCCCGTCACCCATTCACTCCCACCCCCGCCCTCCTCCCCTTCTACCACCCCTAGTTCGTTTCCCAGAGTTAGCAGTCTTTACGTTCTGTCTCCCTTTCTGATATTTCCCACACATTTCTTCTCCCTTCCCTTATTTTCCCTTTCACTATTATTTATATTCCCCAAATGAATGAGAACATATAATGTTTGTCCTTCTCCGACTGACTTACTTCACTCAGCATAATACCCTCCAGTTCCATCCACGTTGAAGCAAATGGTGGGTATTTGTCATTTCTAATAGCTGAGTAATATTCCATTGTATACATAAACCACATCTTCTTTATCCATTCATCTTTCGTTGGACTCCGAGGCTCCTTCCACAGTTTGGCTATCGTGGCCATTGCTGCTAGAAACATCGGGGTGCAGGTGTCCCGGTGTTTCATTGCATTTGTATCTTTGGGGTAAATCCCCAACAGTGCAATTGCTGGGTCGTAGGGCAGGTCTATTTTTAACTGTTTGAGGAACCTCCACACAGTTTTCCAGAGTGGCTGCACCAGTTCACATTCCCACCAACAGTGTAAGAGGGTTCCCTTTTCTCCGCATCCTCTCCAACATTTGTTGTTTCCTGCCTTGTTAATTTTCCCCATTCTCACTGGTGTGAGGTGGTATCTCATTGTAGTTTTGATTTGTATTTCCCTGATGGCAAGTGATGCAGAGCATTTTCTCATATGCATGTTGGCCATGTCTATGTCTTCCTCTGTGAGATTTCTGTTCATGTCTTTTGCCCATTTCATGATTGGATTGTTTGTTTCTTTGGTGTTGAGTTTAATAAGTTCTTTATAGATGTTGGAAACTAGCCCTTTATCTGATAGGTCATTTGCAAATGTCTTCTCCCATTCTGTAGGTTGTCTTTTAGTTTTGTTGACTGTATCCTTTGCTGTGCAAAAGCTTCTTATCTTGATGAAGTCCCAATAGTTCATTTTTGCTTTTGTTTCTTTTGCCTTCGTGGATGTATCTTGCAAGAAGTTACTATGGCCGAGTTCAAAAAGGGTGTTGCCTGTGTTCTTCTCTAGGATTTTGATGGAATCTTGTCTCACATTTAGATCTTTCATCCATTTTGAGTTTATCTTTGTGTATGGTGAAAGAGAGTGGTCTAGTTTCATTCTTCTGCATGTGGATGTCCAATTTTCCCAGCACCATTTATTGAAGAGACTGTCTTTCTTCCAATGGATAGTCTTTCCTCCTTTATCGAATATTAGTTGCCCATAAAGTTCAGGGTCCACTTCTGGATTCTCTATTCTGTTCCACTGATCTATGTGTCTGTTTTTGTGCCAGTACCACACTGTCTTGATGACCACAGCTTTGTAGTACAACCTGAAATCTGGCATTGTGATGCCCCCATATATGGTTTTCTTTTTTAAAATTCCCCTGGCTATTCGGGGTCTTTTCTGATTCCACACAAATCTTAAAATAATTTGTTCTAACTCTCTGAAGAAAGTCCATGGTATTTTGATAGGGATTGCATTAAACGTGTATATTGCCCTGGGTAACATTGACATTTTCACAATATTAATTCTGCCAATCCATGAGCATGGAATATTTTTCCATCTCTTTGTGTCTTCCTCAATTTCTTTCAGAAGTGTTCTATAGTTTTGAGGGTATAGATCCTTTACATCTTTGGTTAGGTTTATTCCTAGGTATCTTATGCTTTTGGGTGCAATTGTAAATGGGATTGACTCCTTAATTTCTCTTTCTTCAGTCTCATTGTTAGTGTATAGAAATGCCACTGACTTCTGGGCATTGATTTTGTATCCTGCCACGCTACCGAAATGCTGTATGAGTTCTAGCAATCTTGGGGTGGAGACTTTTGGGTTTTCTATGTAGAGTATCATGTCATCGGCGAAGAGGGAGAGTTTGACTTCTTCTTTGCCAATTTGAATGCCTTTAATGTTTTTTTGTTGTCTGATTGCTGAGGCTAGGACTTCCAGTACTATGTTGAACAGCAGTGGTGAGAGTGGACATCCCTGTCTTGTTCCTGATCTTAGGGGAAAGGCTCCTAGTGCTTCCCCATTGAGAATGATATTTGCTGTGGGCTTTTCATAGATGGCTTTTAAGATGTCGAGGAATGTTCCCTCTATCCCTACACTCTGAAGAGTTTTGATCAGGAATGGATGCTGTATTTTGTCAAATGCTTTCTCTGCATCCAATGAGAGGATCATATGGTTCTTGGTTTTTCTCTTGCTGATATGATGAATCACATTGATTGTTTTACGGGTGTTGAACCAGCCTTGTGTCCCAGGGATAAATCCTACTTGGTCATGGTGAATAATTTTCTTAATGTACTGTTGGATCCTATTGGCCAGTATCTTGTTGAGAATTTTTGCATCCATGTTCATCAGGGATATTGGTCTGTACTTCTCCTTTTTGGCGGGGTCTTTGTCTGGCTTTGGAATTAAGGTGATGCTGGCTTCATAGAATGAATTTGGAAGTACTCCATCTCTTTCTATCTTTCCAAACAGCTTTAGGAGAATAGGTATGGTTTCTTCTTTAAACGTTTGATAAAATTCCCCTGGGAAGCCATCTGGCCCTGGACTCTTGTGTCTTGGGAGGTTTTTGATGACTGCTTCAATTTCCTCCCTGGTTATTGGCCTGGTCAGGTTTTCTATTTCTTCCTGTTCCAGTTTTGGTAGTTTGTGGCTTTCCAGGAATGCATCCATTTCTTCTAGATTGCCTAATTTATTGGCGTATAGCTGTTCATAATATGTTTTTAAAATCGTTTGTATTTCCTTGGTGTTGGTAGTGATCTCTCCTTTCTCATTCATGATTTTATTAATTTGAGTCTTCTCTCTCTTCTTTTTAATAAGGCTGGCTAATGGTTTATCTATCTTATTAATTCTTTCAAAGAACCAACTCCTGGTTCTGTTGATCTGTTCCACAGTTCTTCTGGTCTCGATTTCGTTGAGTTCTGCTCGAATCTTTATTAACTCCCTTCTTCTCTTGGGTGTAGGATCTATTTGCTGTTTTTTCTCTAGCTCTTTTATGTGTAAGGTTAGCTTTTGTATTTGAGTTCTTTCCAGTTTCTGAATGGATGCTTGTATTGCGATGTATTTCCCCCTTAGGACTGCTTTTGCTGCATCCCAAAGATTTTGAACGGTTGTATGTTCATTCTCATTAGTTTCCATGAATCTTTTTAATTCTTCCTTAATTTCCTGGTTGACCCTTTTATCTTTTAGCAGGATGGTCCTTAACCTCCATGTGTTTGAGGTCCTTCCAAACTTCTTGTTGTGATTTAGTTCTAATTTCAAGGCATTATGGTCCGAGAATATGCAGGGGACAATCCCAATCTTTTGGCATCGGTTCAGACCCGATTTGTGACCCAATATGTGGTCTATTCTGGAGAAAGTTCCATGTGCGCTTGAGAAGAATGTGTATTCAGTTGAGTTTGGATGTAAAGTTCTGTAGATATCTGTGAAATCCATCTGGTCCAGTGTATCATTTAAAGCTCTCGTTTCTTTGGAGATGTTGTGCTTAGAAGACCTATCGAGTATAGAAAGAGCTAGATTGAAGTCACCAAGTATAAGTGTATTATTATCTAAGTATTTCTTCACTTTGGTTAATAATTGATTTATATATTTGGCAGCTCCCACATTCGGAGCATATATATTGAGGATTGTTAAGTCCTCTTGTTGAATAGATCCTTTAAGTATGATATAGTGTCCCTCTTCATCTCTCACTACAGTCTTTGGGGTAAATTTTAGTTTATCTGATATAAGGATGGCTACCCCTGCTTTCTTTTGAGGACCATTCGAATGGTAAATGGTTCTCCAACCTTTTATTTTCAGGCTGTAGGTGTCCTTCTGTCTTAAATGAGTCTCTTGTAGACAGCAAATAGATGGGTCCTGCTTTTTTATCCAGTCTGAAACCCTGCGCCTTTTGATGGGGTCATTAAGCCCGTTCACATTCAGAGTTACTATTGAGAGATATGAGTTTAGTGTCATCATGATATCTATTCAGTCCTTGTTTTTGTGGACTGTTCCACTGAACTTCTTCTTAAAGGGGAATTTTAAGAGTCCCCCTTAAAATTTCTTGCAGAGCTGGTTTGGAGGTCACATATTCTTTTAGTTGCTGCCTGTCTTGGAAGCTCTTTATCTCTCCTTCCATTTTGAATGAGAGCCTTGCTGGATAAAGTATTCTTGGTTGCATGTTCTTCTCATTTAGGACCCTGAATATATCCTGCCAGCCCTTTCTGGCCTGCCAGGTCTCTGTGGAGAGGTCTGCTGTTACCCTAATACTCCTCCCCATAAAAGTCAGGGATTTCTTGTGTCTTGCTGCTTTAAGGATCTTCTCCTTATCTTTGGAATTTGCAAGCTTCACAATTAAATGTCGAGGTGTTGAACGGTTTTTATTGATTTTAGGGGGGGATCTCTCTATTTCCTGGATCTGAATGCCTGTTTCCCTTCCCAGATTAGGAAAGTTTTCAGCTAGAATTTGTTCAAATACATATTCTGGCCCTCTGTCCCTTTCGGCGCCCTCGGGAACCCCAATTAAACGTAGGTTTTTCTTCCTCAGGCTGTCGTTTATTTCCCTTAATCTATCTTCATGGTCTTTTAATTGTTTGTCTCTTTTTTCCTCAGTTTCCCTCTTTGCTATCAGCTTGTCTTCTAGGTCACTCACTCGTTCTTCCACCTCGTTAACCCTCGTCGTTAGGACTTCTAGTTTGGATTGCATCTCATTCAATTGATTTTTAATTTCTGCCTGATTAGCTCTAAATTCTGCAGTCATGAAGTCTCTTGAGTCCTTTATACTTTTTTCTAGAGCCACCAGTAGCTGTATAATAGTGCTTCTGAACTGGCTTTCTGACATTGAATTGTAATCCAGATTTTGTAACTCTGTGGGAGAGAGGACTGTTTCTGATTCTTTCTTTTGAGGTGAGGTTTTCCTTCTAGTCATTTTGCTCAGTGCAGAGTGGCCAAAAGCAAGTTGTATTGCGAAAAAGAGAAAAAGAGAGGAGAGAAAGAAGGAAAGAAAAGAGAAAGAGAAAAAAAAGGGAAGAAAAAAAACGAAAAAAAAAGAAGAAAAAGAAAGAAAAAGAAAGGAGAAAAAAAAAGGGGGTGGGGGAAGGAAACAAATCAAAAAGCAAAACAAAACAAAACAAAACAAAACAAAAAACAAAAAAAAAGAACCACCGGGGAGTATCTTCTGATTCTGTGTACTTTAAGTCCCTTGACTTCCCCTGGAACTTGTCCGTCTAGCTGGTCTTCTGGGGGAGGGGCCTGTTGTGCTGATTTTCAGGTGTTAGCAGTTGGGGGAGCTGCTGTGCCCCTGCCTGGTGCAGGGCTCAGTGGGGGTTGTTTACCCCGTGAGGCCGCAGGAGGAACAGCCCCAGTGGCGGGGCAGCTCTGGAAACCTGGATTCAGCTCCGGCAGGAACTCCGTCTGCAGGGCCTGGAGGCTCCGGGGCGGGGCCGCTGATCTGCTCAGCTGGGGCAGGAGCGTCCTCGCTGTCCTGGGCCCTCCCGGCCTCTGCCTGTCCCGGGGGAGGCCGGATCCTGGGCTGTGTCCCGGCGCCCTGTGCTCCGGGGCCTGCGCTGGTGGATTCGCGCTCCCGGGCCGCGCAGCCCCCTCCGCGGAGCCGCCGCCCGAGCCCCTCCGAGCTGCTCCTGGAACCGCGCAGCCCCCTCCGCACGGAGCCTCTTCCTCTGCCCGAGCCCCTCCGAGCTGCTCCCGGGGCCGCGCAGCCCCCTCCGCGGAGCCGCCCCCGAGCCCCTCCAGCTGCTCCGGGTCCCGCCGGGTCCCGCCGTGCGCGCTGCAGCCCTTAGGGAGCTCGGCGCACTCTCCCGGGGCGCAGGTGTCTGTTAGTGTCCCCGGGAGCCCGAGGGCATCCCCGCCCTCCTGGGTCCTGCTCCAACTCCCCGCGAGCCCCTTTCCGCCCGGGAAGGTCGGTGCAGCTCCTGCTCCTCCGGGACGGGGCTCTCCTGTCCTGGGGACACTCGCCCCGGCCTCAGCCCGGCTCCTCGCGGGGCCCCTCCCCCTGGGAGGCCTTTGTTTCTTTACTTCTTTTTCCCCGTCTTCCTACCTTGATAGAAGCGCGAACTCTTCTCACTGCAGCATTCCAGCTGGTCTCTCTTTAAATCTCAGGCCGAATTCATAGATTTTCAGGATAATTTGAAGGTTTTCTAGGTCGTTTGGTGGAGACAGGTGACTTGGGGACCCTACTCTTCCGCCATCTTGCTCCTCCCCCATTTATGATCTTTGAACTTCACAATGGTGCAAAAGTGACATGCATTCAGTAGAAACCACACTTGGGATTTTGAATTTCCATCTTTTCCCTGGCTGGCGACATGTGGTTGGATCCTCTTTCGTGGTCTGGGCAGCAGTGGCTCCCTGTCAGCTGGCAACCATGGGAGTGTTAAACAACTGGGCACACTGGTAGCCCTCCTGCACTGGTACCTCTGTTGGGCTTCTCACTCTTAGTACAAGATTCACTAAGTGACATGAGATAGTCAACACTTTATTGTCAACAAAATAGGCTTTGTGTTGGATGATCGTGCTCAAGTGCAGGCTAATGTAACTGAGCACATTGAAGGCAGGTGGGCTAAGTTGTGATTTTTGGGAGGTTAAGTGTATTAAGTGCATTTTCCACCTAGGATATTTTCCAGTTAGGGTGGGTTTATCAGGATGTAACCCCATCGTAGGTTGAGGAGGAGCTGTATAGACATTTTAAATATAGTTTATCTATTTAGTATCTGAAATCGAGACTAAAATTGCATGTACTTTTATAGAAACTCTGCCAAGGTTTTAAGGACTAAATTGTTAAATTTATTCTGGAGGGAAGTACTGACGATTTGAAATAAGGTTACATTTATTTTTTAAACATCTTGTTTGTATGTATGTATGCATGATTTAAAGTGTTGGTATTCTGTAATTTAACTGTATGATTTTATGCCTACTGCACATTGGATGCTCATGAAAATGAGGTGCCTGTTCTCCTTGCTCCTCTGCTGAACAATATTTCAATAAATATTTTCTTTCCCTTCCTCTCTATTGTGGTTTTATAAAAAAAAAAAAAAAGAAAGAAAAAGAAAAAAAGCCTTTTAGCTTAATTACTTAACCTTGGTTTATTTTGCTGGGTGGAAAGAGGCTAGCGTTTCTGCCTAGCTCTGTTATTTGAATTTGACAAGGTTCACAATTTCAATTAAGCTGGATTTTCTAATCTGTTGATCTGCCCCTACAGGCTGCAGTGAGATCCTAGAAATAGGGCAGCACTCTGGAGATGGGAGAGGTCATAGGACTGTGTACAGAGAAAGGGTAGATGGATCCTGGAGGGACCTGAACTTGTAACATGAGGGAAAATGATGCAGCCACGGGGGTTCTGGGATTAGTCAAGAGGTACCTGAGCGGAAATGAAGCTGGACCATATATGGGGGTGGTGTGGACTTTGAACAGGAGGAGAGGGTGAGTCCCATCTTAGTAGGAAGATTCGTGTTCTTGGAACTGGGCACAGAAGGTAATGAGTTGTAGCTGGTTCAGGGCCTGTAGTATACAAAGATAAACCATGTTAGGATAATAAAGGCCATGTAACCATCAAGCCTAGGGCAAATTCTGACTTCATAATCCCCATGCCCTCCTTGGTACCACTCCATTTATTTTACAAGCTCTGTGTTTGAGTTAGCAAGACGAATCTTTGAAATTAGACATAACTCATTCTCTGAGATTTATTGAGGGCTGACCATATGACACACCCTCAAAATTTGGGGAAAATGGTGAGCAAAGACCAGCCCTACCCCCCACCTTTATGGAGCTTCATGAGAGACATGTTTATGAGAGTGTCTTAGACAGAAATGTAAAATTAGAACCATGGTAAGAGTAGGCAAAAGTTAGGGAGAGCTGACCTGGTCAATGAATGCTGCCCTGGAAAACAAGGATTTAAGTGAAAGATGCAGAGTTATTAAAAATTAAAAACAGTGACAGTAATAATGCTAATGTTTCTGGTGTAGCAGGTAATATTTACTCAGCTTTTATCATGTTTGGGGCACAATTTTTTAATTTAATTTTATTTTGTTTATTCATGAGAGACACACAGAGAGAGGCAGAGACATAGGCAGAGGGAGCCTGATGTGGGACTCAATCCTGGATCCCGGGATCATGACCTGAGCCAAAGGCAGATGCTTAACCACTGAACTACCCAGGTGCCCCTGGGCACTGTTTAAGTATAACAGTTTACTTAATCCTGTAGCAATTCTGTAAGGTAAGTATTGTAGTTGATGTCATTTTACCCAAGGGGAAACTGAGGCATTTTCTCAAAGATATAAGTAACTTCCTTGCCAAGATCACACAGCTCATAAGGGTGGAAGTAGAGTTTGGATCAAAACAGTTTAGCTGCAAAGTTTCTTTTCTTTTCTTTTTTAAAGATTTACTTGTGTATTTTAGAGAGGGGAGGGGATCAGGGGAAGGGGCAGAGGGAGAGGATATTCAAGGAGACTCCCACTTGAGTGCAGAACCTGATGCTGGGCTCCATTTCACTAGCCATGACATCAGGGCCAAGAGTTGGACACTTAAAACCAATACTTGGACACTTAACTAACTGAGCCACTCAGGAGTCCCCAGAATTCCCATTCTTAACCATCACATGTGAACCTTCTAAGCAAATAGATTCTGGAATATATGGGTCCTCTGCCACTAGAAATAATTATAATCATGAATACTTACAAAGTATTTTTGATTTGTCAGACACTGTTCTAAAACTGGTTATGTTAACTCATTTAATCCTCAAAACAATACTTTAAGATAGGTTCTATTATTACCCCTATTGTGCCGGCAAGGAAATTGCAAACTGCTTCCAGAGTTTTTCTCTGAATCACTTTGCTATTCAGCCTTGTACTAAATAGATAGTGGATAGAAGTGCAGGACCCTTCTAACTATGCCATGGGAGGATGTCATCTGTCTGCTTGGGGACAAAGAATGCTGTTGAAAAGTACCTGGAAAGACCCACTAGAGGATAGTTTGTACTGAGAAATTTTTGTTTCAATATTATAAATATTTATAAAATCTCATCATGAATAAAAAGTATTCATAATAAAGAAGAGGCTATGGAACAAGCCATAGATTAAAAATGTAACTCTCTAAACCACACTATTGAGTAGATGTGTAATAAGTAAACTTATATACAAATTAAATCAAATGGAATCCATGGGCTCCAATAATCTATCTCTGAATGTGGGCCAAGTCTTTTGAAATAATTCTCTGAAAAACCAAATAATTTTTATATATGATATTTTGCATATCTCAAGACATTTACAGACAAATTTAGGTTACAGGTATTGTAGTGTCTTATTAATCAAAAACATTAGTTACAGGCATCATGGTTATTTGGTTTTCAAAAAATTAAATGAGTTATATGTTATCTGCAATTTTAGAATGTAAAACAAAAATGTCCTTTTAGTTAATATTTGTGTTTAAAATCTCATATTGCTGTATACATTTTCAAGATAAGTCACCAGAGACAATATACATAATATCATATTTTCTTCTAACATTAGATTCATATGCTTTTTTAATACATTTAATATTAAAAAGAAAACACCACTGTTTGTCATGTTAATGTTTGGATCATTATTTTTGAACTGATATTCATAGAGTACATGATTATCATAAAAGGCCATTCTAGGACACCAATGAGGTCAGCATAAGTGAAAAAAACTGGATTATTACTGAGAGATTACCACAACCTGTACTGGTCTTCAGATACCTAAGAATAAGAAGTTCTAGTTCTAGTAACTTAAGATTTATTATTCATAACCCATTAGGCTAACTCTTTTAGCAAGAGCTGGTTCTTACCTACTGTCAGGCCAAATGGAGTCATGAAATAGAAAACTGTTTTCTTTAAATCCAAATTTTGGGTTGATATAAATCTATTTATAGGTGCTCCCATCAGGTGGGAAGAAAATTCATCTCTCTCTCTCTCTTTTGTAATCTGTGACAGAGCTGGGGCAGGGAGCGCTCAGGAACTAAGCCACAGATCCACATATATGACTCCAGGAGAACCTATATCCTCAAGCCTCCATGAGGAGTGCGTAAGTTGTGTTTCCTCTGACTACAAAAAAGATTCAACTCCATCTCTATAAATTCAAATGTAGATTTTCAGTGATGAAAGTTTTTACTAAGATGATTGTTAATTTCTTAGACTTCCACTTTTCAGCTTCTAAAGGGTCCAGATCCCAAATCACGAAGTTAGGAAATTATGAATTACAGATACATGTATATAAGGTCCCAAGAGACAGATTATGAGCTCTTTAAATATGTATGTCTGGAGATGTGTCACTACACAGTTGATGGACATATTGTTAAAAGACTTTCAATAACTCTAAATGTTTGGGGGAATTTCAGTCCCTCTGTTAGAAGAAAGTTGTAATCCTAGCTCTGAATCCCATATTTGTTGTCACTTGCTCCTGGTCTCTCACAGATGACAAGGAGCTCTTGGTATACATTTGAGGAAAACTGCAAACATAACTGGACTTGACAGCTGTTAGTTTTCCCATAGAGAAGTTAATTTGCACATAGAGTAAAACAATTCATGGTGAAAGATAATTTTTTTAACATGTATCTTAATAGAAAGCCTCACCAATATTTCCTCTCTAGGGATGCCTGGGTGGCTCAGTAGTTGAGCATCTGTCTTTGGCTCAGGGCATGATCCCAGGATCGGGAATTGAGTCCCACATCAGGCTCCCTCCAGGGAGCCTTCTCCCTCTGACTATGTTTCTGCCTCTCTCTCCCTCTCTCTCCCTCTCTCTCTCTCTCTCTGTGTGTGTATCTCTCATGAATAAATAGAAGTTATTAAAAATATTTCCTCTCTATATTTATATTTCAATTTGTAAATTGACTTGTTCCATCATTATTAGATTTTTTTTCTAGCTTTTTAAAAAGTTACTTAAAAAAATCATATTGAAACCTCCTGCAACAAAGTTGTAAAAGACCTGTCTTCTTTTTATCTTATCGGTGAGAATTTATGAAGTTATCTTCTTCCTCTAAGTAACTGATCTCAGAAATTCACAAACCTTCACTTAAACCATGTGAAAATAAAAATCAGGCACAGTATTTCTATCAAGAGAGAAATCTTTCTTTCTACCTTTTTTCTTTTTTACTGTATTTGATCATGGACAATGAGATATATAGATGTAGAGAGACATGTACATTTGCTTTTCCATGGATAAAATTCTCCCTAATATTTGTCCATCATTCATCTTGACTATTTTGATTTTCTTCTGCTTGATTTTCCTCCCTTATTTTCTTCTTTCCTGTCTACTCTGAAGATTTCTGCTCAAACTACCAATTCTTTCTTTCATCTTCTTTTTTTAATCAGTTCTGACCAAAGGCTGTGAATTTCTATAGGGCTGGCCTTTTTTGGAGGGAGTATTTCTTCTTCACTGAGGATAGCCCATCTATATTTTGGTTAGGGAGGGATAATTTTTCTTCAATAAAATTGCCTTCTCCATTAAGCAAAGAAAAACAGCTCCTTCCCTTCCTACTCAAATTTTAATATAGAAAAATTTTAACATAGAAGTACTGATAGACAGTTGAATCCACAGTAAGCCATACATTTGCCAAAAGAATTCCTGAGATTTATTGAGTCAGTAATTCTATTTTACTCAATATTCTGAAAAGTAAGAACTGGAGGCAGAGCATTGAGCTTTGTTGTTGTTGTTGGGGGTTGTTTATGGGGTTGTTTATGAGGGTCATATTTGAATTACATATTCTTTTATGCCTATAAATCAGAGGGGAATAGTAGCTACTGTTGACTCATCAACTTTTTTAATTCTGTGAAGCAAATCTCTCTGGAAAAATGAATATTAATAATTAGACAATATCCAATTAAGGGCCATAGGCCAGAGCTAATCCCTCAACTCAAAAATCCACAAAGCACATGTAATAGTAGAAACTTAAGTTAACAAACACTATTAACATAAAATTAATGATAATTGTATAGAGTGAGGGATTTCAGGCCCCTCCAAATAAGAGCCTATTGACATAGTTTTTTTTTTCTTTTCCTCAGGAATTCATTTCTAGCATAAAACTTTAATACTATCCTTTGAAGCAAATATATAATCTTTTACATCAGTTTAAGAAGTTGTATTTCCATCAATTCTTAGATAGAAGCACTTCTTCTCCAATTGAGAATACATTTAACTCTACCTTTTCCTTCATTTGAAGAGAGGAATTTCTGTGTTTTCAACAAACTAAATGAGGAATTGCCCCATTTCTGACTGATGTAGTGGTGCCAAACAGATGTCTCATAATAATTTAGTTTTATTAATATAAAACTAAATGCCTGTATGTCCATATCACAGCCATTTTTCTTTTTTTTAAAGATTTATATATTATTTTATCTTACTATTTAAGAAAGATTTTATTTATTTACTCAGGAAAGGCACATAGAGAAAGGTAGAGACATAGGCAGAGGGAGAAGCAGGCACTCTGCAGGGAGCCGGACGCAGGACTTGATTCCAGGACCCCAGGATTATGCCCTGAGCCAAAGGCAGATGCTCAACTGAGCCACTCAGGTGCCCCTATATATTTATTTTAGAGAGAGAGAGAGCATGTGTGAGGTGAAGGGAGGGAGAGAAGAGGGAGAGAATATCTTCAGGTAGACTCCCTGCTGTGGGGCTGGATCTCATGACCTTGAAATCAATACCTGAGTTGAAGTCAAGAGTCCAATGCTCAACTTACTGAGCCACGCAGATGCTCCAATTGCAGCCATCCTAATTAATTAATTAATTAATTAATTATTTTTTTCATAGCCATCTTTAAATGGTAATTATGAACTCCATTTTACAGAGAAGGAATTGGTAGCTCTGATACATTAAATGGGATGCATAATGTCACCTGGAGGTGTCATTGGAAGGAATTCTGGGTGACAGAATGAGTCTTGAGCTGACCTGTTTTCTCCTCTGCTCATCTCCTCCATAATTCTGCCCTCTCCCAGTCACCCAGAAACCTGGGGAGAGTGTGGCTTTGATTCTTGGCCCTTGACTCAGCCAAGTGGAAAGAAAATATAAGAGGCAGGAGTGATGGAAATAAAGTCAATTTCCTTCAATCTATGCCAATGTTCTCTTTGGGTCCATTTTAGAGATTTTCACTCTGATGATAAAATCAGATATTTTTTATATCACTCTACTTCATCTTGCTGAAACTATGCAGAATATTAGAAACAGATCCATAAAATATTCATGTGTATTTCTTAGGGACACAGAACTGGAAACTATCCTTCCATATTTCAGTTTTCACATATAAATAAAATTGAACAAATATTACTGGGGAGGAAGGTATTCATTCAGCTTCTCAACAATAAAAGAAAAAGGACTCCAAATATATTAAGGCCTAAATTGTACAGTACACACAAGTGGACACAGGCAAGAATAATCTACAAACTATTCCCTTTATGTGTAATTCAGTACACAGATGCTTTTTATCTCACTAAATCAGAATTCAGTAAGAAGTGTTAAAGCTCCATTATTAACCAAATGCACCTCTCCCCTCAATTAAATGGTGATCTTACTTTTCAGCTCCACAATTTAGAAATTATTCTCATGGATACATTTGGAGTACATTTGATTTTTTTTCTTAAAAGTTTCTTGAAAACAAATTTCTGTGTTATACTTTTAGTCTGGTCCTTTCCTTTTAAAATGAGAATTTCTGTTCATTTAGTTGTCAAAAGTCCTCAGCTCTTCCCAATTAAAGACAAAGAGAGGGAAGAAATAATTTTATCTTTTATTCCTTCCATCTACATGCCCACAAAGTTTCATAAAATGTTTATTTTAACTGATTCAAAAATTTAACCTGAATAGTTTTTAAAATGCAGATTTAAAACAATGAAGAAACACCAGTCTTAGCCCATTGAATTGGCAAAGCTTAAGACAAATGATAATGTTCTGTGTTGGCTAGGGTGTGGAGGAATGGGCATAATTACACACAGCTGGCAGGATTTGAGAATTGGTACAGCATGTCTGTAGAGCAATTGAGAAACATCTGTCAAAATATATCAAAATGCACCTAGCTTTTGACCCAGAAACTCTTCTTCCAGGAATTCCCAAGAAAAGTATCAGAGATGTGTGTAAAGATACTTGTCCAGGGCTTTTTCTTATGCTATTATTTACACTAAGAAAACTTATAAAAATACCCAACAATAGTGGATTATTAAGCAAATTGTGGTACCTCCATGTTATGTAAAAATCATGTTGTACAAGAGTGTTGGATATGAGCACATGTTCACTATTCTTACATTTATTTTTTTTAAGTGAAAGGAGGAGTCCTTAGAACAGTACCTAGTGTTATGCTGTCCAACTCTATTAAGATCTATTTCTGGGAGAAAAAAATACTCCAAAATGCATCAGTGGTTTTATCTATGTAGTAGATTTCAAATGGGTTCCTGTCCTTCCTTCCTTCCTTTATTTCTTTTTAATCCCTTCTTTCCTCTCTTCTTTTTATTATTTCTTCTTAATTTTTATTATGAGGAAATTTGAAATAAAAAAGATTACTAGGTATCTCCAATAGAAAACTATTGCATTGTTTAGAGTACCATTTTCCATGTTATCTGATTTTAGGCTTTCATTGCATTTGGGTTATTTTACAGCTCTATAAATTGTAGGTAACTCTGAGCAATGCAAAAACTGTGTTGTCTTTACACATACACATCAATAGTCTATCCAGTGGGGCTTCAGTTGTCACCTCTTCTGTTGGCAAAATCAGTTTGGTGCCCATTTATAAATTCATTTCAATTCCCATATTTCATATAAATTTGTACTGCTTTAACTTCTCCTCTGAACTAGTTGTAACACCTTTCCTGGTTCTTTCATTTAATTAATAGGTTAAATAAAATATCTGACAAGTATTCATTTTGTATCTGTATGAAAGTTATGATCTTACCTTTTCAGAAAATTACCCTTTAACATAGGTTTCCTACTTTGACAAATTAAGCAGGTATTATTATTTTTTGATTATTAAAATGAAATACCAGCAAACGTGATTTAAAAAGAGTAGACCGTGCTACAGTCCAGCATTACAATATCCACCTAACATTTTTATAAAGCATCTCACATCAAATTTTCTTAACATCTCTACAAATGAATTTAATAAACACTCATGGAGTGCATAGAGTTTTCCGGTCAGTATGCCAAATTGGAGAGTGTATAAAGATGCATAAGATTATGGCCATAACGTTCGACATCTTGTAATAGCGACTATTTTTATACTAAATATCAAAATTATCTACTATTTCATTATTAAATATATCAAAATGTCAACTATTCCAATATCAATGATTTCAACATATACTTACATGAAATGGCTTTAGCCATTTTGGCTTAGTCTCTGCATGACAGAAGAGATGTGATGCTGAGAAGCACGGGAGCTGCTTGGCACAGCAGTTTTGATTTACTGAATAGGCACCAGCAGGTTCTATAGTCTTACAATTTCACAAAGTGCTATTTGCCTTCAGAATTCAGCCATTAACATATAGTCTATAATAGAGTAAAGAGTAAGATAGGGTGGTAATAAAAAAGAATAAGACACATGACTTTGGGCAGAGGAAGTAATTCAACTCTGATTATGTATAAAATATAATACACATTAGGTTAGAGAAAATATTGGCTCTGGCCATCCCAGAATTTGTTTCAATAATAAATGGTCTTTTACGTGTACTAAGTCTTTGTTTTTGTTTTTGTTTTTTTCCCTTGGCCAGAGTAACACAGAATGACAATATGAAGTGAAATGTTTTTGCTAAGTGTCTGGGACAACTGCCCCTTCCCTGTTCCATTGGTTTTCATGAGAAGTTTGTCCTATTTTCTTTTTGCTTCTTACTCCCTCCTTGCTCTTCTCTCAGAAATGGGGAAGAGGGCAAGCATGGATTGACCGGGACTATCAAGCGGGTGGCTTTTCCTGTGTGGGAAGGAAGCATCAAAAGAGGATGAAGTGATCTTTTCCTTGGTCCAGATGACTGGCTGGTTCCACAGCAGCAGCTCTGGGAGCTGTGTGGCCTAGAAACTCTGCCTCATAAGAAAGTGCTGCTTCTCTTCCTCAGTCATAGATGCTTGGGTGCAGATTGCTATTATCTGACTTTCAGGCACTGTACTTTCCGTCTTCTAAGGGCAAAAGCAAGAATCCAGCAAGGACATCATGGTATACACACAGTTAATAGAATGTACCATCCCTGAACTCTTATGGCATCCTAGGAAGGTAGCCAACATTAGGCAAAGGTAGGGTCATAATATTTGTATATTATTAGGTTAGTTAAAGTCAACGGCTTCACTCTTTCTAGAGCCCTGAAGTTAACTATCTCTGATTTACTACACAAAATCTGAAAATATATAATTGGTCCAGTGGCATTCACAACACTGTATTTGGATTTCTCAGATGCAATTCCTGATCAGGCTGGTTTGAAGTATAAACTCTACGAAGAAGCTGCCCCTCTATTTGAACCACCTTTGGTTTCAATAGTGTATTTTGTTGTAGATCTTACTCTTTTGTGACATCAAGGACTAATACATTTCTCACAATTTCCAGAAGCAAGCATTTTAACCACAGAGGTCTCCAAAATAAATATATTCCACAGCAGGCAGAAAGCCATCATCAAGATTTCCAAATACTCCTTTGCAGTGCTTTTTTTAACCCCTTGCAGTCCTCTGCCATGAGATGTGAATGCGTTTGTTAGCCTTTCATTGAAACTTTTAGTCAACACCTTCTACTTCCTCTTTCTTTTTTGTCAATTAGTCTTTAACATTTCCTATCAAATCAAAATTATGGCATTTTTACTGCTTCCCATTTTTTTCTCTGTGTTTTTAAGATTTTTTATATAATTTTAAAGTTAATATCCTATTTTATAACAGTAAATTTTAATTGATTTTTAAAATTTAATTTTAATAGTTTTTCTATTTAAAAAGCACTATTTTTAAACTACAGAAAATCTGAAGGAAAATCCTGACAAGTACTGGGAAAGGGAGAACTACTATTAACATTTTTGCTCATGTTCTTATGAGCTTCCCCCCAAGCTTATAATATTTAAAACAATATTTTCCCTAATAGTGCCTTGAATAGACTTGTTACAAAAATGAAACCAAAAGGGTCAAATTTGCTGCTTCTTAACCAGTCGTTCCAATCCTGTGATTATCCCACTTCTTTTCATTAATTCCACCATCCATCCATACATCAAAAGACCCAAGAGAGAAAGGGACCACTGAAAAAAATAGCAAATAACTTTTAACGTTTATGAATGGTGAGAAAATTTTTGTTATGTTTGCTTATTAGTTTTTTTTTTTTTCCTCAGGTAGGGGTGTTGCTAGTTGACCATTCCTTTCAATGTTCCAGGAGGTGAAATCAGAACTGAATAGTATCTGGAATTCTATGTGATTTTTTGCCAAAAATAATTTTTCTTATTTAATTTATTTATTTATTGGGTTTTTTTGTTTTGTTTTGTTTTTTAAGAAAGGCAGATTGCCACATGTGGCACATCATTTGGATGTTTCTGGAGTCTTAGAAGCTTGACCATTCCTATGTTCTTCTACAAATGGACCTTGAGAGTTTGTTTGGATGTTCTAGCAAGGAGCGCAGTCACTTGTTACCCTTGACTGAAGAACGGGCCCTCCTCTACTGGGAAAGGTCATTCTCTTAGACCTAGTGCACAGCTTCTAGATGGATGCACATGGAGCAGTGAGGGAGGAAGGGAGACACCTGCTTAGCCAGCCAGATCAGCTGAATTAACTCTGGTAATCAATGGGGTGACAGATGTCACAGTCAGATCACCCTCACATCCCTTTTTTCTTATTTTAAAAAGAAATAAATACATATTACCAAAAAATAAAAACACAAAGAAATATATATATTTATTTATTTTAAAGAGTAGTAAAACAAACACCAAACATGATATCATCTGTCACCTATTTACACAGAGACAATCAATGTCATTCCTTGTATATGTACTTATTTCATTCCAGAAGAATTTATTAAAATGCTTACTTTATGCTAGACTATCTTCTAGGCATGGTAGAAAATAAGAGAAAAGTTTTTGGTTATGAGAAGCATATATTCTGGTAGAGAAAAAGACTTTAAATTGAAAACAGACTATGAACAAAATAATTTTGACCTTGTAATTATAGTGTTGTGAAGATAACGATCAGGATGTATAAAAAGGTATCTATCTATCTATAAAAAAGATATCCATCTATCTACCTACCTATCTATATCTGGGAACTTCATATGGTGTCTATTTGTAACTACTTGGAAATCCTTTTTCTCCCATTGAGGGATGTAGAACTATATTTCTTTCTAAGGGGAAAGTAGGCACACTTTCAGAACTACCTTAAAATGGGTGGGTAATATCAATCCAAATCAGTTTTCATCTTACTTGTCTGTTCAGAGCGACACAAGGTCATTTTCTCTTAATCTCTGATCCATGGGAAGATTTGAGGAATCTGTGTACCTCCTAAAATAGTGTGCAAACTTTTATTTGCAGTGTCTAAGAGGATGGTCTAGATATCCTTTTACTCCAACCTTCAGTGACATCTTTGCCGCAGGAACATCCTGACAATATCAGGATGCATCAATATTTATGCTCATATCACATCTGGTACATTTGGATCAGTTTAGGTTTGGAGCAGTATTTTAGAGTTTCAAGTAAATTTTGTTTCTAGTTTTCTCTTGAAAATATGCATCTCTTTTCTGTTTGGGGGTCTTCTAATCTCTGCAGATTTTCATTTCTGCTCTTGCAGAGTGGCTTTGCTTGTACAGTTGCTATGCGTATGAATAAAGAATCACATACACACATAGTCTAAGTTTTGATGAATTCAAAAAGCAGAACTAAAAATGGCTACACAATCATATGCTATAGTCTGGAATATAATAATTTTAATTGCTGATCACAAAACAAATAAAGTATGTGTATGTTGAAAGCTATGAAATGAGAAGCAGCTGTCTTAAATCCTTCCTAGAATAGTCAGAGGATGTATAAACAAACAAACAACAAACAAACAAGGATGAAAGTAGCCTTGTCTTCAGGGTAGTGCAGCAGACTCTTTTTGATTCCTTTATGTACACATTTTTCATTCTGAAAAATAAGTGAAACCATCTCCTTGTAACTTATTCTTCCCAATGGAAAATGTAATCAATTGTAACTATATTTATTTATGCAGAATTTTATACCTCATTGACATTCTCAAAATGAGATCTCTAACATCCAGTAGGAAAATTCTCCAATACATGTCAAAGAATTTAAAGTACCTTCCTACTGACATATATCATACACTGAAACCAACACTGTGTTCAAGAGAAAACGTTTGTGTTCCTTCACTGACATGTCATGCATGCCCACTCATTCGTTTTTCTAATATTGAGTGTTGGCATCAATTCTCCCTTCCTCAAATTAAAAAGAAGAGAGTTCCAGATTTTAGATTAAAAGAAGAAAATGCATAGATGCATGGGTTTAGTGAATAGGAAGAAAAAGCCTAAAAGCTTTCAAGCAGATGGAAACCTGCCTATTAATTACATGTTCTATCCCATTATGGTAGTAACTATTTCTTACACAGACAGATACAACTCACCTTTATAATCTCTGTGCATATCGAATATGTATGTGTTGATTCATATTTAAAACCTGCTTTAAATCCTCTGTTCAAACTCTTTGAGGGGAAGTATCTGGTTTACTCTTTTCACTGTTGAGTTTCAAGTGTTAGCACAGTGGCCTCTATGGAGCCTTTTAGAGTAATTATTTGAATGAGTAAGTAAGTGAGTTAATTAATGAAGATACTAGGAAATATTTCAGGTAAGTGTTCCAATGACTTCTTTAATTTCTGTATTGTATATATGTATATTTTCTTGATATCAAATTCTCAAAACTCACTTGTGTACTCTTTTTATTCTTTTATTAGAGAGCCTCCTTTTTCCCTCCTCAGTTTTCCCAGTGGCTCTGGTCAACTAAGGCTTTTGCACAACAGCTCTATAAAAATTCATCTTTTATTTGGACATGGAATGACAAGCTGTTAGCAGCTGAACAGGCTGGATATCATAGTATGGTGTTGGTCAGCAGTGTGCCATCTGTACGTTAATCTGGAAGTTCTTAAATCATGCTACATGATTCAAGGGTGATTGAAAAAGCCAGAATAGGAAGGGACAGAGGTTTGGGAAATGTGGCTGGTTCTGGAGCTGGCCATCAGAAATCAACGGATTATTCCAAAGGCACTTAAAGAGCTCAGGCTCCTGTGGCCAGGAATGCAGACCAATGATATAACGTTGGCAGCCCAAGATGCTCAAAATTCAGAGCTAGGGCCTAGGTAGGATATTATAAGATGAAGCTTGACCTCATAACAAGACATCAATCTTAGAACCTGTATTTCCACTGGATCAATATGACACAGGTTAGGGGTAGGCCATGATTTAGAGGAGGAGATACATAGGCATCAAAGAGAAATTCCAGGTCTTCCCTACACCAGCTCTATAAGGCTGAGTTTAATTCCGGATGTCATGACTAATTATGTACTTCCCACAGAGGGGCTGAGAGTCTCGATCTGCTTCCAGGTCACTTCTAGATGGCTCAGGGACCAGCAGATCCTGACCTGTAGGTAAAGGACACCACCTACTACAGCTGAGGTTTGAGAGAGGCAAGGACTGCCAAAGTGAATCCATCAAGAAGTTAACACAAACCCTTGGTTCTGGGGATTCTCATTTATTCATAAAGAAACTCTAAATATGTGGAAATGCACTAGTTAGAAGCCCAAGGCTTCTAAAAACCTTACTTCTATTCAGTTCACTATTCAGGTAGACAGAACTCGTCAAAAAACAAACAACAAACACACCCCCCTCCAAATATGAACATAGCAAGGGGAGACTTTTATTCAAAAGGATTATTATAAGAAAAGGAAAGGAAAGTGACTTAGCAATAGGGAGAGGCAGACTCTCCTGACCAGGTGAATGCCGTGAACTAACGTCTGCAAGTGGCTCATGAGCTGGGCAAAAGGGTTTGCTTTTATAGAAATGAATAGACAAAGCTAGAAGAAAGAACTGAGTGTGGCAAGTGGCATGAGTAATAGGGTGATCTAATTCTAGATCATAGAATGTTCTACCCCCGAGGCCAGCCTTTCCTTGGGAGGGATATTCTGTGGGATCCAGTTACAGTTGGGTTAAAGTTCAGGCACTGGGGTGAGGGAGAAATGGTGGACCCCAAAGTCGGCCAAATAGTATTTTGTTTAGAATGATTAACAGTTCAGCTAGTCACTTAAGAGGTAAAGAAAGGGAATTCTGAGGATCTGTCTAGCCTCGTAATAGATAAACAAGGGGTCAGGCATCTGAGAGTCTTATCTGTCAAATGGGGAAAGGTGCTTCTTTGCAGTAAGTGGTTTCCAACACAAAAAAAGAGAGTGGAGGGATTCCTTTAACCTTCGCTGATCACAGGGCTCAGGTAAGATTCCACACTGTCGAGCTCAACTCTGGGGCAGGCTTTTCTTTGGTAGGGTCTAACTCTACCTCAAAAAGGGCATGGGAGCTGCTACAAATCCTGGCCTCTGCTTCAAGTGGCTCCTTTCATCTCAGGTCCATATCATCCTAGCTGCCCAGTGAAAAGAAGGGAGGATACTATTGAAGTTATTGCTGGAAAGTCTTGCTTAGTAGCCCACTCACTGGGTACCCACGTGGACAAATCTCGAGGCATCGAGACCACTGCAAGTAAAGTGCCAAATGTACATGAATTTAGAAAATTCCCTCCCTGCTGCATACATTTTTCAATAGTGAAATCGACTTATCAGTTTAAATATATGGAGGGATTCATAATTTGGTATCAGGAATACTAAATTTCTGGATAACTGGCTGAATTTTTTTCACTCCTTGTCATGGTACTATAAGGGATTGATCTGGCCAAAGTGGTAAAAATTATCCTGATATTGATCTAATGGTGGAGAAGAGAAAGGATGTGATATTTGTGTGCAAATGAAACCATCAAGAAGTGCAGTAGTATTTTTTTTTTCCTGAATACATTAAAAATAAAGATCCATATGGTGCCAGGCCATTGGCCTGGGAGGCAAGAAAGGCTAGCTCAAATACAAATATACTGTTTCTGATTAAGAAAACACTTTTTTATTCATATAAAGTATTTATTAGGTATTGGATTTTATAAACTGTTTGGTCCTGGAGTCTTTATTTTAAAAAGGTTATTCTGAATGCATTACCAAGTATCCTGTGGAATATTTCACATAAAAGGAAGCAGAAAATGTATAAATGTAAACAGGCTAATTGTATGCAGATATAAATTATGGATGTTGGTCTTATGAAAAAGCATTGCTGATTTGCAGGGGGCTTACTCAGCAGCACTGCGTCTTGTCTAAGGGGATATTTAGTATGGCTGTGATGTGCAGAATTTAAAACAAAACTTTAAATTCTGGAGAATAAAATATAGCCCAATTGTGCTAAGACCACACTGTTGGGAGAATGAGGTTTTTAGTTTATTTCATTGCTGTTGAAGTTGACACTCATTAGCTCTGTTATCCTCCGTATGCTCTTGTCTACAGATGCTGTGCAAAAGCAAAGGTTTAGTAAGAGCTGTTTATAGTTATGTGACACTTCCCTGATAGTCACTGCAGGTGACACTGCCTCCACTACTCCACGTGGTTTTCATTGCTCAACTAGGCATGTTGTGCTCACAATCAAAGGCAGGCTAGGGAGAGGACCTAGAGTCTCAGGAGATAGAATTACTGACACTTCTTTTTTTTTTCCTAATTACGAAACAAATACAAATATGAAACTTCTAACACATACCATGAGATGAAAGACAGTCAAATGAGTAGTGCAATGGAAAGAACTATGATAGGATTGCTCCTTATGGTGGGTAATTTGCCATGCCACCACCAATTTTTATCTAATTCATACCGATAAGCTTAACCTTGAGTTAAAAACTCTACCCCATCTCATCCCAAAGAACTGAGGATATCTGGAAAATGAACAGCTTCATAAGTGTAAAATAATTGGTCTGATATTTTACCATACATTACACAAAATATTATCGAGATTTATGTGGACAGCATAAATTTTTAGCTGACATGTGATGTCAATGCTTCCTAGTAAATAATTGACAAGCACAGCCATACTTTCCAGCCCTTGTTACCCAGAGAAGGAGTACAGAATTGAAATATGAGGAAAGGCATTTTTTTTCTTATTCTAAATCATGAGGAGGGAACTTAGTATTTCAACAAAGCAGAAGTTTCCAGTATACATAACAATAAAATATATTTTAAAATAATTTTTGATACAACTTAAAGAAGGCAGCCCTAGATATTAACTGGAATGAAACATATTGCATGGCAGTTTTCTTATCTGATATAATAAAGCCCACAAGGTTTACAGTTGTCTCAGGACAACTGTGCTTTCCCTTGAATTGTCATGTTTTTAGCCAAGACTTGCATCGAGAGGATATTTTGTGTGGATCACACTATAGACTGGATTATCTAGAAGAAGCTTGGGTTCAGCCTTTCAGTTCTTTTTCAACTTATTTTTTCTCCATATCCCTTCTCTTTATGTATCCCATTTGAAGGGCTACTCATGGCGCATTTCTTTTCTCAGCAACCTCAAAGTTTCTTAGGTAGCATGTGACACCCAGAGCTTGCCCAGCCAATTTAATGGGCTACCTAATTTGGACAAACTAGTTTGTGTCCTGTGAGTTAATATATTGGCCTGCTTGAGTCGCAATACTCAGGTTTCCATTGGGAACTTCAAAAAATGTGCTTGGAAGCATTGCAGATATTCGAGTGCTTACTGTAAGCCAAAATGATACAAGAATATTGTTTAACAAGCCTACAAGGTAGGCATTAACCCAATTTTAAGATAATAGAAATTAGGGTCAAAGATTAAGTACTGCCACTGCATTATGTTGCCCTTCCTTACCATTGTACTTGGATATTGCATTTACAAAGCACTCAGTCAAGTAGAGTCTAGCAAATGATCTGGTTAATTTAAGATGCGTGGACAGCCAAATCTCATTTCAGTCTGGGGTCCTGATAGTCAAGTATAATAATCTAAACTGCCCAAATCATCCAGATAGTCACCAGTGAGGCCCTGCGTTTAGTGCTGTATAGACTTAGCTTTGTTATTCTAGAAGCTTGATACATCCACCCTGGATTCCTCAAAAATGTGTTATATATTAAGTTCACATATATGAAATATGGTTTTGTATGTATTTATTTAGTACTCATCAGTTCAGGTCTGAAAGAGGTTCCTGAAAGTGTTGGAGAATGGTATGACTTTTTGTTTAACATACAGATCTTATTTCCCTTCTCCAACTCCATCCCAGTAGGCCCAGTAAGAGTCTCCTTGATGTAAGCATTTGCTCTGGGGTAATGAGGCTGATTAATAAGTGAAGAAATATAGGCCACAACAAAATATCTACTTGGCTAGACAAATTATCTCAGCTCAGAAAAGTGGATTCTTTTACTGTAATCTAAATTTTAAAATATATTTTTATTACTACTAAGATAGCTCTGTAAATATAACAAAAAATCTGTTAATAAAGGTTATTGTATCTAAAAATTATTACCATAATAACTAGAACTCTCAATAAAATTTCCAAGAAACTTGATGGCTTTTTCTCCCTTGATAGAAATTATACTTGTATATAAAAACTTTTTGATGTTGTAAAAATGCTATAATAGGATTCTGGAAGGTACTTTCTGTGGGGCACATAAGAGCTGAATTATTAAGGGGAACCCCAGAAAAGTGGGAGGAATTCATCTGAACTTGTAAAGGCTTAATGAGCTCAACTCTGACCTTTCATCTACCTAAAGTTTGCAAATGAGCTGAAGCTAGAGTCATTTCGGGAAGACCCTGGACCTTAGTGGGTAGCCATAAAGTAGTATGTGACTTTTATTTTTTTTTTTTTTATTTTATTTTTATTTTTTATTTTTTTTTGTTTTTTTTTAGTATGTGACTTTTAATTCAGGAAAAGATAAAGAGCTATTTGTGGCTATTAGAGATGCTAGATGCTATTAGTAATGTAGACTTTCTCCAGGCAAGCAATAGCCATGAACTCAAGGTTACCTAAGCACCTAAGCTAGATATTGATTTAGACCAGTAAGTGGCAAAGGAAGTTTTTTCAAAGCATTAGCAACCATGTTCTTAATCCTCATGTGACTTGATTCTCAAATTGAGTTTGAACCATGAATTTAGACTCTGCTTATCATTAAATAAATTAAAAATGGTAATTTGGGTATAAAGTCCATTCCATTTTTTTTTTCAGATTTACTGCCCTTTTTGGTTCTATCTAGAAATCAGAAGAATTGATTTTCCATAGTTTGATGTCAAAACCACCTGATGCTACCATCCTTAGTTCCTGAGTCAGGTCGCCTTAAAATTTCAGATCCTAAAAATGAATTGTGAGCTCTAGATAAAAATACACAGACATACACAAATCTATGTAGTGATAGATTACAATGAAGAAAATGAGCAATAACAACAGATAATAATAGATACAGCCCAATATTAATTGGGAGGTCAAGGAGGTCCTCTTTCTGACCACAGCCTCATGAGAGAGGAGCAGCTAAGATGTGCCGGGACTCCTAACTCATAGAAACTGTGAGATGACACATCTGTCTTGCTTTAAGCCAATAAGCTGTGGTAATTTGTTACACAGCCACACAAAACCAATACAGTATCATGATGTTCTTATAATCTGTTAACTATTTTACATAAATGTTTTCTTATGGGCTCTTTTATTTGACTTTTTCTTTAACATTTTTGTTAAAATTTGAATACATGTAAATAAATATTTAAAATGTATGTAGAGTAAAGAAAGTAAAACAATAATTCAAATACCTCCCAGCTGAAAAAAGAGTCTTTACCAATCCCCAAACATGTACCTTCCCAATCCCCCGAAAAAGAAGTAAATAATGCCTTGCTTTTTTGTCTATCACTCCTTTGCTTATCTTTCTAGATTTGCCACATATATATATATAGGTGTCATTCTATTTTACATACCTTTGTACTTTATATAAATGAATGTTCTGAAAATTGCTTTCCTTGTTTGATATCATGTTTTGAGCAACAATATCATGTTGATGTGTGTAGCTTTAGTCTATTATTTTTTTCCATTGTAGGATATTTCGCCATTTTGTATGGAGTCTATGATGTATTGATCCATTCTTTTGTTAATGGACATTTGGGTTGTTTGTTTCAAGGGTTTTTTAAATTATTATTATAAACATTGCAGGAATGTATGTTTTCGTCTCTGCCTGCAGGTAGAATAGTTGGATCCCAAGATATGTATGTTTTCCACTTTCCTAGAAAATGTCACATTATTTTCTGAAGTGGCAGTATCAACTTAGTTTCATTACGGAAGTTCCCACTGTTCTACATCCTTGCCAAAACATCTCACTATTAAGTGTTTAGTTTTTGACAATCTGAGGGGTATAAAATGAAATCCCTTTGGTTTTATCTGGCATTTCCATAATTCATAATGCTGTTGAGCATCTTTTCATGTGTTTATTGGCCTTGTGGATTTCCTATCATATGAGGAACCTCTTTAAGTCATTGCCTGAATCAGTCAGGGTTCCAGAAGGAAGCAGATGGCACTCACCTTGGGCAATTTGAGGAGATTTTGATAAAAGGATGATTTACACGTGTGTGAACAGGATCCCATACAAATTACTGGGCTATTCCTAGTTATACTTTTAGACCTAAAGGTTGGGAGTGGGGGATAACTCAGAGTAGGAATGTGACCCTCTGTGGAGGATGCAGTAGGCCTCAGGCAGCCCCATAGGGAAAGAGGTGTATGTGTCTGGGGGCAGGGGGAATGAACTCTCCCTCCCTTCATCTCCATCTCATGCTTCCATTAGAACCTGCCCCCCATCTCCACCCTGGGAAGCAACAGGTAGCAGAGAACCTATTTCTGTGGTCATACAGGCCCAGGGCAGGGCAGGGAGTGGTGGAAAATAGACTTGGGGGGGAGCAAAATGGAGCCTTCAGTCAATGCACCATTTCTCTACTAGACTGATTGCATTTGTTGTTGTGATTTCATGGTGTTTTACACATATAGATGTTTCTCTAGCCTCTGTCTGGCCTATTTCTGTGTGAGATCTCACTGCTTTATAGGTGCCTATTTCATATTTTATGCGAAGTTTCTCTTTATACTGAGTAGGATTTGCCTTCTTGAAATGCCCAGTCCTAGATCTTGTTCTGATACCCTTTTGAGGACAGGCCTTCAAAATTCAGAAGATGCTCTCACGTCCTCTTTATTTTGTCAATGTCTCTCTTCTATCCTCTTTCCTTTCTTTTCTTTTCTTTTTTTCTTTTTTTGGCACCCATATTCAATCGATGGTACACATAAAATTTGTAGCATACAAATCACTACCATCCACCCTCATTTCACAGGAATTGCTATTAATCCAGGTCTCCTTTATTGTATTCATACACAAATTATTTTTATTTTTTAATTTAAATTATTTTTCTACACAAATTAAATCTAAATTCTCACTATACATTTATGCCTATTACATTTTTATCTTGATTCAAACCTTGGACATGTGTTCCTATTGCAAACTGTGCAAATTTGATTTCATCATTAAATGTATTAGTCCCTTGAGTCACATATAGTCTTCGGTTCAAATAAACAAATTCAAATTTGGCTTTGCTGCTTACAATGTGACTTTGCACAGATTTCTTATCTTTTCTGAGATTCATCTTTTCATTCACAGAAAGAAGTCCAATCTGTCCTGTAGAGCTATTGTTCATTATTTTCAAAAACTTCAAGCTTAGAGACAAAGGATGAAGATAGCATATGTGAAAACATCTTTACAATAGAAACTCTGCAGTGTAATGGAGACATTGTTTTAAACATAGAATGTGCTTTGCTTTGTATGTTACCGAGTGTGAAACTTTTGCCCTAGCTTACTTCAGCCTCCACCTGCCTAAAGTGACAGAGGGATTTGTTACAGCTGAAAGGCAGAGAGAAAAGCCAATCAAAATCAGATTATGCAGCAAGGCAGCCATTTTCCCAGGCAGGCTGTTGCCTTGAGAAAATGATTTGCTCTCCCACATTCTTTTTTTCTCCTTCTTTAGCCTATTGGAAGACTCAGCAGATGACATTCCCTTGTAGACCTTGTCTGCCATCAGGGACCACCTGAAATTAGAAGGAAAATACGACAGAAGTAAAGTTTAAACTAATGAAAAGCCTACCTTCTTTCCAGCCCTAGGGTTTATGGGAAGAAGTAAAACCAATACAACATGTTTTTTGATTTCCATTCTTGGAGCTTTGGCCTAGAGGGGAGATGGTTTAAATAAGGTAAGCAAGGAATCTCTCCCTTGTACTCATTTGGAATGCTGGCAAGAAGTAACTTGTACATTGTCTTAGGTCATGCACCTTTGTGTGGTCAGGCAAGTGAAGGTGCTTGTATTTAGTGTTCTCACACTGTCCTTGTTTCTGGCTGGGCAAGGACATGACATGGAAGTCATGGAGAAAGTCTGCCTGGGAGTTTGTCCATGTGGGTTACCACAACAGAGACATGCACAGTGAATGTCACTTAGGGCTCGGGAATAGACTACTCAAGCTGGGAGTGAATGGGTGGCAGATGCTGACCCCAGATGCTCCAACAGTGACCGGGAAGCCCATATGGCTCTGAGCCAACAGGAATACCACTGAGCACTCACTGATCAGGCCAAGAGTGGCCAACTCAAAAGTCATGTCAGCTTCATATTTCAACTTTAAGTCTCAGTCTGGAAAAGACTGAAGTCATCTCCTCTGAGGAATCCACAATCTTCTTCTGCCATGAAGGTGCCTAAGCCCTCCACACCTTCTAGTCAGAGCTGACTTAGGAAGACAAGGGTAAGGGACTATTTCAAAATGAGTGTTTCCTTAAAAAGGGACAGCTTATATTATTAACATAATGCACTAAGTTCAAACAGAGTTGGATCTCAAGTTAAACTTTTCCCTACTTATCAGCAGATAGAGGCTCAAAAGGAGAATAGTTACAAATAAGATAAACTATCTGTGCACAACCATGTTGTCGTGGATTTTTAAAAATCTCGGTTCAGTAGGTATCCATCCAGTAAATGTATGTTAACTTTCCATATTTCCTTCTTTCTCCATAAGTGAATTTAAAAAAATGTTTAACAGCCTGGCCTAAATACAGAATACTAGATTTCTATTAAGTGTAGATGACAAGCACAACCTTGATAATTTCCACTTTTATCTCTTATTTTCAATTTGGTTCTTTTTAGTTTGCTTCTTTATTTCAGCTGGAAATGCATTTCAAGCTGGCTTAAGCAAACAGAAACAAAAATGTAATTCTTTTAGTTTAGGGATTTATTTCACACATGATTGGGTATAGGCAAATGGTATAAAAATACCTGGCATTTATTCATTCTATCTTTCAGCTATACTTTGACCCCATGGACCTAGAGCCCAGAATGGATGCCTCCACATGGTAACCTCCAGCAGCTCCAGGTCAATATCCTACCAGCTTCAAAGCCAGTGCAAAAAAGGGGGATATTTTTATGCTAACAACTCAAAAAATGTCCCAGAATTGAGTTTTTTTGGTATGTCTGATATCCACTTGCCTACCCCTAAAGCAATTGCTCTAGCCAGAGGGGTGGAATGTCCTGCTTGACCAGGTCTGAATCAGGTGTCTACTCCTAGAAGCAAGAAGTCAAGGCAGCTTTATCTGTATCACATGGATTAAAGGTAGAAGGGGATAGTTTCCAGAGGAAAAAAACTTCAAGGTTGCTGTCATCAGAAAAGGGAACTGGATGCTGAGCAGGAAAACCTTACAAATATCCACCACTCACTTTCATCACTAGTCTTCTGTCCATATCTCACTCTCTGTGATTCTGAAGTTTCCTGCATAAGATTCCCTTTGAAAAGTTTCCCAAAGAATCTTCCTCACAAAAGGTTACCATTGGAAGTTGCCCCAAAAAGTTCCCCATTAGAAGGTTGACCTCAGTAGTTTCCCTTCAAAGATTTCCCAAAAAGATTCCTCTCAGAAGTTTCCCTGCAAATGTTTCCCCTCAAAAGATTTCCCTAGAGAATCCCCTCAGAAGTTTCCCTCAGAAGGATCACCTCAAAAGATTTCCCCATAAATCTTCCTAAAGATTTCCCCATAAGATTCCCCTAATAAGGTCTGCCCCAGAAGGTTTCCTACAGAAGGCTCTTCATAGAAGGTTACTTGTGTAAGGTTTCCCTTGAAAAGTTTCTCTTGGAAATTTCTCCTCAGAAAGTTTCCCACAAGAGGACACCCTCAAAAGGTTCACCTCAGAGGTTGCATGATTGAACTGGTACTTCTTTCAGGAGTGGGCAGCTTAATTTATCAGGCCTGAAGCCTTGAGTTTCCCATATTCTTGATTGAAGAGTGGTCTTCCTCTCTCTGGAAAAAGCCTCTTTTTCTTAGACTGAACATCCCACTGTGGAAGTGGTAAAATAGAGTGGTGAGGTGCAGGGGAGTACCGTTTAGGCCATCCAGTCCAGCAGAATCAATGACAGGTTGCCAACAGGTGGCAGATGCCAGTCAGATCCTCTTTACCTTATACTTTCTGGCTTCTTAATGTGGAGCTAAACTCTCTAGTATACATATTTATTTTACCTTTATTTGGATGAAGAGAATTCTTTTTTTTAAATGATTTTATTTATTTATTTGGGAGGGAGAGTGAGTGAGAGAGATAGAGAAAGCACAGGCAGGGAGAAGGGCAAAGGAAGTGGAAGAAGCAGACTCCCCGCTGAGCAGGGAAGCATCCCAGGACTCTGGGATCCTGACCTGAACCAAAGGAAGTAGCTTAACTGACTGAACCACCCAGGCACCCTGGATGAAGAGAATTCTTGATGAAATAGCAAGCCAACCAATGTTGAACGAATAAAGAAATATTGGCATGAAAGAAAGCAAATTATAAGCCTAATAAATCTGCCTTCTTTTAACTATTCACATTACCTCTGCAGTGGAAACTTCTAGAGGCAAGCAGTCAAGGCAGCTTTATCTGCACCACATGGATCAAAGGTAGGAGGGGATGATTTCCAAAAAAATAAATAAATCAATTCAGGATGCTGTTGTCAGAAAAGGAGACTGGATGCTGTGTGGGAGGACCTCACGAATATCCATCATTCCCTTTCATCACCAGTCTTCTGTCCATATCTCAGTCTCTGTAATTCTGAAGCAGCTCTGAAAGACAATTTTTTACCTGATAAAAAGCTCAGCTCATTTTGGGGTGAGGCTTCCTGCAGCTATTAAGGGCTTGAAGGGAGGGCTGTAGAATGAGCACTGACAACATCAGAAGTGATGAGCTCTAAGAACAAGAGTGGAACCTGACCCTAGTCACCACATCTCTCCAAGACCCAGTGTTCTCTATTATCAAACACACAGATTAGATCAGAAGGTCTTGAAGGTCTTACAGCAACGAACTTCCATATTTCTGAGTGTGTGGCACTCTTACCTTTGAGCTTTTCAGAGAAATCACTGTGAATATGCTCTGGTGAGTTGAATGTCTCTCAATGTTCTCCTCAGAGTATCTCATCAGAATCCCACTTTTTAAGGAGTAAGAAAGAAAGAAGCAGCCCTGACACCTGTCAGCTGGTAGCTGACCTCGAGCTATTAAGCCATGGTGTCCATTATTTAAACAATTCGGAGTTCTTCTCTCAGATCTATATCTATAGATCAATATCAATATTCATATCTATCTATAGAGACAGAGAAGGAGAGGGAGAGATAGAGATAGAGGCAGAAGTACCCCACTCCACTGATGGGATTGAAGACTATTTTTTATGTTTCCACTTCTTGAATTTTAGGCCAGGACCAGGAGCCCTGATCTCAAGGGTAATCTCACTGCTGTAAAACTAACACATTTATCTCTCTTTTCCATCTTTTAACTTTGTGATTGTTTGGGTCAGTCTACCAAAAGCTTTCCTGAACCATAACTCAAGCTTGCTGACATATGTGGAGCTCACACCTTGGCTGCTCAGCTCTGTCCCAGAAGCTGTCTGGCCTGCAGCACCAGTCCACCCCTGGGCTTCCCATTGTGATGGTGAGCATAGGGTAACTTTATGCTCCAGTTTGCTGGGGACAGCCTAGTTTATGCCTGCTTTCCCAGCATATGACTAAGCACTTCCTTTCATGCTCCAGAGTGTATTAGTTTGGATGATAAGTTGCATGCTCACCCTAGCTAAAGGACTAGTTACGATCTGTGTGAACTGTAACCTTAGTTCAACAAAATTTGAGTTGTGACAGAATGAGTTTTCCATCACTTCTTCCATAACCCTGTTCCCTTATCACTAGGAAATGTTGTCTGTTGCATTTTTTGTTAAAAGAAAAAGCTTTGTCTCCATTTTTCTTGTGTTACATGAATACTCAAGATACTACTTTTTCTTTCTTCTTTTTGGAATAGGTAATCTGTTAAAGAAAAGGAGGAATTTGTTATTAAATAAGGCCTTCCATAGACATAAATTTATTTTTATGAGTTTTTCATATTTTTTTTCACGTAGATCCATGTTTCCTGTTCACATTTACATGTCTTTTAAATTTATTTATATATTTTAAACAAAAATTGTACATATTTGTACAACATGATGATTTGATACATTTAAATAGTGAAATGATTACTACTAATAGTTTTAAGTTTTCAGATCTTACATTAAATTCTTTAATATATTTGGAGTTGATTTTTGTGTGTGGAGTGAAATAGGGTCCAATTTCATTCTGCATATGGAAAATCAATTTTCCCAATATCATTTATTGAAAAGAATGTTATTTCCTTGTTATGTGTGTTTGACACCTTTGTTGAAGCTCAATTGATCCTAAATGCATGGATTTATCTCTGAGCTCTCTATGCTGTTCCATTGTTCTGTAAGTCTGTTTTTTTTTGTTTTGTTTTGTTTTGTTTTGTTTTGTTTTTGCCAGTGCCCATACTGTTTTGGTTTTTATAGCTTTGCAGTAGATTTTGGAGTCAGGAGGTTTGATGCCTCTTACTTTGTTCTTCTTTCTAAAGATTGCTGTGGCTATTTAGGGTCTTTTGTGTTTCCATATGAATTTTAGGATTGTTTGTTCTATTTCTGTGAAAAAATGCCATTAACCTTTTGACTGAGATTGAATCAAATGGGTAGATCACTTTGGGTAATATGGATGTTTCAACAATATTAATTCTTCCAGTCCCAGAACATGGAATACTTTTTCACTTATTTGTGTCTTTTTAAATTTCTTTCACCAAAGTTTTCCAGTTTTTATTGTACAGATCTTTGACCTTTGTTGTTAAATTTATTCTTGGTATTTTGTTTTTTTGATGCTATTCCAAATGAGATTGTTTACTAATGATTTTTGGATAGTTCATTGTTAGCGAACAGAAGTGTAACTGATTTTTGTATCTTAATCTCTTTGTTCTTATTCTTTAAACCATGTTTCATAAAACGGATTCCATTTATCCTAGTTCAATTGCTTTCCTAGAGATCCAAGAATGTTTTGATGACCTAAAAGCAATAATCATTGTTTTAGAAAAGTTTTACATGACACAAAGTGTCATTTACATTTACCTCTGTCCTCCCCACACGTCTCCTGTGCATCTCCAAATCTTGTCTTTACCTAAGGCAGGGATTCAGTTTCTGAACTGTCTTTGGATGACAATGCATCCTATTTTAGTCTCTACTCTCTATTGTATTCTATAGCATTTGTAGTTTGTAGCACATGATTTCATGCATGTATGCTGCCAAGTTTCTCTTGCTGTTTTCTGTTCATTGTATTCTTTTTCCACCTAGATTTTCAGTTTGTTTAGGGCTGGATTAGGTCTTCTTGCTTTCATGTGTGTCCACTTTGGGAAGCAGTGCAATGCTTGAGACAACCCATGATTAAAGAACAGGCGCACCTCCATGGTTAGTTTTTCTCAAGTCAGCAACCATGGCACTACCACTGTTTTCTGTTGTGTGAAACATCTTCAGATCAGCTTCCCATGGCCATTGTCCTTCCACTTCCAACGTTATTCCTTCTGTTTTATAGTACAACATTATCTTCATTGAATTTGACTTCTGCTAATATCTCATGTTGTTAAGTACTTATTTCAGCCTCTTACACATTTTTTTAACAAATTCGCTTTCACACCAGCCCTCTTTGAGCTTTAGTTTTTATTTTTATTTTTATTTTTTTTAAGGGAGAGAGGGAAGGGGTAGAGAGAGGGAGAGAGAGAATCTTAAGCAGGCTCCATACCCAGTGCAGAGCCCAGCACTGGGCTTGATCTCATGACCCTTAGATCATTAACTGAGCCAAAATCAAGAGTCCAGCACTTAACTGACTGAACCACCTAGGTGCTGGCTTCAGCTTTTAAACTTAATCTGATTAATTAGTTAATTCCATCTAGTCAGTGTGGAACATTTAATGATCAATAAATAGCCCACTTCATTTACAAACATTATTATAAATTTTTTGGATTTTTAAAAAAATTCAAATGGGTAGCATCCTATATGTTCTCATTTTGACTGTCTGATGAATTATTTGTACCACTTTGATGTGGTGATTGGCTTGTATCAGGCAAACTATTTTTAGTTACTAATGTAATTTTCTTGGTCTCTCTATGAATTGCTGGGGTGATTCACTGCTAAATAATCATGCTACACTGGCAGCCTTTCATTTTATTTTACGGTGTACCCTCCCTCCACATTTGCTTCAGAAGGCCTGTAACATATTCAAAGGATTCATGGATCCCTGAATATTTGGCTACGTTACTTTCTGCCTTACACATTGTTACCCAACATGACAGAATGACAGAGCTTCCCTGAGATAGTAAAAGCAGAGATGCAATATTAGCATTATGAATTAATATTATTATTTACTCAGCATCATCATTTGAAGGTGCCTGAGGTTGACACACTAATCTCAAAAGGCTTAAAAGCATAATGACAGAATCTGTAGTGTTTATTAACAGACAAAGATAAATGATAATTTAGTGGTTGGAAAGCTGGTGTGGAACACAATCAATTTGGATTAGATTCACATTACCAAATTGAATACCTTTTATTTATGCATAATGTTGGATCATGAATCAGATTTTTATTTATAACACTAGACTATAAAGCAATCGAAATTCTGAGTTCACTCTAAATTCCTATTAACAGAAAAATACAACAGGTTTTCATATTTCAAAAAGAGCTAAATTACTTAAGGGTAACTATTTAATCATAGTTTTAAGAAATTTGGACAGTTGATGAATATATTTTCATCTGGGGATAATGTTTTACAATGTCAGAAGGAGAACTGTCCTATATCATACTGGAACTATGATGATTCACTTTTTATATACAGATAAAGGAAGACAGAATGGACAAAAAGGAAAGCATAATCGGAATACACATGATTGTAGAAGACAGTTGGTATTAACTGGGTCTAACCTGGAAAGAGAAGGTTTTGAAATATTCAGTGATAATGATATCTGACACAGTCGAGAAAGCAATAAAACTTTCCTCAGGCCTCCCAGGAGGGAAGTTGCCAGTGGGGACTTGGGGATTTGAGAGGTATTCATGAATGTGTTTAGTGAGTGGGTGTTACATCAGGTGTGAACTGCCAGTTCAGAAGGAAGATCAGCTCATGGAGCTGATGTGTCTGATCTTCAGTGGAAATGGATACTTCAATCAAATATATTTTCTGCTATAACAAATATTTGAAGATTTTCCTATTGAAAGTAACACTTAAGTCATTATGACATATTTTTTCCTACTATTTCCACTTGATATATCCTATCATACTGATATCTGAGAGTATTTATTAACACTGAACTCCTATTTAAGGCAAATGTATATGGCACATCAAACAATTACTCACCACCACTATCCCTCTTCCATTACAATTATTGAAAGCCTTTGCACATAATGTATTTCAAAGCACAGCTCAAAGGAGTGTAATGACTTCTAGGAATATATTTTTAAAGGAATATCTACAGATGCTAAAAAAAATTAAGCATATCCATTAAGGAAATTCCACTCTTACACAAATGAAGCAGTTTATAACATTGAAAAGACATCTTACTATTGTTTACTACAGAATTTTTTCCTTTAAAATTCTTTTCATTAAAAATAAATGTATGAACCATGAAATAAGTTGAGGCACTCTAAAACATTTAAATTCAAGTTATAATAATTTTTTCTTTATTATTACTTGACTATTGATAATTTTCATCTTAGAACATTCATTGATTTTTATAATATGAAATTTTAAGTAAGTAAAAAATAAAAATATTTCTATCTTAACCAGAACTATACTTTCTATCAAATTTATTTTATTAAAGATTTTCCTGTTTGGTTTAATAACTTGTTTCATGATCTCAAAAAATACTATTTTATGTTTTAGCAATTCCTTAGTGTCTAGGAAATTGTTCCTCTATCTAACCAATTTTTATAAACAAGGCTGTTAATGTCCAACTTCCCTATGTTATAGCAATATCTTAGGGTTTTTGGTATGCAGTAACAACATTTGGATTGGCCTATTGGTAATTTATCTTCATCCATTATTCAAGAATAGTGATTGATCGATTCTCTATTTATTAATGATTGACTCCTTCTTCTTTCTTTCAATGTTCCTCTCCTTTACTCAAAGAATTATTGTTTTCTTTACCCTGAACTATCTTATGTTAAACAAATCCCATATGATTCTGTTACTCCCCAGATTCAAATATATTTTAGAAAATATTCAGTGTCTCTTTGTTTCCTCCTACTTTTCAAACTTCCTACATTATGACTTATTTGGAGCATTCAACTCAATCCTTCCCATCCATTTTATATCATAATCATACATCTCCATCATTAGTATCTTTTCAACTCTCTTTTACACGTGTGTTTTTTCTTTATAAGATATTATACCTACATGCCATGGGTAAAGATAGAGCATAAAATGTCTGCTAAGCATAAAAGAAGTGAACAAAGTGATGGAAGTAGGGAGAGAGATTTGTTTTTGTTTTTGTCTTTTGGATACCTATAACCATAATTTGGGAGTCAAATGATTATTCTCATATTATCAACTTTTATAAAAAGGCTCAGAAATTAAAAGAGATTGATAAACTCATACAACTAATAAAAGACAGCATAGGGATATGAAATAAAATCTTCTAAATATGATTCCCATTGTCTTCTCCTAGATTGTACTACCTTCTTCTGTGGACAAATAGATTTTATGTCTCCTGATTATTGGTGTTTTGTAGCACACAGTAGCTCAGTTATACTTAGCTCTGAAGGTTGTGTAACAGGCTGAAGCTAGACTGCCTTTGAGGTAAGATCAGATGCCACTTGAAAGACAAGTTGTAGGCTGGCTGGATATCAGTCACATGTTTGGACCTACTGTACATGGAATTCTGAATTCTGAGATCTTTTGAACAGCCCTTGGGTTCCAGGAGGGGATAAAGTTGGAGCACCATCCTGATGGAAGCTATTCCATATGTCTCATTCTAATGAAAATGACACAAGTTTTGGGGGTTCATAAGATGACTAGCAGGGAATTTACGTGGTTTTAATCTTTAAAAGAATACCAAAAATACTTGTAGCTCCTCAGCCTGCCTTTGCACAAATCACTCTCAGAAATTCCATAATTGCCTTTTCATATATGAATCAAAATTCCAAAATATTGACAAATGTTGCTATTGAAAATAATTAAAATCTGCATATAAGAAATGTCAAAAGACAAATGGTAAGCAGGAAACATACTGCATTTCATATCAAAAACAAAGAATAAAGTCTTTAATATATACAAATAGCTCCCCTAAAATGGGCAAGAACATAAATATATAATTTACAGCAAAATGAATACAAATGATGCTTAAACATGTAGAAGGACATTTAACTTCAGTAAGAAAACAGATACCTTACATTCACTAATACCACATTACTTCCTCATTTCCAACCATGCCTTACATTCCACACATTTTTGTTCGCTTTGTAACCTTTTTAAAATTCCATTTCTTTGCTCAACCCTCTTTGCCACATTTCTCTTTCTGGAAAGATCATTTTTTAACATTAAGGATAAACACTGTCTCTTCTCTGGAGTCTTCACAGATGCTTTCCCTAGTATAATTAGTTGTTCACTCATGTGTCTTTCCTCAGCACATTAAATATACTAGTAGTAGAGTATTAAAACATAATGTATTACTTTGTGTTGTAGTTCATTGGATATGTTTTTGTGTTTTTATCTCCTCTATCAGACTGGAAAGGAATATTGTCTTAGTCATCTTTTATTCCCTGCATTTGGGCATGCTAAATGAGACATAGTAGGAATTCAATTAATTGTTAAATAAATGAATGAATAAGCTAATGAAAATTTGAATGCAAAAAAAAGAAAATAATACAAATGAAAACTACACTGATCTCCTAGTTGGGGTGTTTCAAGAATTTCAATGTGTGAGAGAGTAAGATATGGGCTAACAGGAGTCTCTTGGATTTGGCAGTTGGATGTGACTGCTCTTCAGTAGTTTCTGACCTATGATTGATGGAAAAACCCAGAGGATTAAAGAGTACATAGGAAATGAAGATGCGGGCAGATTGTTGTAGTCATTTCTTTGTGGAATCTGGCTGTGAAGAGAAGGCAAGCAGTCAAGTAGTTTAGAAGAAGGTACAGAGACAAGAGAGTGTTTTTCACCTTTTACATTTCAAGTTTAGAGAGATCTGAACATCTTGCACTACAGAGCAAGAGCTAGGAAAAGGAAGTTCAGTTTTCTATAATAGATGTAAGGTAATTTGGATCAACCTTTCTGTAAGAATTAGAAAAGTTAAACCAAAATGATCTGTCTAAAGAGCTAATAGAGCAGGAATAATTATAAGGCCAAGTTCTAATAGAAGATGGAAACCCAGAAAGGTGATCATAGCTTTTCCACTTAGGATGTCCACTGATTCTGGGAGAATGAAAGGCTGAGAAACTAGCAGATTTTTGCTAGATTCTTACAACTAGGGTGACATAAAATAGAGTTTAGGTACCACCAAAGCCCAGGGTGTGTCATAACTCCCTAGATATTGGGAGGGAATTAGAAGGACAGCGTCTCAAGAATAAGAGATATTCGGTTAGATTGCTCTTTTAGGGGCTGAAGCTCTTATTGGATGAAGTTATCCTGAATTGCTAATACTACAAGCCATCTACCAGAAATAAACCTAAAGTTTCTCTGGAGGAAGGCAGCACCATCCTAGGCCTGAAATTATTTCTATCAATTTTTAAGTGACATATCCAACATTCAGTCAAAATAAGCATACAATCAAGGACAAATCATGAACAAAATCCAAGAGAAACAGACAAGCGAATAAGATTATGTGAAAATCAGATAATGGAGTAATCAGAAATAGACTTTTAATAACTATCTTCAATATTTTCAAGGAGCTATCAGATGAGAAGGAGAACTAGGATTGAGAATTATGACAGAGAACAGAGAATTAGAAATAGAAATTTCAAAGCTGAAAAATCCAATAATAACAGTTAAGTTCTCAATGAATGGATTGAATTGTACTTTAGGTACAACCAAACAGAAAATGGGTGAATCAGCAGATGGATATAAGGAATTATCTAGAATGAAACATGGAGAATCAAAGGGTATCAAAAGCACACAGATGAGGCAAGAAACAGAGGCTTAGTTTGGTTAAGTGTCTGCCTTTGACTCAGGTCATGATCCCAGGGTCCCAGGATTGAGCCCCATGTCTGGCTCCCTGCTCAGTGGGGAGCCTGCTTCTCCCTCTTCCTCTGCTCCCCAGCTTGCGTATGTACGCTCTCTCTCTCAAATAAATAAAAATCTTAAAAAAGAGGCAAGAAACATCTAAGATAGAAATAAGAAAGCTTAATATAAATTTCCTGAAGTCTCAAAGAAAAGAATGGATTAGAACCAATATTTGAGAATTTTCCAAAATTAACATGTTATCAAGCCACATAGTCGAGAGTCCTTACAGATGTCAATTGAGTATACATAAAAAATACTCATCCAAGTAAAATTAAATATGAAAAAAATCTTAAAAAGCAGATAGAGGGGAAAAATCATATTGTTTTGAAAGGAACAGTTATTCAATTGAAAGTTGCCTCTTAAGAGAAATAAGGAAAGCCAAAACACTGTAGAACAATATTTTCAGAAAGTACCTAAAATTCTACCACCAGTGAAAATATCCTTCAGGAATGAAAGCTAAATGTAAACAGTTTCAGATAAACAAAACAGAGATAAAAGGGTAAATGTGTGTCTGAATAAAAGTCATAATTAATGTCCAGAACAATAATGTATAAGCTAGAAAGGAAGAAAATGAACACTTTGTCTGGAAAGATGGTAAAAATAAAAAGTAACATTAGAACTTTCTATGTAAAGGATGTTTTTATCTCTAGTTTAATTCCCTAAAAAGTAATAAAAGAATATATAATGACTAAATAAAAATGGAATATTTTTAAAAAATCTCCCCCCAATAAAAAGATAAGAAAGAGGAAACAAGTTTGAATTGATGATACAACTGCAAAGCAAATAGTAAGATGGTAGATTTAAATAAATAATATCAGCAATCACATTAAATATAAGTGGAGACTAAATAAACCAATTAAAATATAAGGATTAACAAACTAAAAAAATAAAGTCCTTAAGGTTCAAAAAAGACATATCCAATATATCGGGATACAAATACATTGAAAGTAAGAGAAAAGAATTTAAAAGGATACTCTGTGCAAACACTGACCAAAATAGAACCAATGCAGTAATAGTAATGGTAATAGTAACTTTATGGAAAAGATCATTAGTAGACATAAAAGAGGATATTTAAAAATAATAACAAGTTTAATTCACCAAGAAAATACAGCAATCCTATGTTCTGGATGTACATACAATGCTAATATAATAAAGGCACAAAATACATAAAGCAAAAGTTAACAGAACTAAAGGAGAAGCAGATTCTCAATCACAGTGGGAGAACTTTAACATGTCTTTTTCAGTAAATGATAAAATAAGCACGTTAAAAAAGTACTATCCAACTGACTATATTCTTTTCATAGGCCAGAGAGAGGTTGAATATATGTGAGAGCAGGTGAGAGCCTTCCTATGACAGCCTGTTGCCTCAGTCATGTGGAATTATGCAGCTCTACTAAATACATTTTCACACATCTTACTTTTTGTTCTCTATTACTTCAATGTCCTACTCTTTTTCAACTGATGAACTCTTATTCACTTTTTTAAAAGCCTTGATTCACATATAATTTCCCTGTGATTTCTCTCTTCTGAGCTTTTACAGAATCTGAATTATTTTATGTCACATGTTGTTTTGCAATGTAGGATTTATTTAGACCTTGTACTAAGCACTCTTCCAAGGAAGACATTGTGGCTTACAGGTAGATACATATAGCATAGTTCTTGATATTATTTATTTATTTATTTATTTATTTATTTATTTATTTATTTATTTATGATAGACATAGAGAGAGAGAGGTAGAGACACAGGAGGAGGGAGAAGGAGGCTCCATGCCGGGAGCTGAACGCGGGACTCGATTCCGGGACTCCAGGATCATGCCCTGGGCCAAAGACAGGCACCAAACTGCTGAGCCACCCAGGGATCTCCCTCTCCCTTTAACTTCTATTATAAAAGTAAACATCTCTCCTCCAAAATACTCAATTCATAGTCTTGCTTAAAGTATTTTAGACTATTGAAAGTATACCACAGCTAAGGTTAACAGAAGCGTTAGAAATATCTAGAAACATGGAGGCACAGGGACTAGCTGGGATGGGTAGGAAATCTCTGGCTGCATTATGAATATCAAGGTTATAGTCAGAACACCAGTCAGTATGGAAAGTGAAGGATGAATAATTAGAAAATTGGTTACCTGTAGCACTTGAAAATGTCTATGATCAAGACTTAAAATTTAAAGCCTCTTGCTTTTGGCAGAAAACATTAATTCATTAAGATTAATAGTACTTCAGAATGTATTTTCAAGGTCTGAAAGGATGGTGTGAAATATGGCCTGGTTTGTCAGCTTGCCTGTACACAACTTGGTCTTGCAATTTTAGTCCACAGAGAAGAAAATAGCCTTTTCTGGTTAACTCACTCAGGAATATTTTATTTATTTATTTATTCATGAGAGACATTAAAAGAGAGGCAGAGACATAGGCAGAGGGAGAAGCAGGCTCCCCAGAGGGAGCCTGATTTGGGACTCCATCCCAGGACCGTGGGATCATGACCTGAGCCAAAGGCAGACAGACAACCAATCACTGAGCCACCCAGGTGCCCTTATGTGTGGTTTTTAAAAATGTTTTTTCCCTATTATATTCTCAGGTCAGTGCGTTATCAGATTCAAAGCTGTGCTTTTTAAAAAGTTTACCTGAAAGAATAAAAGAGTAAATGGATATCTTACTACATGCTACTATTAAAGATCTTGACTTTAAACCATAAAAATGGAAGGATAAATGTCTTCCATATATATATAATATTATAATGGGTTGTGAACTTTTGTTCTTAATTTTACTTTTGAATGTTTTTTATTTCCTCTAGTCCAAATTTTGAACGTGACAAGTTTCAAAGCCAAATCTTTACTCACCTCCAAAGTGGCTGGCTTCATTTGTCTGTTAATTTGTTAAAGCTTTCTTTCAGACATACTCTAAGTCTTTCCATAGTCTCTCCTTTCTCTAGAAGTTCTCTCAAACAATTCCTCTGGAGCCTGACACTTCTATACCAATCACAGTTATCTCCATTAAAATTTTATCTTTCTTTCTGAAGAGCTTGTCTTTCCTTCCTTATTTATTATTAAAGTCTTAAATATCCAAAGGAAAACTGATTAATAATTTCTCAGAACTAAAAATCTGAGACCCAGAAAAAAAAAACAGACTTCAACTTGTTTATTTTCCTAAGACTTGTGAAGTAGGATCCCAATTGCAAAATGCAACACTTTTTCACAATTTATACTGTCCAGACATCAAGGTATAATCTTTTAGTAATATAAATAGAAAATTCATTTTCCTGATTGGTGTGTAAACATTAGGCTACTTTTCTTTTTGTGCTGCAGGAGACAGACCAAGCTTTTTGTCTTTTTCAGCTTTGCAAATGTAAAACATATTAATGTAGGTTACCATAGTCTATCACAAATTCACCTCACTGTCTATTAACATAACTCAACTCTACCTCAATGACACTTCCACCTGTATTATTCATTTTTCATTATCCCATAATCAGGGCTCTCTGCTGAGACTCTCTAAAACACAACTATTAGGGCCAAACTCAGGGATATCCGTCTGTTGGGACATGAATTAGACCATCAAGTTATTTCAGCTGGCTAACCCAACTGCCATTCAATCGTAGTGTGAATCTCCCGCCAGTGTCTACTGTAGCCAGAATCCATGATTAAAAATTTCCGTATTCATTTCAGATTGCCTCTAGCACCCACTTGAATTCACTTGCCAAGGTACTGTGCATTTTTATATTCTCAACCAATGAATTGGCAGCCCAGTTATCTTCCTGTATATTCACATCCAAATGAGGGTTTACAAACTTGAATTTCTCTAAAGGGAGTTCACACTGAGCTGAAGACAAAAATCTCATGTTTTATCAATCTCAGGTCAGAACATCATCTGTCAAAATCAATTGTCTTTCTTCTCACCTTTCTCCTTATTAAGGATTCTAGCAAAATATGTATGAAGTGAAACCACAGAACAAACATGGTAGCCTAAAATTTTTTAGAGTTTTAAAATCAGCTGAGTGTCAGGGCAGAAAGTAATGGACTATAGGTTTGAGTTACTGGGGTTTATCAGAGCACTTTAAAAAAATATCAATAAACTGGAAAAACCTAACTGTCCAAAAATCAGGGATGAGTTAAATAGATCATAATGCATCCATACACTAGAATGCTATCTGATCATTAAAACTGATGATAAAAGTCTGTTTTTATGGACTTGGAAGACAAGAAAGACAACTAAAGAATATCTTATTCTTTGTGTTTGTATATAAAGAAACTAAGGGAAATTATTAAGGGTAATTATTTTTAGGTTTGAAAATTTCAAGTAATTTTATATTTTACTTATGTTTATCCATTATTGTATTTCTTTTTTATTAAAAATGACACATAAACTTCTGCTTCCAGCATGATGGAGAAGCAGGGGCCAGATTTACAGATTTACCTTAAATACGTGAAAAACAGGATGAAATGTATGCAACAGTGGTTTTCAGACCTTGGACAGTGGGCAGTGCAGGACAGTAATCCTTGAGCGAAGGAAGACAAATGAAGTGAGCCTCACAAAGTCTCCTCCTAGGGTGCATTTCTAGGCTGAGGAATAGGAAAGTGAAACCCAAACTGAGCCTGGCAGTATCCCCGAGTTGAGAATTTGAGGAGTACAAAGCGACTAGAATTATCATGGCAGACTGCCAGAGGAAGAGAGTGGCACCGAGAGTGAGCTCCCAAGATCTGCTGGCATCTTCATCACAGTCCGAGTGAGCACTGACTGAGGAAATTACTTGAAGTCAAGAAAGGAATCATGAGAAAGAATCAATTTCCAAGATGGAAATTGTTCTTGCTCTCGGTAACCAGAGTGGAAAAATTCACAATGAACAGGTACTGGTTTTAGTACTTGGAAGGATGTGGTTCCAACTGTACTAAACTTTGGTTTAGTATTTGGAAGGATGTGGCCAAATGAATGCTAAAGACTGCTCTTGTCTTGTCTATCAAAGCATAGAAGCAAGATTAAGAAGGATTGATCTGTTTCTAGGTACCTGTTTCTACATCCCAAGTCAAAGTCCAAAAGTATTTAAAATAATTCAGTATCCAATAAAGTAAATTAGTGTCTGTTCAGAAGTTATGAGTCAAGCAAAGAAGCAGGAAAAAAAGTTTTATAATGAGGATAAAACTCAATCATTGAACAGACACAGGAGTGGAAAACATGATAGTATTAGTAGACAAGGACATTTTGAAAAAATTGTAAATTTACTCCATCTGTTCATAAAGATAGAGGAAAGCATGTCAAAGGGAAATATAAAGATAAATAGAGATCCAAATTGAACTTTTAGAGTTGAAAACACAATGTGTATGATGAAAAATGCATCAGATGAAATTAACAGCTACTAAAGGTTATAATATGGAATTATTAAAAATACTCAATTCAATTGGAAGAAGGCAGAAAAAAAAAGAACAAACAATAGAATAAATGGAAACTATAGCAGGATGATAGATTAATGTTCACACAAATTTATATTTACATTCAAGATATGCTTTTAACACCTCAGTGAAAAGGTAAAGATGATCAGATTGGATTTTAAAAAGTTTGTCTATAAAATACCCATTTTAATTATAAACAGATTAAAAGCAAATAAATAGAAATTGATATACCATACTAGCATTCGCCAAAAGAAAGCTGAAGTAACTATAGGAATATCATGCAAAGTAAATGTCAGAGTAAAGAATACTACCAAATATAAAGAAGATCATTTCATGGCGATAAAGGGGTTGGTTCATTAAGATGGCACATTTATGCACCTAGTAATACAGCAAAACTGATAGGACCGAGAGAAATAGGTGAGTCTACAATTTTAGCCAAGTTTTTCTCTATAGTTGATTATCCAAGTAGACAGAACAACCAAAGATATAGAAAACTTTAACAAAATAACAAACAACTTGACCTAATTGACATTTATAGAATTTATAGAGTTCTATTTATAGTTCTATAAATGTCGATTTATAGCAGAATAGACCAATAGCAGAATACGCATTACTATCAAGTACAAACAGAATGATTCCAAGATATGGTGCATTCTGAGCCATAAACATCTGTCAGTAAGTTGTAAAGCATTGAAATTATAAAAAGAATGTCTTCTGATCAAAATGGAATTAAATTAGAAATCAGTAACAAGAAGATATCTGGAAAGTCTTCAAATGTTTGGAAAACAAACAAAATACTCCTAAATAACCCAAGAACAAAGGAAGTTAGAACATACTTTGAATTGAAAGCAAATTGAAATATTACACAAAAAATATGGGGAATACAGTTACTCAGTGTTTAATGGAACTTCATTAAATGCTTATATTAGAAATGGAACAATTTAAATCAGTGACCTTTATATCCCATATGAACATAGACATATATTTTCTTAACAAGATTTTAATGAATAAATTGCAACAATATATAAACAGATAATATATCATGACTAAGTAGAGGTTATCTCAGAAATGCAAGGTTGATTCAATATGTGATTTATCATATTAACAAGCTAACACACTATAATTCACTGTAGGAAGAGTTGAAGGAAGAAAAATTTCATGATCACAATGATCACAAACGTAAAAAAGCATTTGACAAAATCCAACATTGATTAATAATAATAATAATCATAATAATAATAACCTCTCAGCAAACAAGAAAGAGAGGGAAATTTAGGGATCTGATAAAAGGAATCTAGGAAAAACCTAAAGGTACATTACATTTAATGGTGAAAGACTGGATGCTTTCCCTATAAGACTGATAATTAGTTCATGAGAGTTCTTACCATTTTCATTCTGTAGTGTACTCCTGGTTCAGTGCAATAAGGCAAGAAAAAGAAATAAAAAGTATTCATATTGCAAAGTAAGAAATAAATTGCATTTCCATTTATTATCCACAAACAAAAACTAAAATTAAAGAAACAATACCATCAAAAATAGAAAATACTCTGGGATAAACTGACAAGAGTTTTGTAAGACATGCACACTTGAAATCTCAAAATTTCATGGTAAAACATAAAAGACCAAAATAAATAGAAAGATATAGCATGTTCATTGGTCAGAAGCTCAATAGTCCTAGGATATCAATTTCACCCAGATTGATCTATTGATCTGCAGGTTTAACACAATTTCTTTCTTTCTTTCTTTCTTTCTTTCTTTCTTTCTTTCTTTCTTTCTTTCTTTCTTTCTTTCTTTCTTTCTTTCTTTCTTTCTCTCTCTTCTCTCTCTCTTCTCTCTTTCTTTCTTTCTTTCTTTCTTTCTTTCTTTCTTTCTTTCTTTCTTATTCACGGGAGACACACAGAGAGAGAGGCAGAGACATAGGCAGAGGGAGAAGCAGGATCCATGCAGGAAGCCCGATGTGGGACTCGATCCCAGAACCCTGGGATCAGGCCCTGAGCCAAAGGCAGACGCTCAACCACTGAGGCACACAAGAGTCCCCATAATTTCAATCAAGATCCAAGCATGCTTTCTGCAGAAATTCACATGCTGATTCTAACATTTACATGTAAATGTATTTAGAATAGCCAGTTTTGAAAAAAAGAACAAAGAACTAGTGCTACCTGACTTCAAGATTTATTATAAAGCCACCAGTAATCATGACAATGTTGTATGGGTATTAAGATACTCACGTAAATCAGTGGAACAAAAACCAGTCAGATGTAGATCCATACATACATAGACAATTAATTATTTAAAACAAGTGCCAAGGCAATTCAATAGAGAAAGGATTCTCTCCTCAATAAATGGTACGAGAACAATTAGCTCTCCACATACAAAATATGAACCTTGCCTCTTTCCTTACATTACACACAGAAATTAACTCAAAATAGATCATGGACCTAAAAGTTAGACCTAAAACTATAAAACTTGTGTAAGAAAAAATAGGAGACGATTAATGATGGTTTTGTCAAAGATTTCTTAAATATGATACAAAACCCCCACAAACCTCATATATCAAGCTTTATCAAAATTAAAATGTTTTACTTAAGACAATACCAAAAAATGGGTAAAGTTTTGAACAGATATTTCACCAAAGAAGATCGTAAGTGAAAAGATGGTTGATCTCATTCATCATTAGGGGAATGCAAACCAAATGCCCATGAAATACTGTTACCTTAAGGCTAAAAAATGATGCAGGCATAATTCTAAGATGAATTACTCTTACTCTTGCATATGATGCTCTTTTGTAATCTCCTCCCCTTGCATGTGGGTGGAACCTAGGAATATGATGAAATGTAATACTTTTGGCAAAAGGACTTCTGTGGATGTAATTAAGCCCCAAGTCAGTTGACCTCATGACAGGTAGATAATCTATCTGGCTTGGCCTGATCTGAGCACATGAGCTGTTTAGATCTGGATCTAGAGGTCAGTATGGGAAAAGTTGGAGAGATCAGAAGCTAGAGAGGGATTCTATGCACCAGTGGTAGCTTTGAAGGTGGAACGCAGTCACGTGTCAAGGAATGCAGGCAGCTTATGTAGGAATCCAGAACAGCTCATGGCTGACAGCCAGCAAGGAAACAGGAACCTCACTCCTACATCACAGAACTGAATTCTGGCACACTCCACAAGCCTAGAAGAGGACTTGAACTCTAGATCAGAATGCAGGCCAGTGACGTCTTGAATATCATAGTACTGTGAGAATCTGAGAAGTGAATTTGGCCACACTGGGCCTGAACTTCTGACCTTCAAGACTGTGAGTTAATAAATGTATGTTATTCTAAGCAGCTAAGTGTGTGGAAATCTGTGACACTGCAATAGAAAATGGCTATTACACATGTCTGCAGAGATGTAGAGAAACGAATGCTCGTGCACTGCTGGTAGGAATATAGAATGCATGACCACTCAGGGGGACAGCCTGGCAGCTTCTTTAAAAGTTAAATGTCCTCCTTTTTATAATTTATTTTGTATTGGTGTTCAATTTGCCAACATATAGAATATAACACCCTGTGCTCATCCCATCAAGTGCCCCCCTCAGTCACCCAGTCACCCCCACCTCCCTTTCTACACCCCTTGTTCCTTTCCCAGAGTTAGGAGTCTCTCATGTTCTGTCTCCCTTTCTGGTATTTCCCACTCATTTTTCTCCTTTCCCCTTTATTCCCTTTCACTATTTTTTTTATATTCCCCAAATGAATGAGACCATATAATGTTTGTCCTTCTCCAATTGACTTATTTCACTCAGCATAATGTCCTCCTATCATAAGACACAGCTAATCTATTCCTCATATATACCCAAGAGAAATGAAAACATATGTCTCACAAAGACTTGCACACAAATGTTCACCGCAGATTTATTCATAATAGGCAAAAGCTGGGAACAACTGAAATGTTTATCAACAGGTTAATGAATGAACACAGTGCAATGTGGGAGACCTCTCAGGAATAAAATTGAATGAAATGCAACAACATGGAGGAATCTCAAATAATTTGTAAGACAAAAAAGGATAGTGTACTATCTATAGATGTACTATTCATTTCCATTTATGTAAAACCTGAGAAAATAAAAATCTATAATAAAAATCTATAATGATGGAAGTTGTTGTCTATAGGCAGTAAGAAAAATAGAAATGGATTACACAGGAGAAGGAAGAAATTTTTGGGAGTGAAGGATAAGTTTATTATTTTGATTATGGTGATTGTTTCATGGGCAAAGCTCATAAAGTTGCACACTTTAAATATTTATGGCTTGTTGTTTGATAATTAAACTTCAATAAAGCTGTAATGAAAAGGAAGACAGATATCAAATAAAATCAAATACAAACAAAAGGGTATAAAGTTCATGGTGTTCTACTCTATTCCTAGCTCCATGTCTAACTAGCTGTGTGAGCTTAGGCAAGTGACATTGCAACTGTGGTCTCAATATACTCTTCTGTAAGAGGGATGGTAGTGGGAGATATGTAAGATCTTTCCTATGAATCTGTAATAACAATAGCTGCCTTTTACTGTATCTTTATAAAATACTAAACACTGTACTCACTTTAGGTCATCAGATGTGACTTAGAGATATCAATGACTTCTCCAAGATGGAAAAATAAGGAAGTATAAGATCCAGGGTCAAACAGTTCTGCCTGAGTTGACAGCCTGCTTTCTCAGCCAATCTGCTCTACGTCTCAGTACCATCGTCTGACCAGGACTCACTCCTTGTGGTTTAACTTTGATATGTTTCACTACCTATCCGTTGACCTTCCAGTCTTCCTCCTACTTGCTGTCTGTTCCCATGCTTTAACATCCAGTGTAGATAATTTGTCATGTGACTTGTGGAACTTAACAGCACAGCTCTTAATAATGCTAATGTGAGTCACCGAGCAGAACTGTATCCATTGTGCTGAGAATTTATACCAGATACAATTTCATCACTAACATAACAGCTCACAAATTACAAGGGTTCAGTATAATTCTGAACCTTACTTTTTTATTTTCTGTCTTTCCCTTTTCACTCAAGAAGAAAAATAGAAGAAAAAAAATTCATTGTCTATAGGATAATGCATAATATCTTCTCTTATGCAATTTAACTTCACTTGAAAGAAGACATAGTATGAATCCCTAAAGAGACCTCTCACAGGAGAGATCAGTTGTAAGCTTTCTCTTTTACTTGCATATATTTCTCAAGAGGGCATATACATATTATATATAATCACATGAAAAATACTGTGCTAATTAATTAATTCATTAATTTAGCTTGTGAAACAGAAGAAAATAGGCTCATCAGAAAATTTCACTACCACAAATCAGCCTTGGACCCTCTTCCTGTCTTAAGTGGGCATAGCGCTGCTGAATTTGTAATCGCCTGGAGAGTGAGCTGATTAATCTGCTTGGCTTTAGAGCAATACTCGTTCTTTATTCACATCATGGCTTACACTTTTTATGTTGGGTCCAAAATAAGGATGTCAGGAAGAACCTACTGCCAAACAAGTTCCACAGAAACAGCACAGGATGTGGAAACAAACCAGGTCTGACTGTACGGTGTTCTTGCACCAACCTTCCACATTCCTTCTACCTAAATTTTGTCTTGTTCTATTTTGTAGACTCTCTTAGTTCTTCATTTCTTCGAAATGAGACACTAAAGAAATTCAGAGACCGAGGAGGGCAGGTGTCATGGCTTTGGTTCCTTCCATGGTTCCTTGTATTCCAACTTGTTCTCAGAATGTGTCCCAGGTATCTGCTGGAAAAAGACTTCTTCCCCTAGTGTTCGTGCCCAGAGCTGCCTCTTATCAGGTAGAGGCAATTGATGCTGGAAAGCCTTTGTCAGAAACACATTCAGGTTAATCTTACTGGTTTTTGATATTGGGAATAATAAATCTTTTTTTTTAACTTTTAAAAAAAAGCTTTATCCAAGTACTTTGGAAAGACAATGAAGAACACACATTTAAAGTTAGTATAGTGAATTTTGACTTATGTATAGGTGGTAGAACCATCATCACCATCAAGATAATGGACACTCATGGTCCATGTTTGCTTTTTACACACTGGCCCAGCCCACCTTCTCAGTCTCCTCGCCTGTGTGATAGAATTCTGTGGGTTGGACTTAGCCCACAAATGTATTCTGTTTGATTATTATGCAGCTTTAAAAAATTTTAAAGCAGCTTTCAAAAATTAAAAATTGGTAGATTTCATATAAAATCCAGATTTCTGTGTTTGCTTTTTTTTTTTTTAATTTCAAACTTTGGCAAGCCCAGGGTGGCACTTGAGCTGGCAGCCACGCATTTGTCACAGCTGTGTGGCTGCCAGCCTCTCTAGACAAGGCACATGCTCTGCAGTTTGCTCTAGTCCCCACAGGGCTTGCTTTACTACTGATGTCCGGCTTTTGAATTTACCACTCCTGCCGCTGGGTTTGCCCTCTCCCCCAACATAAGCACCCATCAGCCTCCCAAATGCCATAAACTCTCCTCTCCTGTGCCCTTATTCTTGCAAAGAGCTCTGCTGTTCTCTGTCTACATAGGCAACAGGAGCACTTAAGCACTGCTTGTCTTCCTTTAAATCTCTTTAAGCAGGATGCATTGCTCCTTGCTCTGTGCTCCTGCAGGATTTTTTTCTCACTGTTATGGAACACATCATATTGTTAGTTGTTTGCACCTCTTGCCCTCCTGGGAGACAGTGAGCTCTTCAAATCTACAACAGACAGCTCTTGTCCTCAGCGTCTAGCCCACTGCCCTACACAAGGCAGAGACCTGCCCTATGGTTTTTAAATGTAAAATTAAATTGATTCTTAAAAATTCAATGCATCGATTCTATTTAGGAGACAAAAATCCCATAAACTTAACCCCAAGTTAAAACAAACTAAAGATTTATCGTGATTCCAATAAAAATGTATTTGATTTTATATTATTTTTTTTGATTTTATATTATATTTATTATTTATTACTATATTGACTTATTTTATAATATCATATATTTAATTAATATATATTATTTCAAACATAGACTTAAATATATATGTATATATGTATATATACGTGTATATGTGTATGTGTGTGTGTGTGTATATATATATATATATATATATATATATACATATATATTACATTTTTACTGCCTGTTGGCTGAGTTAAATATACTAGCCATTGGGTCTCACAGGTAGGGATCCTTGAAACAAAGGTCATATGGCTCATGGGTAGAAGGTTATATATTTTAATGTTTCACATTTTGGAAGGTGCAAGTTCCTACTAACACGTATGATTGTTCCCTTTATCTATGAGCATATATATACACATATATACATGTGCACATATATACATATGTAGATGTATACATATACATATATGTATATATGTATATGTGTGAGTATATATAGACACATGTATACACAACAGTTAAGTTATATAGATATAATTTTTCTCTATATATAGTTCTATATACATAAGTATATATATAGAACTTTTCTAATTGGTAGCTTCTTATTTAGGAAGTTTTCTAAACATAGGCAACATTAAAAAAACATTAACATTCTTTTTCTATCTGGTTTCCCCACATTTTGGTGACTCTGTGACTTGAATCCATGCTATTTCTGACCAGAGGACATCATATATCTGTTGGGTCACATTAAAAAAAAATGTGAAGAAAATCTTCATACTATAAATCTTTCATTAGATAAAATGTATTGAAGCTCAATGCCATTTCTTGGTAGCAAATATGAAAAACAAACAAAAAACAAAACTGGCTTTGGTTTTTTAATCCGACTCTTTTTTAAAAAGCACTTTGTGAATGTTTTTCAAAAAGCTCTATAAGCACTGTGGAAAATAAAGAAACTAATAACACCTAGTTCTTCTACTCAAGGGTCTCACAATGTACCGGGGGCAATTGGAAAAAATATATAAATATTTTGGGTAGTAGGAACAGCTCAAATAAAAGCCGAGAGATTGGGATGTCAGCCAATGTATTCATCCGATAGTCAAATATACTACTTTTGCCTGAAATCCATGCCAGGATCAGGAGAGAATATGTGAAGCTAGGGGTTGGGAAATCATATATGACATTGCTAAAAATTTAAATATCAGATCTGAGGATGTTTGGATTTGTATTGTGTGTAGGTAACGTGTGTGTGTGTGTGTGTGTGTGTGTGTGTGTGTATAGGTAATAGGGAACCATTCGATATTATACAGTGAGGGTTCAGATTGGAAATGAATATTTGGACATCTGCTGTGTCAGGTTATCAGTTCAGCATTTATACATAGAATTTTAAGGTTAAGTAAGTTTTGACTTCTCTCTCTCTCTTTTTCTCTCTCAAATATTTACTGAAGATGCCAAGGGTAGTTTTAAATTAGAAGCAGGGTACTGAAGACCCTTGGAAGATGAGCCATCTCTATAACCTGGAAAGTGCAGTCCCCAAGGATAATTTTGTAGCATGTTTGGGATTTATGTGGCCATGTGATGCTGAGTACATTTTATTACTTGAACAAATTTCATTACATTTGTTTTGATCTGGTATAAAAAGCTGCTCGAACCTGGTAACCTCTGGACCACTGAAGATGTAGACCATTATCCTGACTACTCCAATGAATCAGGTTGTATTTAAAAAAATGAGTTATGAATCCAGTAGATAGCAAGAGAAAGCAGAGCTAAGACCCACAGGGTGACTGCATTAAGAATCTTTTCCTGTCTTCTTTACTACTCTGATGGATGATAATAATTTCCTGTTTCCCTGCTGATTTTAAATGTATGCTTTCTTCTACCAGTTTGTGAATGTTTTCAGAGTGTTTCTCGGCTTGGCCTTGATAAAATTATCCTTTGGAGGAAGGTGACAGAGCTTTCTGCCTTCATCCCTCAGGGATGGACTTCAGGGACTGGCTTCTGCCCTACTCATAACACAAGGCAAAGAAACAGGTTCGAAACTCTCTTAGCAAACCTGAGTATTCCCCTGCATAAAGCAAAGAACCCAGAGCCATAGTCAGGGACCAAAAGGGTGAGCAGATGACAACATTTCCTGCTGAGGAGGCACTGGGGTGGGTCAGGAATCCAAGGACAGAGCAGCCTGATGGCCCACGTGGGTTTAGACACTCAGCAGCTTGATGTGCCATTCTGCTTCCAGCGGAGAACCATGGCAGAGCAAGGAATCTCCCTGGGTACATTTTTTCTGAGAGCAGCCAGGCCACCCATTAAAGTTTGTGTTGTTAACACCTGTCTAGATGGACCTGCACAGGCTCATTGTGATGAGGTCAAACCAAAACGTCAGTGTTCTCTGGTTGGAAAGGGATGTATGAAGCTGGGGGTTGAGAAGGAGTGGGAAGTCAAAGATAACATTGTAGAAAGTATAAAAATCAGTTCTGAGGAATAGGAATTTTTATTGCACATAGGTAATGGGGAACCATTAAATATTGTAGAATAAGTGTCTCCCACCACCCAGGTATATATTGTTCCTAATTAAAATTATTTCCTTTTGAATCAAAGGTCATGTTTGTGACATGGTTTAGGATGGACAATTATTGAATATGGGATCTGCTTTAAGCCCTTGGCTGGGTCACATCAGTGTGTGATGATGCCAGCATGGCAGGACTGGGAGCTATAGAAGCAGCGTAGGAATCAAGGAATTTAAAGAAGTCTTAAAGAGAGCTTTGCCCTCCTGTGAGTTGTCCATCTCCGGTCCTCATAGTTAGCAAGCAGAATGTCGTTGACAGGTGGCAATGGAGAGATTTCTGCCTGGATACACTGATAATCTTACTCTGCACGAAAGAACTTTCAAGAAAACAACTGTTAGAACTCCAAGTTGGAAAAGTTAGAATACTTATGAATATAATTATATAACTGAAGAAACCATGAGCTGAACCTGCTCACAATGATAATTTGAGGTTTAATTAATTAATGACTAAAGTACTTTGGAAACACAAAGGACTATATAAATGCTAAATATTATTAAATGTTAATAGCCATGTTCTCGAATAACACTGATATTAATTTAAATTCCTAAACCTTATTATCAGAATGAAATGCATGCTAATGAGGCTTTCCTAATAAATATTTTGTTTATGATGTATTTGGAGTAGTATTACTTATCTTGCTGGAGCAAGGATAAATTACGGCACATGGCAAAAGGGTTGCTGCCTTTTCTTCATGATAATTAAAATGGAAATGTAGAGAAATATAATGAATACATTAGGTAAGAAAATTTGTGTTGGAACTGCTGAGGTTCACTTTATTATCCAGCCAATGATTCCATTTCTTCTTCAGGTGGTGGTTCCAGTAATGTGTCGACTTTTGCTTCTTGGACTCTCCTAACCATACTCAATAAGCATATTTTAATTTAAGATAAATTGGATTAAAATCCAAATTTTCAAAGAATTGTCCAAAAAATCTCATGTCATCTTTGAGATCACTGGAGATATCCTGGGGTGCTTTCAATTAAGCTTGAGGATTCCTTTTCCTGCTGGTTCTTGCCTGAGACTAGCAACAAGCCACTATCACTGCTACACAGACAGGAGGCGGGCTCACCTTGTTGTTCATTTCGTGCGTTGACTGAGTAATAATACCAGAGCTTGCTTCTTGGGGCATTGAATCATTTGTGTTTCAATTAGTGAGGGAAATCCTCAGGTAGAATGTATTCAAACATTTATTTATATGTGTTTTTTTTGTTTGTTTGTTTTCCCAAACTGCATCCACTGCTTATAATTAAAACACAGTTGGCTTTGTCTGACTACCTTGAAGTTTAGAAATCTGAAATTATACATACTCTCTGATATAGAATCATAGGAAACAGAAAAATTTTCTTTTAATTCACTTCTTGCTAGTTGGGTGCTGTACCGTAATTACTTGAAAACCCGTGAAAACTCTTGAGGCAGGTAATAATGTCATCCCATTTTTTAAAAGCCCAATGGTGCATACTTATTTGGTTCTCTAAAAAGTTTCAACAGCCTGATTTTGAATAAATAATTACATTCTTTAGCTTTGATTTAGAACAATCCACTTAGAATTTAGAATAATATAATTTATTATTGGTTTGTAAAGACACTTTATAAATTAAGGATAGTAAGCCATCTCTGCCATTTTAGGCAAATACTTTTTTCTGCTAATTTTTAAATTGTTCAAATTTAAGTTTTTGAAAAGCATATTGTATGGCATATTTAGCTATATTTTCCCTTGGGATCTTCTCCATTGTTTCTGAGTTAGAAAGCCTTCCCCCACCCAAAGATTAAAAATCTATTCAAAGATAATTTCAAATAAATAAAATCTTCAAAAAAAAAGTGGGAGCACCTGGGTAGCTCAGCAGTTGAGTGTCTGCCTTTGGCTCAGGGCATGATCAGGGTCCTGGGGATCCTAGGGTCCTCCCTGCAGGGAGCCTGCTTCTCCCTCTGCCTATGTCTCTGCTGCCTTTCTCTTTGTGTCTCATGAATAAATGAATAAAATCTTTAAAAACCTAATTTCATTTCCTAGCACTTTAATTCCTTGAAATTGTTTAAAGAAAGATATGTTTCCTCTTTGTTTTTCACATTTGACTAATGAATCTCACGGAAATTTATTATTGTATATAGCATATGACCAGGCTTCAAATAAACCTTTCTCCTTCCAAGGAGTAACCATTATTTCTAGAATTTATATAAGGCATGATTAGAGCTTGGGAAAAAAAAGTCATCCTTATCTATGTAACAATAATTGTGTAAAGTGTCTCTGTACTGCATTTGGCCAATACATTTTTATAGCAAAGAAAATGTTGTGCTAAAGCAAAATGATGCTCTAAGTGGTTTCCCAGGCTTGGGGTGTTTAGGCTGAAGCCCCATGAAAGGGTAGAATTATGTTCTTAAGTCATTAGCGCCTATTTGAATCCCTTGGGTGTGAACTACATAAATGGCTGCCCCTAAACACCAGTAACCTTGGCTTTGTATTGTAGATGCTCCTATTGTTTTTTTCAAGGACAAGACTTAAAGTTACAGACTGATGTAGATAGCTGAGGAAAGCCTCCAGACAATATGCCAGCAATGCATCAACCAGGGATGGGGCTGCAGGATGGATGGTCTTTTATGTCAAATGCCACTTAATGCAGCCAGAATATTGGCTACAATCTAGTCATATAGGAAATGGACTCTTGTTACCTAATTGATTTTTTTTTTTTTCCAAACAGTGGCAATTCTAAGGCATCTAAGTAATAGCTTTGCTGTGGAACTAAGAAAGAAATGCTGATTTCTGGAAATCCTACTTAGAGGAAATGAAAAAGAAATTAATGTGCATTGCATCTGGCAACTAGCAATGCTGATAAAGGCTAGCTGAAGCTCGCTCTGTGTGCGCACTGCACATTTTATAAGTATTTTCTCATTCAACCTTCACCATAATCCCACAAAGGGATGACTGTTATCACTGAGAATAATTTGTCCTCATCTACCTAGGACACCTACCTAGGAAGTAGGGAAGTGAGGATTTGAGCTTGATTCCAGTGTCTATATACTTAATCAGTATTTATTGCCTATTGGAATTAGGTACAATGAGTATTTAATAAGATTTCAAATAAATGAATGAATTTCTATTAATACCTATTGAGGAAGTGTATGAAATACATTGTTATAAATCTTTAAGAGCTACAAAATTATAATTACCAGAAAAGAATTTACTTATTTAACATCATAAAATCTATTTCCTTTTTTAAAAAGGTTTTATTTATTTATTTGAGAGAGACAGAGATAGTGAGAGAGAGTACAAGCAGGAAGCAGATGGAGAAGCAGGTTCCTGGCTGAGCAGGGAGCCAGATGTGGTGCTCGATCCCAGGACCTGAGTAGATGACCTGAGTAGAAGGTAGACCCTTAACCAAGTAAGCTACCCAGTGCCCCTAAAATCTATTTCAACAACTTTAAAAAGTGAAAAAACTTTAGTAGTTAGTAAAAACTCATCTTTGGGTGATAGAGCAATTGAATAAACACACAGTAACATTTCCCATAAAAGAACATATACTATCCTCATAGCTTAATAACATCAATTATAAAGAAAATAATTGAATTTAATCTGCCCATTAACAGATTTTTAAAATACAGATTATGGAAAGCTACATGTTGTGAAAAATTGAAACTGCCCTGATGAAATTTAGCTCCTCAAAAGAGCTGATCATTTTTATTGGGTTTTCTCTATTACATTTACATACATGTTAGAAGAAGTAAAGAATGCTTGAGAGAAATACAACGCAAAAAGTATTAACAGAAATGGATTACCTAAAACCATTCAAATGTAAATGAGAAAATTAATAAGTAGAAAACTAAAAATCTTAAAGAAATATGTATCATTCTATACAATATATATTTTCAGTTTTACTTTACAAAAAATAATATGTAAACAATCATTGTAAACAAGGATTATGTTAAAAAATAATTAATGAATTCCACAGATAAGTATTGAAGAAGGGTTACCTCTAATTGCATAATCTTAAAAGCCTTTCAAAGAACAGAATATAAAAATATGATACATCATATGATATCACTACAATCGTATAAATTCAAATATTTAGAAAGCATATCAATTTCACACTATAAAAATTATTTGGAAAACTAAAACATGGAAAGGAAACAAGGAGTCATTATTCTACTGCTTATTTGTCTAAGTTTATAAACATCAGAGAAGAGTGGGTTCGTTTGAGGAAATAAAGAACATAAGTGAATCTGCAGAAATATTTAACTGCCCATTATGGTAAGTGACACTGGACAAAGAGATAAAGATACAGGCAAAATCTTAAAGATTGAAAGCATCAACATAAATAATGACAGATAATCTCAACAAGATGATGATCAGTTAGTGACACCAATCATCAGATTACCAAGAAAGTAGAGGTAGAGTAGAGGTCCCAACATTTTGACTGAGGTCTTTAGGTAGGGCAAAAGCAAAGTGCTTTTCTATATTAACATACTTTTTTTTCTTTTTCTCAACACAGAGCACATTGAAGCAGTCACAAAACTTTAAAGATGGTACACAGGAAGAAAGATAACATGTCTAAGATAGTTGTCATATTATTAAAACCTTGGCCAAATTCTTCTTTATATTTTTTTATATCTCCCAAAATGTATGAAATAGAAATGTGTTTTTGGTAATTATATAAAAGGAAAAGTATGTCTTCTCATATAAATTATTAGTCTTTAATCTCTTTATAAAAAATTGCACAGGCAAACTCTAAAATTGAAATTAAAAAAATTCTTAACCCTAGCCCAAGATATTTATATCCCTTTACAGAAAGCTTGCTGACTCTTTCTTTAGACCACAGAGGCATGACATTGTCACCATTTTTCTTAAATGTCAGCTATAGGAAGAGTAAAGAAGACAGCTCTAAGATCTCATCTGTCTCTGTTGATCTTTGTAACCATTAGAAGAATGGAAGTCTGAGGTCTATAAAGTAAGTTCATCAGTTCCAGTGTAAACTGGAAAAAAAAAGCTGGGGGGAAAATACAAGGTATTTTTGCTAAGATGGATGGTGTCCTCACTAATCAATGTCCCATTACAACACGAATTAAACAGAATCTCATCTTTGGTTTGGAGGCACTCACTCACTTTTGGGCAGCTATGCTTAGAGATGCTGAAACACTCAGGGTGGTGTCAGAAAACCCCAAATATCTGGGGAAATGTTAGAACAAGAGACAAAGAATGCTAAAAACACTCCTGTATACAGAAATCCAGGAATTAAAAAAAAATCAAGATGTGAAATTGACAAAAGACATGGAACACTGCTGGAAGTCAGCCCAAGACATTAGAAGATTGAAAATGGTTGCTGAATAGAGAAGCCTGAACCAGGCTACCTGCCAAATGTTATGGAAGCTCTCATGCTCATCTTCACTGTGGCCCCAGGCTTCCCGGGGATGCATTTTGACATTTAGGTATCTGAATAGTATGGGTACGATTAGGAGAATCTAAGAGTTTTGCACTTCTATGATGGAATATCAAAAATTTCTGTTTAAAATATCAATGTCTAAAAAGATTTGAAGTAATACATGCGAATTTAAGAGAAACTATATAATCTGTCTTCTGGGAAAGGCCCAAGAAAATTAAAGGGAACCCAGTGAGCTTGTCTTGAACTTTGTTCTTTTGAGAATCTTTACATAATCACATTTATCAGACTGTAGAGGAGTAAGTAGACGGCTTCTTACCCCCTCTTCCAGATAAGGCCAGCTACGGAATTTTCAAGAGTTTGTGCGAAATGAAAATGTGGGGTCCCTTGTTCAGAAAACTAGAAAAAAGTGCTATAAAGGATACTAAAATATGCAGCTTTTTCCTTTCTTCGTGATCTTTCTCACAACTTGTCATGGTGTTTTTATTTGTTATTTAATGTTTTTCTAAGTGATGAAAAATTAGAATTTTAAATCATTACCATGTCTTTATGTTGTGTGTTGCCAGTTTTAAATGCAAACATTAGAGCATTTAACTGGTATGTGGAATCACCGAAATTACAAAAATTGTACATGCATATGTATTTGGTTCTTACCAGAGCGGCAGCAGTTCTTCACAGAACTAAATCAGTTGCTTTTACTTAACTTTTTCATATGTGCACATTCGAACAACACTCTACCTTCACCTCACTGATGAGGGAGGAAGGACTGAAGGGGAGGGGAATAGGGTTTGGCCTACCTTTCCTTGTCCTATGTCATCATGCCTGATTGGCTATAGATGGGGTATAGATGGGGTAAGCGTGTGTAAGAAAGAATATAATACAGATCCTCGGTCATTCATGTTTCTTAGAAACCACTATCACCTTCTTTCTGCATTGTAGTAAGCTGTTTCCAAGTGAGAAAAGTGGTTCTCATGAGAGCCAGCAACAAACCTGTGTTCTTAGTCATGGACACAGCAGGCTGACTTTGCACTCATACTGAGACTCACACAACTCCAACCTTTGTGGGTCCCCTGCAATTCTGGGCTCATAGGATCCTTTGAATGCTCCACAGCAGATATGCATATTGCCCCCTGTCTCCTCTGCCTGTGGGCCTGCGGCCTTGTCCCATCCAACTTCACTTACAAAACACCGGATCAAAGATAAAATTATTAAGGATTTTGGAACAGCAACAGCAGAGCATTAAATCATGTGGGGCTCTTCTAAGTGAAGGCCCTGTGCCACCGTACAGGCCGCTTGTCCCATGAAGCCAGCTGTGCTTCCAGGTTTTGGAGAGAAGCCTTTGCATAGCAGCCAGTGCTCTGTCGTCTCCAGGAGCAGCTGGCAGTAGTGAGCAACTCATCAGACAGTGACGTCAGATCCATTCTAAGCCCCTCCTTGCTAGTTGCTAGGTTCTGGCTTTTTCACATCCTGCTACAGTCACGACACTACACAGCCTCCCACAGCCTCAGAGTTGGCCCTCTGTTCAGTCCTATTGGCTCCTAAGTGTCACCTAACTGACCTTCCTAAATGTGATTTCGTTCTTGCTCAACTGGCTCTTTTGAGGATGAGACTGGGTATTATGAACATCTAGCTGTCAAGAACCAACTAGATTTCTTTGTCCTTAGGCATTTGGTTCCTCCAAAAAGGCACACAGCCCCAGGCTTGCCCCTGCAACCAACCATACCAGGATTTTGTCATTCCTGTCTCAGGTGGCCTCATCCTATGGGATTGTGGTGCTGCTTTTTGAATAGACATGTTCTCAGGCACACACGAGAATCCAGAACTCAGATGACAAGGCTTGTGAAGGTGGATACTCCCCAGCCAGGCTCATGGTCCCATTGCCCTGCAGTAAAATGATCAGAACATGTAGCCTTGTCTTTGAGTGCCCCCTAAGCAGCCACGTCTGATCCATTATTATATTATATACAATCACAGGCCTCCAAACACATCTGAATCTCTCATGACATTCTCTCCTGGACTCCCAGGACCTAGGATTTATCCACACTGAGATTTATCTCTGTAAGAGAGAACTCTTACAGGGGACCAGAATAGGTCATCCCCATATATGCCACTTTGGCAGAAGGATCATTTTGAGCTGGAGGCAAATGAGAATCGGTAGATAGAGAAAGACAATTTCCCTGACCTTCTCTTAGCTGACTAAAAGCAGAAACCTCTGAAAAATGGGGACTACCATAAATCTCCTCTCCTGGGGAAGTTTTTGGGCTGTGGGGCTAAAGGGGAGTGGTGGGCATCAAGACAGACCTACATGGCAAACCTTGCTCCATTAGTTTCCCCTATATATTTACCTTTCCATAGTTTGCCACCCTTGGAAGCATAAAACTTCTCTTTTGTCTAGTCACTTCTCTGCAAATTTATTGTTCCCTGTGAAAGAGCTATACAATCTTAAGTTCTAACTGTGCCTTTGAGTTAGATACCGTGAAGTTTCTCCCACATGACATGGGCCATACATGTTAGTAAACTTTTGTTTTTCTGGTATTAATCTGTTCTTCATGAGTCTAATTTTAAGAGCCCTAACTAGAGAACCTAGCAGGATGGTACCTAAACTAGTACACTTTAAAACTCCCATGTGCAAAAGTGTGAGCCAGTGCCAGGGCCCAAAATGAGCAAGAGCGTCTGCCCTCTGAAATATTTATTGAATTATCCAGCGATGTCCTGATGTTCATAAATCTGTCTTCGAGTCTCTTACCTTAGTTCTTCTTTACTCATCTACTCTGTGATTCACATCTGTCCTCCTGAAGTCTTGATGAGGGGTCAGATCTGAGGACAACACTGGAAGCAGTGCCCCCTGGTGAAATTGCTTTGAAGGCTCAAGTTTTAATCTTAAAAATTCATGTAAATTTTGCATTTTATCCATAAATCATCCAATTTTGTTTTAATATAGATCTATTTTAATTAACCTTGCTAAATTACTTAACTTTCCTTTCAAACTTTTCAGAAAATGTGATCCTCAGGGAAGATAATTATTCTCTGGCTTTCCATAGTATGCCCATCTAATCTGTCTAGTATAGACACACTTTGCACAATTTTTAATTTTTTCAACCAATATTCATTGAACAGTGACTATATTGAGGCAATGTGCTGGGCCCTGGGGATACAAGAGTAAGCAAATGCAGATCTTGTTCCCAGACTCCCAAAGCTTATAGTCTAGCATTGCCCAGGATGAAGGACCAAAGCAAGACTAGTGGTATCTCACTGGAATCACAAAACACAATATCATTTTTTTTTAGATTTTCAATAATCAAAGCTCATAAGAAAAGGAAAATATTATGGCTTTCAGTATCCTTAAAACCGAGTGCTCGTTCCAATCTCTAATATTGAGGTTCTCACTTCTATAATCAAAAATGTTCATGTGGGTGTGGTTGGTGGGTGAGGAGTGGGATAGGAAGACAAGAAAAAAAACAGAAAGTTTATTGCTCTAGCCAGAGTTTCAATGTGGATTCATTAGTACAAATGAACTCCCTTCCTGGTCAACTGAACTGAGTTTAATCGCTATGAAATAATTCAGTGCTGACAGACAGGATGAGCCAAATGACCTTGTTCCTTGTATTCCATTTCTGGATTTTTATGAGACTTTTCCACCTCACTGGAAAGTCGTCTTAGTCTATCAATTTTACGTATTTGGTTTGGATCGCTTTCCTTAGGTAGATTAAGATCCAAGTGTGCTTTTGTGTTTTTAACTATATTAATTGCTTGATCAACTCCCATTTCAGAGAAGCTCTGCAAAATGCTTCCTGCTTGCATCTCTGCTTCTCTGAAAGCTGCTTCTCTGTGTTTTTCCCTTTCCATCTATTAACCCTGCACTTGCCATACAAATTATACAAATTTTGCACTTCTGGCACTAGTAAATCACATTGATATTTGAATTTCATTAGAAGCTTTCATGCATGATTGAGCTTGTTTATGTTCCTCCTTTCTGATCAAATGAGTTAGATCTGAAATCTGTCCCTGACTTAGTGGTATGGCAAACAAGTTCTATCCTTGCAAAATAATGTCTAACTGTTTCCAGATGAGAAAAGTGGAGGAAAAAAGTATCTAAAAAAGCAGACATTTTCATTTTAGGAGCAAATGAAATCCTTGAATTGATAAAGGTTTAGTTAGGCATTTTTAAATAATTGCCAATAACCCCATAGGAAAATAATATATACAAAAGAATTTGTATATTTCCAATTCTTGTAATGAAGATAACAAAGTTGACCCTTTAAAAATCTATCTTTGTAATGGCAAAGCAAAACAATAAGATAATTCCAAATGGATTTGGATATTCAAGAGGTCCATGCAATCAATAAGAATTGACCTTAATCTTGCCATGAATAAAATACTGTTCCCTAATATTTATGTAGACCTTTCGAAGTAGATAATAAAGCATGATATTAAGTGAAAATGGACAAATTCTTTCCAGAGAATTATACATAATGAGATTGCTTGAATAAACAATCCATCTTTCATTTTGGTATAATATTTCTAGGTATGTTAAATATATTTTTAATAGTCTAAAATAGCACACAATCAAGAATTAATTGATTTACTACAGCATTTAAAATTTTTATCTTCTCTTACCAAAGAAGTATAAATTACTTTGGAGATCTCTCCCTACAGTAATGACTGTTCACTTGAGAAGGAAAACAAAGAACATTAAAAACATAATTGGCCTCGGATGATAATTTGAGATTTCTCTAAGCTCCAGTTAAGTAGGGCTAAGTTTTTATTTATTATTTCTCAGTCCTGCCTCTAATTTCTCAAATTTTTAATAAACGAACACACATTACATATTAAAAACTACCCACTGTCTTTTGTTTTGTCGCATTCAGCTGTCCTAATCTACTACACTCTAGCCCACGTGGACTAGCTGTTTGTTCCCAACATCTCTATACTCTTAAGCTTATGCTCATCTGTTTCACTGTCTAAGATAGATTTCCCAGGATCTGGGCTTACCATCATTCAGCTTACCCTTCCTTTCTCAACACAAATACCAGCTTTTCTGTGAAATTGTCCTGGAAAGTGATCTCTCCCATATTTGAAACACTATGTCTAGAATATTTTGAAATGCAGCATTAATGAAACATATAGAAACATGAGCTTTGGAGTCAGATTTTACTTGGGGCTGAGCACTGGCTATTTGTGGACAATCTAACCACTCAGACTCTGTTTTTTCATCTATAAGATGGGAAAGACAGTCCTTCTGCTGTAGTGCAGACCAAATGAGATAACTTATTTAAGATTCTTATGTCCAGTGTCAGTCCAATAGAAAGGGCTTGAGGTTAGTAGCTCTTATGCTGTTATAACTACTCTTCACATTTGATCTATGACATTGTTTTGGTTGGAAGAGGACAAGACTACTTCCTTAACCAGATGGTTAGAGTAAGTAAATGTCCTATGTTTCTTTGCTTTTATTCCATCACAATGTCTAATACAAGTGTCACGGCATGTCATAGAAATTTCTTAATTGATAGTTTCTTCTGTGAGTAGCATAAGTGGCTATTTACAAAGAGGAAAGAGAGAGAAAGAAGAAAAGAAAAAGAAAAAAAATTCAACGATTCTCCTTTCTTACCCATGTGCATGTGCGTTTGTGTGTGTGTGTGTGTGTGTGTGAACTTCCGGAATAGTCAGCTAACTTTGTATTCCCATAGCAAAATTATGAATGCTTCTAAAGATTGGCCATTCTCACCAACAGACAAGATCTTTTTGAGGGTGCCAATACTTTCAGAGTATTATCAGCTAGAAAATAATGCAAAACAAGTTTTCCTAATAATAAATTCTTAACAATTTAATCTAGTCAACGATATTTAGTTCAGTATCAAGTTTTCAAGCTTTTTTTAGCTTTAGAAAATTATAATTTCTGAATAACGAAAACTTGAGAAATAAAAGACATCTTGCTAGCATAATTTGTAAAGCATTCAGTGGTTAAAATAAGAAAAAATTAGCCTTTGAGTGAAACTTAAAACACGTTTGTCAAAAGCTAGCAGCCAAAACACAGGAAAGCAATTTATCCAAAATTAGATTGCTTTGAAATCCTAAGGTTAATGGAATCACGGGAGGGAAAAGGTGGTGAGATAATTTGGCATCGTTAAAACCTTCAACTTAGATGGGAGATAATGTAAGTTAACTATGTGAACATTAACTCACGTCTTAAAATGCTCCAAACAATTGGGAGCTGTTAGGAAAAATATTCCAAGAAAAGAAGAGCAGAGAGTGATTTTTGTATCTATCTTTTAGAAGGATAATGTGAAGCTCATTGAAATCCCTTTCTGGTGAAGTTGCTTTTAACTTACAAATAGCTTGACTAAAAATCCAAGTCTACCAAGAAAAAAAGAGTTAATATGTAAAGTATATACATATAAAAATATGTAAAAAAAAGAGTAATATGAGTGTAAGTTCAACTTGTAGACTAATGAGAAAAAGTAAGTTTTTTACTTGAGTCACTAAAATCTAATTGTGGGTATTTCGAGGGGCTTTTGGGGTGGTAGAGGGAAATGACACAGAAATAAAACTAGGGAGTTCAGCCATAAGACTGTCTGATAGGGGGCAGCCTGGGTGGCTCAGCAGTTCAGCGACTTCAGCCCAGGGCCTGATCCTGGAGACCTGGGATGGAGTCCCATGTCAGGCTCCCTGCATGGAGCCTGCTTCTCTCTCTGCCTGTGTCTCTGCCTCTCTCTCTATCTCTCTGTCTCTCATGAATAAATAAATAAAATCTAAAAAAAAAAAAGAGTATCTAATAGGACTGGCATCATTGACTTGTATTAATTTCCTTCATCATTTTATTTATTCTTCCACTCATTTATATTCACGTGTTTAAATGTGTCCTAAGAAGTATGACCATTGCAAAAACAACAAGATGGAATCATGAGTTCTGCTCTCCTTAAACAGAAATGAGTAATAGCCATGTTTATTACAATAGGTGTCCTTGAATTGTATTTAGCATTTAATATTTTTTTAAGTCCAATAATTCTGTTGGAGTGCCTTTTTCTCCCTTTGGACCCATAAGCAACCAGGAAAGTATAAATGAAAATGTACCAGTATCCAGAGATATAGCATTTATATTTTTTGAAAAGAGTAATATTATTTGTTAGAGATCTTGTTCAGTCATTTATAAATAGTCACCTTTGTAAAGCAAGAAATAACCTTGTTTAAAGAACCACTGACATTGTTGTTCTATTGTCACCTGCTGGTAATTGAAAATGTGTTTCTGTCAGTTCTACCTGAGACGGAATGTAATTCCTTCTAAGATCTTGATCTTAAATTGGTAGCAAGAAAGCCAAAGAGGAAAAGCAAGAAGTCTTTACTTGTTCTTTGCACGAGTAATTTTGTACTGCCCTTTCTGATAATGTGAGTTATTATTCTTACTGACTCTTGGAAGGCAGCGATAGGCTTCTATTTTTTTACAGCTCTCAGCTCTGTTTTACTCAATTGATATGGAAGTGGGTTTCTGCCTGGCTTTGGAGCACACATTTGTAATGTTTATTTTAAAATAAAATCCAGATTGCTTTGTTAGAACAAGCATCTACACACAGTAAATAGCTAAATCCTTGCCACAATCTCCTCAGCTTGGTTTTTTTCTGTGAACCCGCAAACTTGTTCTAGAACACGTGTAACCTTATAGCCTGAAGTATAACAATGATTACAGAAAATTAGTTTTAGCCTCAAAATCGAGGATCCAGAATAACTCAGACTGTTACCAGCCTCGATTGGATAACTACCCGAATCTGATGTTTCAGAACGATCACACTCTGAGATGCTTATCTATATTTCAAGGAATGCAAACAGAATTTTAATTACACTTGTAACACTGCCTGAGGTAATCATATCACAGAAAATACTGAAGAGCTCTCTTCTGAAATTCTTTTTTTTTTCTATTTGAGAGAATACACAAGACAGCAGGAAATAAGAGTAAAATTCTTTCTTAACCATCAGAGAATTTGAAGAATAAACAAGCTGATTTGGAAGAGATTATACCTTCTCATCAAGTACGAGGAATCAGTCTTGAAATTGGAATGAATTTATGAGGTCACATAAGCAAATCTTTGCACTAGAGCAATGATTCTACGTTATTCTGGATAGAGGTCATCCTGACTCTGTTCAAACGCTTCTAGAAACTGAGAGTTTCTTACTTAGCAAAGCAAATCTGGCTCAACCCATTTACAAAGCCTCCTCAGTGTTCAAGGGTTCCCAGTACTGAGGCACAAAATGAGCCTCTCCTAGAACTTCTTTTTATTGTTCTTTGTGCTGTCCTGTGGAGTTAACAGAGTAAATCTAATTAACTCCTGTTTCACATGACAGTCTTTCAAATATTTGAAGATACCTACCATGACCAGTGTTTGTGGTACTGTGGTTCAATGGTGTTCATTTTATTTCTTTTGATTTCCTGTACACTGCAGGGATCTGGGGATGGGGTTAGCTCTCTCCTCCTTTTTCTTTGTAACCGTAATACAGATGTCTTCTAAAAAGGCTCCTCTTCCCTGGTCTTTGTATAAGCCCTTTGCTAACTTAGGTATCATGGCCACATTAGCACTTCATTATATACGGTATTTTATATCTAAGTATATATATGCACACTTTGATGTTTGAAATTTGTCATCATTAGGCATATAAACATTTGGACTTTTTAATAAAAGACCATCTTGATGATACCAAGAATGAAATAAGAACACTTCTAGCGTAAATTAAAAACAAGAATCTTAAATGCCATAGTTTGTTGACATTAAAAAATTGGTTCTTGTGGCATACAGGTGTTGGAAATATAAATCTGAAGCTGAACCATCACATGTTCAGCTACTTCAAGGTAATATGATAAATAAGATGCAGCATTTACCTGCATACTCATTTATCTAGCTGTTAGAACAGGGAGGTCAGTAGATACATACGTAGGTGAGTGTCAGACCCGTGGGATGTCTATTTCAAAAATGCAAATAAACTTACAGGGCATGTTTGGGAAGTTTTCTTGGTAAATACACTTGCTGAGACATTCCGACATCAACATGCTATTGAAGATGGATATATGAATGATCTTAGCCTGCAGAGGCACTTCTGGAAGCCGAAACTTCTTTGTACTATGTACCCCGGAGACATAAGGATGGAGAGCCCAGTGGTGGAAAGAAATGGTAAAGAAAGAAACTTTCTGAAATGAAATTGTGATAGCTGGATGGACATTCATCAAACTAATTTGATCAATGCATTTCACTATATAAACCAGACTTCAACTGGAAAATTAAAAAAAAATCAAATGAATTTTAAAGGAAACTTTCTGAGACTACATTACAATATTCAAACATGGCTATGTTTCTTTGCAAGTGAATCATTGCAATGTGGTTTTCCAAATGTTATTATCTGAAGACTGAAATCCTTAAGACTGTAGGAGCAGGGGAAGGAGGAAACTTTAATTTATTAGGGACCTTCCACACATTCAGAGGATGAAACTTGATTTTGTAGCTGCAGTGGTGCATAAATCCCATAAAGCTAGTCAGCCATTGGCTAATGTTCTAAAATCCCTAAAGCATCAGTTAGAGCCCGAGAAAGAAGTCCCATTTAACTGGGCATCTAAGATGCTTTACTGATAAAGCAGGACCAACAGCTCTGTCTGAGGCATTGCGGCATAGAGTTCCCCCGAAACTAATGGGATCACCATACTTTTATTAGCCTTTCTTACAAAGCATCCGTTTAATGAAGCTTTGGGTAGGAATTAACTTTTTCTTTTTTTCCCTTTGATGTCCAAAGAACTTCCATCTAGTTAAGGTCACTCTACTTTAAAAGCATTTCCCTCACTACTCCTCAAATGCACCAACAAACAGAGGTCTCAATTTCTTGCCTCAATAGAATGGTGCAATCCCAAATGGGAGAGCCTGATAAACAATGCATGAAGAGCACAGAAAATATGCAGAACCTAGGGTTTTCTGGACCACCTGTAAATATAGTGTTGTAAAGATTAATGCTTATAGAAATGTTTAGTCAGATAAGGCAGGAAGGGCAAGGACAACAATTCTCTTCTATAAAAAATTGTCAAAATAATCCTGAATGTTACTATAATTTTCTCTTTCTTAAGTGTTATTTAAAATACAGAATCAAAAACATTCTAACATTTAGCATTTTTCAAAAAGGTTACCTTAATCAGAATTTTGGAGAGCAGAATGTTAATATTAATTTAGAATCATTACCAGAATATGGTTTGCAGTTAAATGTTTTCTATGGTATACACTTAGAATTTTGAGCCAAAAGTTTAGGAAATTAAGAAATACTAATTATCAATCATCAAAGTATGTATTTCATTGTGCAAAATAGAAAAGAAATATATGATAAGATCCTTACTGCAAAGATACTATAATCTGGTTCAGAGAATAAAAGTAATAGGCATTGCCAGCATTGAAATGTTAAGGAAATAGGTAAAAGTGCTAACTAGTTTGGAATAAAATGTAAATGCTAAGAGACACAAATTCTTAGAGGAGGTGTCAGCATGACCTACAGTTGTTGTGGACAGTATCACAGAGGACTAAGGCTTGGAAGTTGTCTGAAAGGAAGGCAAGATGGGAATTGGCAAGGATAAGGAGTAAGAACATTTATCTGGGTAGCATTCTGAGGTGGTAGTGAAGGGGTGAGGCTTACCAATGCTGAAGCACAGTGGGAGATGTAAATATTCTGAGAAGAAATGTAATAAAGGCCTTCAATCCCAAGGATCCAATTTGATGTGAGAACTCATAGACTCCTTGGGAAGATTTTTGAATTGCATAGAAATAGGATGGCAGTTGGTGGCAGAGCAAAGCAGAACACTGGGACAAGTCGTGGATTTATAACCCCCAAATCTGGGTAGAACTTGATGCTTGCATCTCATGACCAGCATTGCACAGAATGAACTACCTAACACTCCAGCATTGAGCAACGTGAATAAAGGATGTAGAAGTTTCGGTGAACTACCAAGCACTGCGAACATACAATGTAGTGATGCTTCACTATTACTCTGGGAATAAAGGTTGGCAGACAGTTGTTAAGAGAATTCGTGTGGGGATCCCTGGGTGGCGCAGCGGTTTGGCGCCTGCCTTTGGCCCAGGGCGCGATCCTGGAGACCCGGAATCGAATCCCACCTCGGGCTCCCGGTGCATGGAGCCTGCTTCTCCCTCTGCCTGTGTCTCTGCCTCTCTCACTCTCTCTGTGTGACTATCATAAAATAAAATAAAATAAAATAAAATAAAATAAAATAAAATAAAATAAAGAGAGAATTTGTGTGTAGGAGACAAGGACCTGGTCACTTTTATTAATGATTCAAGGTGGAACCAAAGACTTCAGTGTAGGAACTGGAATGATTTAATCCTGCACATTCTAACTGCAGGGTTCCATCTATGGAGGTAAGTTTCTCTCCTGCTTTGTAAATCTCAAAATATACTTCAGGTCATAAACTTGTAACTCTGTATTAGCTGATATTTTATGTAAAAATGCCATTTGTCATAACTTGTTCAATTTTTGCCTCCCAAAACACCATGCAAGGAATATTCAACAAAATGTTAATTGATGATAGCCATGATTATGTCTAACAAAATACTTATTCTAGCAAGCTTCCTATATTTAAAATTAGCTAAAATGCCCACAATAGCAATGCATTAATCATGTTCTAGCTTTGTGATTTTCATTTGAGGGAGGAAAGTAAAAGAATTTCCAAATCTAGGTTGCTCATCAGGCATAGCATGGGATGAGATGAAGCACATTTTAAGGTTCTTCTACCTGACAAGCCAAGAGAATGAAGATTATTATGATAAGACCTTATAAACAGAAAGACAGAATGTTTTATCCTAAAAGAAAATCTAGTGAAGACTACTTAAAAAAAATTCCATTAGGAAAAGGAGATAAACAAAGTCTTGTTTCAAATCCACATAAATTGCAGGGAGGCTGATAGTTGGGAGTATAATTTGATGGTCTCTTATATTTGCACACATACTGTTAGTAGCAACAATAAAAAACTCAGGTGTGTATATTCTCCCTTTTTAGCGAGAATCCTATGAATTTAAGCTGGCACAGTCTATAACAGAAGCTTGTGATAGCAATAAGAGATAAGAACACAGTAAAGGAAGGCCATCCTGTAAAAAGTGCCTTAGAAATTTCTCATCACACAAAACTGATAAAAACTCAACATGCGGAGCACACCAAGAATGCCAAGGGCTGAAATGAGATTGCTCACCAAACAAAATGATATCTGGGAGAGCCAGTTTGTAACAAAGGATGGGGAAGGGGAAGTGAGCAGGATAATGAGGAAGGGCCTTAGTGAAAGAAAGACACACAGACTACACAAAGATCCCAGAGCTTTCAGCAGTAGTGTCTGCTCAGCAGCTGTGTGGAGGTGCAAACTGGTGGGAGGGGCCCTCTGCCGAGACCCAACTTTCCTCTTCAAGAATCTTCCAGTTGTCTGTTCTACACTTCTTGGTACTTATTCTTCTGCCAACTGTGTGGTTGAATTGTGTCCCTCAAAAATATATGGTGAAGTCCTCCCCCATGGCATCTGTGAATGTGGCCTTATCAGAAATAGATATCCCTATAAGAAGAGGACAAGTGACATGGAGATGGGCTTACTCAGAGACACAGGGAAAGCTCCACACGGCACTGGAGGCGGAGATTGGAAGAGTGAGTCTATACATCACAGAACAGCAACAATTGCTGGAAACACCAGAAGCTAAGAGAAAGGCATGGAGTAGATTTTTCTCTAGAATGTTTAGAGACCATGTCTTTACATATACCTCCATTCTGGATTTCTGGCCTCAGAAAGTGAGAGAATACATTTTTATGATTTTAAGCCACCTTCTTTACGGTGCTTTGTTATAGGAACCCTCAGAAACTAAATAACAACCATCTTTCATTTTTCAATGTTTTTTGTTAATGTCCTGTTTTTCTTGATGACAACCTCCATGAAGGCAGGTCCTCATATTATACTCTTCGCATCTGCTCCCCACTCCCAAGCACCTAGCTCACTGGTACAACAGAAACCAAACCCTTCATTGTAACCAATAATGCCATGTAATGTTCCAGAGTACAAAGTTAAGACTACTGAACAGGTGGCAAATGGGTGCTAAAACCTGCTGGATGCTAATTGCCAAATGGAGGAAGCCTCTGGAGTGTATTTGTCCTAAAGCAAATTGCTGTATATTTTACTTCATAATTGTTTTCTAATGATTTCTATGTTGCCTGCTTCCATAAAATATTTTGCTTGAGTGACACAACTAACAAGCAGAGAACAGGACAATTAAAATGGAAAACGTTGGAGAAAAAAGGATAAGGAAAGATCTAGTTTCGGCAATTAATTAATTATTACAATTGAGTGCTAAATAGATCTTCGAGCTTACTGGCAGCCAAGGAAAAAAAAGATTTTATGGATGGTGTTGGAGAAAAGGGAAAACATTTAATTTCACCAGGAGAGTGGAATTTTTTTTGTAAGTAAAACCTATGGGAATTTTTATATGACTTCTTCATGTGACTTTCAGTGTGAACTTAACATCTATTCAAGAAATGAAGTTGTTAATTTCTTTGATCACTGTTTTGCAAAAGACATTGATATGTTTTGTAAGTGGACATTTCTTAAGTAGCTCCTAAAAGCACATCAAGGGTATTTATGGGTTTAGTCATTCATTCATTCCATAAGAATTTTTTAAGTGCCTAAAATGTGTCGAGCTGAGTGCGTGCAAGGTATTGAGATTTAGCTGCAGTCTCTGTCTTTAAAGAACTCTCTGATTAGTGGTAGACAATTCCTAAGATAGATACTATAATAAAATGTGGTAGGTACAATAATTTAAAAAATGGATAGAGCACTGAGAAACGTGGAGCCTAGCCCAGCACATAACGTTAAGATGGAATTCGAGATAAGATGTAATGGGAGCTGAAGTTATATAGTCGGGCTGGAATTCTTTCTGGTAAGCCGGTACCATTAGAGTAAATCTAGAGAACAAAGCAGAGGTTGAAAATTAACGGTCTATGGGCCTCATGACCAGCAGAGGTTTTGTTTTGTTTACACAATGATTTAACATTGAAAAATTACTTAAAAATGGGATTTCTGGCTTCTTTGAAAATAGGAAAACCTGGAACATTCAGCAACAACTGACTGCAGATATTGGTTGTCTAGGTTTGGAAAACCACTGCCTTGTTGGCCTCCCACAACAAATAAGGTCTTCCAGTCAACCTGTGGTGTTTGTGGAGCAGATTCATATAATGGGTAAATGCTCTGATGAGCTCCAAACATTGACACTTTTGTTTTTCAAAAGCAACTCATTTGTAGATCAGAGACATGCACATTGCACAGTTGTCTTTCTGTTGTAAAAATGTAAGACTATGCTTTTATTGTTACTTGAGTGGAATGTCAAGCTGTCAACCAAAATGAGCTGCAGGGATACCTACAAAATACGCATACATTAATTTTCACTCAAAAGGAGAGGTTCGATCTGTTCCAATCTGTTCCAACAACAGAACGAACAGTGCTCCAAACTCCAGAGTCATGCAGCACTTAACATGGCAAGTGGATGTGAGATCACAAAGAATAGTAATGACAAAAGCCATCATTTCTGCTGAGCATTAGTAATGTGTCAGGCATTGTGTTTCCAGCTTTAGCTACCTTTTCTTATTCCCTCTTCACAACAAACCTATGTGGTTGAAATATCTTTATACGACCAGCAAGGGGCCTGAGGTTCAGACAGAGACTGAGCAACTTGCCTGGAGTCATGGAACTGGTAAATGGCAAAGCCAGAATTCAAAACCAGGTCTGTCTGACATCAAAACCTGAGCTGTCAAATATTGAAATATACCATCTCTAAAATCAAAGGTCTACCACAAAACTGCAAAACGTCCCAAAATAAACTATATGTGTGTGTATACAATATATGCACATGTAGCAGATACTATGTGTGCTCAATATTTTAACAAGTATGACAGACACATCCTGTCTGAAATTTTTTTCGGAATTACGAGTCCAATTGTGAAGTACATGGATTTATTAGATTCCAGTTTCAAAGAGCTCAGTAATCTATAAGCCCATAAACCAATGGAGAAAGGTGAAATTACTTAGAAAACAGTATTGGGAAAACTGGTTGATCATTATTGAAAATAACAAAAATACCTGCAAATTAAATGCAGATTAAAATTACGATGATGCCACACTTAACACCTATTATATTGGCGAAAGTAACTTGAAAAGCTGAGTGTTGGGGTGGGTGTGGAACAAAAAGCAGTGATTCTCAAACTTATGTGCATATTGGAATCACCTGGGAAGTTTTATTTTTTATTTATTTATTTTTTAAGATTTTATTTATTTATTCATGAGAGACACAGAGAGAGAGAGAGAAGCAGAGACACAGGCAGAGAGAGAGAGAGAAGCAGGCTCCATGCAAAGAGCCCGATTTGGGACTCCATCCCTGGGCCCCAGGACCACTCCCTGGGCTGAAGGCAGGCACTAAACCACTGAGCCATCCAGGGATCCCCACCTGGGAAGTTTTAAATACTACTTCTTCCTCAGTTCCACTTCCAGAAATTCCAATTTAATTAATTCAAGTCATAGCCTAGGTGGCTGGGCACCACCAGGATTAAAAAAAAAAAAAAAGACACCACAAAACAAAATAACAACAACAAAAAACTGTCACAGCTTTTTCACAGGGTACTGGTGCCCATCTAGACATTCTGGAGAATCATTGGTACTACTTAAATTATACTTACCCAAACCACATGATCCAGCAATCTGGCTCCTGAATCATATCCCAGAGTAGCTCTCACAAGGGCTTGAAGGACACATTCACAATGATGTTCATCCCAGTGTGGCAGTAATAGGACTGGAGGCAATCTGCTCATAAGTTGCAGGTGCGAGTGAATCCCCAAGTGGACACATTAAACAGCAGGTTATTCAAGTGTCTAGAATGCAGGGGAGTTGTCTGAGTATGACATAGAGAGTCATCACTAAATAGATGGCATTTAAAGCAACAGGGTCAGGTGGCTCAGTGGTTTAGCACCTGCCTTCATCCCAGGGCTTGATCCTGGAGACCCGGGATCGAGTCCCACATCGGGCTCCTCGCATGGAGCCTGCTTCTCCCTCTGGCTGTATCTCTGCCTCTCTCTCTGTGTTTCTCTCATGAATAAATAAAATCTTAAAAAAAATAAAGCCACAGAGTCTTACTGAGATCCCTCAAAGCTAGAATATAGATTTACAGACAAGAGAGGCAAAGGCCACACGGTAGATACTCCCACATTTAGGGAAATAGTATAGAAAAAGGAGCCAACAAAGAAGGATTAAATGGAGTGGCTGAAGAGGAAGAAGGGGAAATGTGGTGTCAGGAAAGCCTAGATTAGCTGGAATTGGTCAGCCGTGTCACTTGCTGCCAAACAGTCCAGTGTTTGGACTCTGGCAAGATGCTGGTTATCTGCTATTTTTTTAAGATTTTATTTATTATTAGAGAGAGAGAGAGAGACAGACAGAGACAGAGACACAGGCAGAGGGAGAAGCAGGCTCCATGCAGGGAGCCCAATGTGGGATTCGATCCCAGGTCTCCAGGATCATGCCCTGGGCTGAAGCTACCCGGGCTAAACCGCTGAGCTACCCGGGCTGCCCCAGTTATCTGTGATCTTGATAAGAGCTGTTTCCTTTCTGTGGTGGAGACAAAATGGATGCAGAGTAGACTGGGAGGCAAGGAAGAGAAGGCAATGAGTTAGCTAATCCTTTTGAGGAATTTTGCTAGGAAAGTAAAAACAAGATGATGATCTCTAACGGTCTGAAGGGAAAAGTGGAACAAGGGGGATCTTGTCCTAAAAGATAGTTATTATTAACACATGATTAATGGTCCTGGAGAAGGACCTAGTAAAGATGACTCGATTGATGTTGCAGGAGAGGAAAGGTGAGGGGATGGAGGGCAAGGTGCTTGAGAAGCTGTAAGGGGATGGATTCCAATAGGCATGTTTGGGGGAGCTGTGTGGCTGCTGCTGCGAGTCAATTAATGGAATTGGGGATACGTATTTCTCTTTTCTCTATGAATATGAAATATGATCATCATCTAAAAGTGAGAGGTACAGGAAATGTTAGAGATTGGAGAAGAGAGAACTTACTAGAGAATTATTACTTTTGGCTGGATTGTTCCTGCTGAGACAAGGGTTGCAGTTTACACCCCATTTTCCTAAGAAATATTTTCTTAGCTGCTTTAATACTCAGAAGTTCCCCTGTCATAGCCCTTACTACATTACATTGCCACCAGGCTTATTTGCCCATGTTCCCTTTTACCAATTCCTGAGTCAAAGTCTAGGTTCAGAGTTAGAACTCCAGTGCTTGGCTCAGTATTTGCCACAGTATCAGTATCAACCAGTGCCTGGCTCAGTATTTGCCACAAATATTTGTTGAATGAATTGGTGTGTGTGTGTGTGTGTGTGTGTGTGTGTGTGTGTGTAAAGGCTTTCTGTCAACAGAACTGAAACGGACTTTAAGCAGAGTGTAAGGCATAAACGATTGTTTTCAACCAAGTGCCCTCTCAAGGATGGAAATAAATAAAAGCTAATTATTAAGTAATCAATAACACTGTCATCTTGATTAGAGATTTAAGCATAATTCCTCCTAGAACAATCCCACAAGTTGTTCTTAAATAATGGTGGCAATAATTGCATATAAACAGTGGCCTTTAAAACTCAAAGAGGTAGTAATGGGGAAATGTCTCAGAAGGATGCAATCTTCTCAGTCCAGACTTTGTAGGGATAAAATCTTAGCAAAACTAGTTCCTCTTAATATTTAAGTCAATGAAATCAGAAAAGACCCTGAATAGCCAGGGGAATTTTAAAAAAGAAAACGATATCTGGGGGCATCACAATGCCAGATTTCAGGTTGTACTACAAAGCTGTGGTCATCAAGACAGTGTGGTACTGGCACAAAAACAGACACATAGATCAGTGGAACAGAATAGAGAATCCAGAAGTGGACCCTCAACTTTATGGTCAACTAATATTCGATAAAGGAGGAAAGACTATCCACTGGAAGAAAGACAGTCTCTTCAATAAATGGTGCTGGGAAAATTGGACATCCACATGCAGAAGAATGAAACTAGACCACTCTCTTGCACCATACACAAAGATAAACTCAAAATGGATGAAAGATCTAAACGTGAGACAAGATTCCATCAAAATCCTAGAGGAGAACACAGGCAACACCCTTTTTGAACTCGGCCACAGTAACTTCTTGCAAGATACATCCACGAAGGCAAAAGAAAAAAAAGCAAGAATGAACTATTGGGACTTCATCAAGATAAGAAGCTTTTGCACAGCAAAGGATACAGTCAACAAAACTCAAAGACAACCTACAGAATGGGAGAAGATATTTGCAAATGACCTATCAGATAAAGGGCTAGTTTCCAACATCTATAAAGAACTTATTAAACTCAACAGCAAAGAAACAAACAATCCAATCATGAAATGGGCAAAAGACATGAACAGAAATCTCACAGAGGAAGACATAGACATGGCCAACACGCACATGAGAAAATGCTCTGCATCACTTGCCATCAGGGAAATACAAATCAAAACCACAATGAGATACCACCTCACACCAATGAGAATGGGGAAAATTAACAAGGCAGGAAACCACAAATGTTGGTGAGGATGCGGAGAAAAGGGAACCCTCCTGCACTGTTGGTGGGAATGTGAACTGGTGCAGCCACTCTGGAAAACTGTGTGGAGGTTCCTCAAAGAGTTAAAAATATACCTGCCCTACGACCCAGCAATTGCACTGTTGGGGATTTACCCCAAAGATACAGATGCAATGAAACACCGGGACACCTGCACCCCGATGTTTCTAGCAGCAATGTCCACAATAGCCAAACTGTGGAAGGAGCCTCGGTGTCCATCGAAAGATGAATGGATAAAGAAGATGTGGTTTATGTATACAATGGAATATTCCTCAGCCATTAGAAATGACAAATACCCACCATTCGCTTCGACGTGGATGGAACTGGAGGGTATTATGCTGAGTGAAGTAAGTCAATCGAAGAAGGACAAACATTATATGGTCTCATTCATTTGGGAAATATAAAAAATAGTGAAAGGGAATAAAGGGGAAAGGAGAAAAAATAAGTGGGAAATATCAGAAAGGGAGACAGAACGTGGAAGACTCTGAACTCTGGGAAAAGAACTGGGGGGGGGGGTAGAAGGGGAGGAGGGCAGATGGTTGGAGTGACTGGGTGGTGGGCACTGAGGTGGGCACTTGACGGGATGAGCACTGGGTGTTATTCTGTACGTTGGCAAAATGAACTCCAATAAAAATAAATTTATTAATAAAAAATATTTAAGTCAATGAGATGATATTTAAAGTGAAATCAGTTCAGACATGCATTACCCTGTTCTAGACTTCTCTGGGTTTCCACCATACTCTTGATAGACTGTAATTGTTTTGTTTTCCAAGAAGCTGTATTCAGATTTGGAGGAATAAATCTTATATGTTCTAGCTAATCCTTTCATAATGGGAATTAGTATGGGTAGCTGACACTTAGATGCCCTTAAAATTATTTTGCTCAAAAATGTTGGCTGTGAAACTGTGTAGCTACTATATACATACATGAGATATGCATACAAAACCATCTATTTAAAAAGCTGGATCTATTATGATGATTTTCTTTGGTCTTACCCTTTTCCCTCCAGGGAGAATGTTTTTAGCTATTAAAAAATATGACCCGAGTCCATTTCTAGATTAGGAAGAAAAAATATATGTGCTGCCAAAGCGAGCACTAGATTAGGAAGAAAAAATAAATAAAACATTTGTCTGTGGGGGCTTGGGATTATATGATTATAGTTTAAAAGGCCTGAATTATCTGAGTTTAAACATAAATTTCTTTCTTTTTTCTTTCCTCCCTTCCTTCTTCCCCTGCTCCCTCTCTCCATCCCTTTCTTCCCACTTTCCCTCCTTCCTTGTTCCTTGTTATCTTTCCTTTAAACATTTATCAAAAGCCTACTATGCACCAGAATGTGAGGACTAAAAATGAAATACATCAAAGGCACATTCTAGGGGGATGGAAAAATACATCAGTGAATAAGACACAGAGTAATATGTGCCAAAAAGGAGATAAAGTTATTTAAGAGAATAGCAGTTGAACGAATTCATATTTTTTAGAATAAGGGCCAAAAGCTGGAGGTGTGTCAGACAAATCTTCAGGAAGAGGGTGACATTTGAATTGAACCGATTGACGGATGAGTAGAAGACTAGATTAAGATAATTGGTAAGTCAATTTAAAGAATCTCAAGGAAAATTTTGATGGGTGCAGTTGGTAATTTAAAATGTGCTATTTTCCAAATACGTTATTTTTTCGAAGATGTTTCATTGTTACTGATTTCTAATACAATTCCATTACAGTTAGAGCTTTTAAAATGTATTAAAACTTGCAAAAATATTTTTAAAAATAAAAAAATAAAGTGAATTAAAACTTGCTTAATAGCCCAGCATTTGGTGAAAGTACATGCTCATTTACAAGTGAAATGTAGTATGAAGTGGTTGGATATATTGCTCTATGTGGAATTTTATTTTTATTTTTTTAAAGATTTTATTTGTTTATTAGAGGGAGAGAAAGAGAGACAGAGAGAGAGAGCAGGGGCAGAGCAAGGGGAGAGGGAGAAGCAGACTGTCCTCTAAGCAGGGATCCTGACACGGGCTCCATCCCAGCACCCTGGGATCATGACCTGAGCCAAAAGCCAACACTTACCTGACTGGCACCCCCTATGTGAAATTTTAAAATGCTTAACACATAGAAGCAGAGAGTGTAGTGGTGGTTATCAGAGGGAAGAAGGGAGATATTAGCCAAAGGGCACAACGTTGCAATGATAAAGAATGAATAAGTCTAGAGGACAAATGTATAGCATGATGGCTATAAATAATATGCTACTTTGAATAACTGGAAATTTGCTAAGCAGATTTCAGGTGCTCTCATCACACATACAGACAAAGATGATAACTATGTGAGGAGATATGTTAATTAGCTTGGCAGTAGTAATCATTTTGCTATGTACATGTATATCAAACCATGCTGTATACTTTGATATATACAATTTTTATTAAAAATAAAATTAAAAAGTCTCAGAAAAAAGGTCAATTAAATCATTGTGGCTGACAGTGACTTTTGGATTGTTTATGTCATTCCTGATATTTTTTGCTCAGGTGTCAATTGCTTAAGGAGATGGGTTTAAAATCTTCATACATGATCGTTGATATATCTATTTTTCCCTCAAATACTGTCACATTTACTTTACTTCAATTTTACTTTTAAATTTTATTATTAGATACATACTCTTAGAATTATTACAATTGTTATACTTTTCCTGACAAATAGACTCTTTTATCATTTTAAAATATCTCCCTTACTTTTGATAATACTCTTCATTTTACAGTGCACTTCATGTCATTTCAGTATGTCCATGACATATTACTCCCACTCAGAATGTACAAGTGTATGTTTTCCACCCTTTTGCTATTAGTCTATTTGTGTCTTTAGTGTGTCAGTTGTAGGCAGCACAGAGTGGAGGACTGCTATTCCATTCTGTTAGTCTTTGCCATTTAATTAGATTGCTTACTCAAATAACATTTAATATAGTGACTGGTATGTTTGGATTTAGAGTTATCCTTTTACTATTGTTTTTCTTTCCTCATATACTTTTTTGTTTTCTTTTCTTCCTTTCTTTGAGATGAAATGATTTTTGTTTTTTTTTAACTTTTTATAGCTTTAAAAAAAGCTATACCTTTTTGCATTTATTTTTAGAATTATAGTAGAGATTAATACAAATATTTTTAACTCTTCACAGTTTTATAGAGTCCATATCATACTACTCTATGCCAATGCAAGAGCCTTGAAACTATATAGCCCATTTATCCCCATCATCATCCTTTTTGCTGTTTGTCATATTTATTATACAAATGTATATTCTAAGTACTATGATCAAATATTATGTTTATGTTAAATCATATATTTTAAAGGTATTTAGAGGAAAAATTGTTTCTAATATTTATTCATATGCTTATCATTTCTATTGCTCTTTGTCCTTTCTGAAAATGCAACTTTCCTTCATTTCACTTTAACTGCTTTTTATAATCATTTGTAGCTCCGATCTCCTGGTGATGAATTTTCTTAGCGTTAGTGTATCTATAAATATCCATATGATTCCTTTATTATTGAAGGATATTTCTGTTGTGCATAGATTTTGGGGATTTACTTTGTCTTTTACTCCCTCCAGCATCTTGAAGAGATCATTTCATTGTGTCTGGCCTTTGTTCTAATGAGAAGACCGACTATTCCTGTTTTTTGCCTATATGTAAACTGTCTTTTATCCCAGACCATTTTCAACTTTTTCTCTTTACCTTTGGCTTTCAGCACTTTGACCATGATGTATCTAGGATGTGATGTGGCTTTGTCTGTATTTATGCATCTCATCTGCTTGGGATACACTCAGCTTCTTGAATCTGAAAATTTATGTCTTTTGTCATAGTTTAGAAAATTATGGCTATTTTTTTAAAAAAATATTTTCCCCCATTTTTCTCTCCTCTAGTTCTAGGGCTCCAAGTCTGCCTTTTGATATTATCCTACAGGTTACTGAAGCTCTTTTCATTTTTCTCTTTTTCCTTTTTTATTATTTAGTTGGATACTTCCTATTGATTTATCTCCATGCTCATTGACTCTTTACCATCACCAATACATAATTTTCTATTATATTTTCACTTCTAGAACTTACATTCAGTCCTTCTTCAAATAACTCATTGAAATAAATTTTACAAATAATAAAATTCATTCATTTTAACTATATAAGGTAACAATTTTTAATAAGCTTATAGAGTTGTGCTTACCACCATAAACTAATTTTAGAACATTTTCATCATCCCCCCAAAAAACCTGGTGCTCATTTGCAGTCACTCCCTTGTCCCATTCCCATCCCCAGGTAAACACTGATCTTCCTGTCTTTATTTTTGTATTCTGGACATTTTAAATAATGGAATCATATAGTGTGTGGTCTTTTGTATCTGGCTTCTTCGGCTTATATAATGTTTTCAAGGCTCATCCATATGCATGTGTATCAGTACTTCATTTCCTTTGATTGCTGAATAGAATTCAATCTTATGAATATACCACCTTTTATTTATCCATTGTCAAGCTGATGGACATTTGAGTTGTTTTGACTTTTGAGGCTAGTATGAATAGTTATACTATGGTCATTATGTACACTTTTGTGGGTATATGTCTTTATTTCTCTTGAGTAGATACTTAGGAGTAGAATTGCTGAGCCATATGGTAAATTTATCTTTAACATTTTAAGAAATCATCAAACTGTTTTCCAAAGTAATTATATACCATTTTATATTCACAATGTACATTCACAATGTACAAAAGTTATAGTTTCTCTACATCCTCCCAAACACTTGTTAACTTTTTAAAATTATTATTATTATAACCACTCTTGTGGATGTAGAATGGTATTTCATTGTGGTTTCAATTCGCATTTCCCTAATAACCACTGATACTGAGCATCTTTTCATGTGCTTATTGGCCATTCATGTATCTTTTTTGGGTAAAATAACTATTCAATCTTTTGTGCATTTTAAAATTGTTTTATTTATCTTTTTATTCTTGAGGCATAAGAGATCTTGATATCATTTGGGTACAAGTCTGTTATCAGATACATAATTTGCAAATATTCTCCACCTGCCCCTGTAGCTTATCTTTTCTTTCTTAGTAGTATCTTTTAAAGTATAAAAGTTTTCATTTTGATTATGTCTAACTTAATTTTTTTCTCTTATTGCTTGATATTTTGGTATCATAGCTAAGAAATTTTGCCTAACTCTAGGTTATGAATATTTACTCCTATTTTTCTTCTAAGAGTTTGAACTCTTACATTTAGTTCTATGATGCATATTGAATTAATTTGTGAGGTAAGATTCTATTTTTTTTTTTTTTTGCATGTAGATATCCAGTTGTCTCAGCATGATTTGTTGAAAAGACTGTTTTTAAATCATTCAATTGCCTTGGCATGTTTGTTGAAAATCAATTGACCATAAAAATAGGGGTTTAATTCTGGACTCGCAATTTTGTTCCATTTATCTAGATGTCTATTCATATGCCAGTATCCTACTCTCTTGATTGTAGCAAGTTCTGAAATTGGGAATTGTTACTCCTCCAAATCTGATCTCTTTTTTGGTTCTTTTTCATAGTTTTTAAAAATAGTTTTGATTTCTCTGCTGATATTTTCCATTTGTCTATCATGAGTATATTTTTCTACATGTTCTTGAACATAATTATATTAGATCTTCTACAACTTTTATTTGTTAATTCCAAGGTCTCAGGGTTGATCTCCATGATTTCCTTTCTTTTGAATATGGGTCACATTTTTTGTTTCCTTCTATATCAATGAATTTTGAACTGTGGTCTGGACATTGTTCATGCTACAATGTAGAGACCCTGGATTCTGTTACATTCTTCAATTTTGCCATTTAATAAATGTAGAAATAACAATGAAATGAAGAAATCACTCTTTGCAACTCCCTGATTCAGGCACCTGTCATCAATGAATAATACATCTTTTGGAGTAGAATAGTTGCATAGAATCTATACATAGCCCCACAGATTACTTGCTAGTTATGAAGTGAGAAATGAACTTTAAATGAAATGATCAAGGATGCCTGGGAGGCCCAGTGGTTGAGCGCCTGCCTTCAGCCCAGGGTGTGATCCTGGAATCCAGGGATTGAGTCCCTCATTGGGTTCCCTGCTTGGAGCCTGTTTCTCTCTCTGCCTGTGTCTCTGCCTCTCTCTCCCTGTGTCTCTCATGAATAAATAAATAAATACTTAAAAAATAAATAAATGAAATTATCATAATGTCTAACTTGTGATCAAACTAGTGTCATTAGCAGTAAGGGACCATGTTACTTTGTATGTTTTCTAATATGATATGTAGTACATAGCTTCTCATCTGAAGTATTCTGTAAAACACATTTAATCTGAATCTAATCAAACCTTTAGCCAGCTAATAGAAAACATAATGGAGAGAAACAAGTTAACACATCAGGGAGAAACAATAGGACAATTCAAAATGTGGAACATTCCATAAGACAATTGGTCAGGACTCATAAGGAAATTAATTTCATCCAGTTAAAAAAATGCAGAGGCTTTTTCTAGATCAAAATAGACCACAGAGATATCACTAAATGCAGTATAAGAGCTTTGGATGTTGATTCCAAAAGGTCATCTTTAAAAGATAATTTTAAAGCAAAACAAGTGATGAAATTTGTATAGGGAAGAAGACTATATTATATTAGGGTTTTCTTTGTGTTTGTTAATTTTATCAAGCAAAATAATGGTCATTTGTTTAGATAAGAAGGTGCTCTTTTTTTCTCCTTCAGATGCAAACTGAAGAATTTAGAGCTCCACTGTGACAATGCCTGTAACCCAAGTGGCCCAAAAAGACACAGAGGTATTGTATATCTAACCAAATAAATCACATGTGATGACATTAAACAATTAAACAATTGCTGAATCTAGCTGATGGGTATGAGTACTCCTTATATTATTCTCTGAACTTTAGTATATGTTTGAAAATTTCCATAATAAAATATCAAAGAGAAAGCATACTTTCATCACTTTCCCATCCAACAGCTCTCAGACTTCTGAGTAAGAACTGATCCCGACACTTTTGTTGATCTGCCCTGCCCCATGGCTTTCTCAATTTTTTCCCCTTTGGAAAGAATGCAAAACAACTTCCATACCAGTATCTGCCTTTATCTTACATATATTGGAATTCTTTCTTTATCCAAATATAACATTAGACGCGGAGAAAAAAACCTGAGCCAAGGGGATAGAAGCTTCTGTTGTCTCTGGGGGCTTCCATTATGATGGATGATGAAGAACTGACTAACTATATCTCCCAGATTTAGATGTAAACATCCAAACGTCTTGTCTGCTGCATCCTTGACCTGATGGTGCACAGCACAAACAGATGCTGGCCCAGAATGTGATGGCTTGATTCCACCTCAGCAGTTTAAAGAGAACTTCTTTGAGGACATTCTGTCAGACATTCCATCCTTCCATTGCCAAAGGAGATCCTTCGCACCCCACCTCCACCCCTTCATTCCTGAAATAAAAGCTGTTGAATAGTTCAATCAGCTTCATTAGGTGGCTAGTGTCAAGTGCTATTACACTCTCTGCTATGATTTGATGATATTCCATCACTTTGTTATTTTTCTGCTCCTAATTGCACCCTATACTTTTGACATCTCTATTGGACTGATGTTAATGTCAAGTTGTCCTGATTCATGTGTTCTATTGAAATCTGGTACTGAGGCAGCTGAAATATGAATCGGCTGAGGAGTTTTTGAAGTTCTCTGCCTACAAGCCTTTCTTTTTGACTTCTGTAGCACCTAGAAGTAGCTTTATTTTTGAGAGAAGAATAAAGGCTTATGAGTTTGAAATTTTACATGATGTTAAAAGTGCACCAACTAATGTTCAGATTAGAAAGGGAAAAAGATTGAGAAGTAGTATAAGAATACTTAATAGTGTATAAGTTTCTGGACAAATGAAAAGTAGAATATTTTATAGAAGCAATACATGCTCATGGCCAGAAAACAGAAATACACACAGACACACACACATATTCTGAGAATACAGAGGCTCAAGGGAAAAAAATAAAAGTCAGCCATAAACAACTTCCCCCATTTGTTATCTTTTAGTGGTACAACTTTAGAGATTTTTTTTTGCATACAAATATCTACTTCCTCATTTTTTAATGAAGAAAATGCAATGAGGCATTGTGAATTTATTTTATAACCTGTTTTATATACATCATATGCCACTGATTTCATGCTGGTAAATATAGATGTTTATAATTTTTATGGTTTCACTCTATTCCATATGTTAATAATTAATTTAATAATTTTCTACTTCTGAACATTTATATTATTTGAAAGTTTTCCTAATGGCAGTGCCTAAAAACCCACTATTCCACCTAAACCAACCACTCCAACAGTCATTTCTGTGGTTCTGTTTTGTAAAATTCCATACTGTTGCCTCCAAGATGAATTCTATGATAGACATGTATCTTTGACATGTAAGTCTGAGAAACATGAATACCGAAGGAAAGTAACCTTTTTACTCATGAGTTCTTGAGGTCCTAATATGGCCATCATTCTTGGGAATCTACACCAGAGGGATGTGGTAATCATCCTTTCCCAACTTCATTTCCTCACAAAGCATTTCGAGGACTTAGTGTTCGATGGAAAACATTTTAAGAAACAATGTTCTAATTCCATGGAATCACGATCTTTCATTCATTTCTATTTGAATATTCTGGTACTAATTGAAGATAAAACATTTTTTTTCCCAATAGATTTATCATTTTTATAATTGAGTATAATTATTAATTTATGAAAAAAATGAAATTCACTATAGTTAAGGAGACAAATACTGTGTATCTACTATGTGCCAGGTATTATGTAAAGTCATAGGTATAAACATACCATAGGAATCAAGTCCATGAGCTCCTTTATCATCAAACCCAATGAATACTTAACAATTTTAGTGGACATATAGTGTTTGCTGTCCAAGATCTGGCCAATCTGGCAAAATCATAATCTCCTAGTCGCAGAGACTCAGAGCCAATCTGGTATAGTCTGAAGCTGTTGTGACTGCTGAAAAAGAAGTAGCAACTCCTTCCTCTGGATTTGGACTTGGGAGGAGTTGGTTATGGGGGTGCTGGCAGCCATTTTTGTCACAACTCAGAGTCTGAGGATCAAACCAAATGGATAAGAGCTAAGCCAATAGATAGAGGACAGGCCCTGATGGACTGAATCTAACTGTCCTTGAGCCATGTGGAATTTAGCGGCATGAGCCTATTTGGGTTGGGTATCCTGTGACATATATCCAAAAGGATCCTCACTAATACAACAGTGTATTTCTTCTCTTGTGGAAAATGATTTAAAATAAGTTAGGAAACTTTATCGGCTGAGAATGAATATAATTTGGTATAAAATGAAATCCTTTTTGATGATTTAGAAAAATGCAACCATGAACTCTAAAAGTTGTTTTTAAGTACATCTTGATTTCAGCTTGTTTTCTTAAGATTGACCTATTTTTTTCCTAAAAGTGGAAGCACAATGAATTGTGATTACTTGAAGGTTTCATTTAGGTTTGGTTTTAGTTGATAAAGGTCTTATTCTATATAAGCCATCCCAGTAGATGATCAGATAGCCCAGATAAGTTTAAGCAATACTTAGTTATTTCTCTGAAATTGAGGGAATTATTGTGACATGATCCTACATGACCTATGTTTCACTGAAGCCTGAAGGAGACCATTTAAAAAATCGATGACGCCAGAGAAGTCTCTGATTCTGAGCTTCCCCTATATTCTAGATTAAACTAGAGTACCCCCTGAGATCCTATCTTAACAGCATTTTTATTGGCTACCTATTCTACTCACCCCATCCTGATGAACCTTCTGAGGACTCTCCCCTCCTCCCCACACACTCCCAGGTAGACTCTGCCAAATTTCCCTCTCAGTAATTGATTCTATTTTTAATCTCGTCTATAAAGTGAGTTTTTCTAAATCTCTTTGCTCAAAGCTTAGATCCCTGGGCTGTTTCTCTCCCAAGTTTAAAGCCAGTATCTCTAGCAACAACAAGACATTTGTCCATTAAGGCTTAGCTTGGTCTTTTGCAGACAGATTGGTCTAGAAGGTTTACAAAAGTTCACAATAAAAAAAAGTCAGCTCAGATGAAACAGATCTGCAAGTTTTAATGATATTATTCAAACAGCTGTTATAAATATATAATTAGACTTTTAAATCTGTAATACTAGCGGGATAGGTCAAATTATGGCATCTTTTTAAATATGACAGACAGCAGCTGGAATATGCCTCCTTATGATGAAGTACTCTCTTCTAGAATGTGCCAGAAAAATGCAAAGCATCTTTGCCATTCATTTAATTTAGGATATAAGATTTGCCTTAAGAGATGTAGATTTATAGTAAAACAATTGAATTCCTCTCATTCCATGTCCTTTTATTTTTCCTACTTCATGGGGAAAACATCCTGAATTTTTTACACAAGGACAAACTGTCTCTGAGTCTTTAGGTCCATGGGCCACCTTGATTCAATTTCTCAGAATGGAAAATCATGCTTTACTTTTTTTTATCTCATTCACCAATTTGTAGAGAATATTATGTAGGTTTCTGGTCTGAATTTGACTGTTTTCACAGATACATGTATTCATGTGTTCAGTGGTTCTGTGAAATCTGCATGGCAAAACTGGCAATAATGTGGCCAATGGTCTCTCTGGAACAATATGGAAAGAAAAAATGGTGTCTTGATGGCTTATTCCTCCAAGATGGAATTTCCCAAAGTATACTCTATGGAATATGAGCTCTTGGTTGGATTAAGAGTCAAAGAGAACAACAATACATTTAAGATAGAGGCCAACATATAACTTGCAATAAAATTATGACAGCATAGCAAATGGAATATAAGAATATAAAAGGAGACGCTCAGGAGCCACTCAGGAAATTTTAACATCATCTTTTTTTTTTTTTCCTTTAGAAATTTGACAGCACACTAATTGAGCCCGGTGAGAAGTCATGGCCTTATTGTTCCATTAAAGTTATATTTGAGGAAAGAGTCAGACATGGTATGATTTCATAAGGTTGTAGAAACTGTCCTCATTACATCAAGAGGCTAATTTTTCCAACGTTTTCCCTATTTCCATTTTATTAACATAAAAAGTTGTACCTTGTATAAATAAGCAGGCTGAAAATCTTAGGAAAAAAAGGAGTATAAATATCTTTGGAGGGTAGCCCTGATAGCCCAGCGATTTGGCACTACCTTCGGCCCAGGACATGATCCTGGAGACCTGAGATCGGGTCCCACGTCGGCTCCCTGCGTGGAGCCTGCTTCTCCCTCTGCTTGTGTCTCTGCCTCTCTCTCTCTCTCTCTCTGTGTCTGTCATGAATAAATGAATAAAATCTTTAAAAAAATATGTTTGGAAATGTGATATTGTCTGTTTAAAGCAGATAGTAAAGTAATATTACATATTTATGTCATCACCAATTAACACTTTAATTTGCTTTAATTTGCTTATTTGCCATGTCTGAGGCACTATTCGCTAAATTAACAGGCTGACAAAGAGCAGAACTAATACACAATAGGTCTAGCCACTAACAATTCTGAATGAATACTGATCAATTCAATCAATACACAAGAACCTGAAATTAAATTAAATTGAATTAGTGACTGTCTCCTTGGAGTGGTTTATATAAGTAGGTAGGTTTATTTGGAATTCATGGATGTCTTGTTTTTCATGCAAATCATTAACTTATCTTCAGTGTCTGTCCTTAGGCCACTTAAGAGATGGAAGCGACCAAATGCATCATGAAGCACCCGTGGAAGGTATGCGTGGGTAAGCAATTAGAAGAAACTGTGTCCTTATTTCAAAGGGAAACCCTTCAGATACTGTTCATGCTTCATGAGCCATTGCACCCAGAATGATGTTGAGTTGGAGTTCTACTGGAACAATGTCAGGCACACGTCTGATTGGCTCTAATTCCTGAGTCTGCTCAGCCATTCAGTGTGCTTGACCATAGACAGATAATTTCCAGTGTTGGGGAGGATGTAAACATGGCAGTAGCTCCAAAAATAAGTAAGGTGCACTGAAGCTTTTCTTGAAATTTGATTTTATACCACTTCCCTCAAAACATGAACCAGATCTTGGGCAGCCAGGATGGTTCAGTGTTTTAGCGCCACCTTCAGCCCAGGGCCTGATCCTGGAGACCGGAGATCGAGTCCCACATCAGGCTCCCTGCATGGAGCCTGCTTCTCCCTCTGCCTCTCCCTCTCTCTCTCTCTCTCTCTCTGTTTGTGTCTCTCATGAATAAATAAATAAAATCTTTTTTAAAAAACCCCATGAACCAGATCTTTTTTGCCTTTGTGTTTAAAAACCTCCTTCTTCTGGATATGGATAAAACATATTTCCATTAGGAAGGCTTCTAGCTTCTGGTTAGTTACTGAGAAAATTAGTGTTTCAGTAGAAAAAAGCATGGGTTTTGTGGTTGTAAAGAGTGAACAGATTAACTTTTCAACTTGGGCGAGTCACTTGAGTTCAGGTTTCTTGTGGCTAGTTTAAAGCTAATCATAATAGCCTTCCAGGTTTTTTACAGATCAAATTAAGTCATGCACTTGAAATTTCTTTGTAAACTGGGCAATGTTATGAATTTTTGTTGTTGTCAGTGAAAGCACTTTACTTGCTTATCACTCATATGCATTGACATATTGCATATTTCAAGATAAAACAACTTGCTGAAAATCAACTAATGCAATACTAAAATTTGTATTTAAATTTAGCCCTCAAGGTCTCTAATATCTGAAATATATAATTGAATTATATTCTCTAGAAGCAAGAGAAAGAATGAGCTTACTGATGAAAGGTGAGGTGGCTAGAATTCCCTTCTTTTCTTAATAACAAAATAGTTGCAAAATCCAAGAAGGCCAAATTAAGAGGAGTTTTCCGACTGTGAACACATTTTTGGAAAAGGCACGGAGAGCTCAGTATTTATAGTTTTATAAAAGCATAATTATTTAAAACTTTGCTGTAGTTAAAAAAACTGTCATATTTATAGGCTACTTCAGTGGCATTAAACCTGTTTCTTTTTTTTCCTCCCCCTGCAAACGAAGATATTTAGTGGTTTTTAAGAGGTTCCCCTGGTTGAAATCTTCTGTACAATACTTGCTTAATGAGCTGATTAACAACTGTTACTGAGAATTAATGAATCAAATCACAGTGGTAATCACCATATTGCAAATCACTGTGTTGTATTAGGTTATGATGGAGCCATACATTTACAGTGACGACTCTTTTGTATAATGAAGGTATCTGAACAGATTGTATCCCAGGTCTCATTGAAGAAGCTTCAATAATGTTTTGGATACAAGAAAGTCTTTTGGAATTCCCTAAACAGTAAGCAACAAAAGACTCTATTAGTATAATATTATTCCATTAAGCACAAAAAGCATTTTTATTTTAAATCATTATTCAGAGTGCTTTTGAAACCTATTTTAGTCTTTACATACTTAAAATCCAAACACACAGAAATCTTGCCATCTGATAAGGCATCTGCTTTAACATGATTTGCAGTGGAATGGGAAATGAAACGTAAATGGCTACTGCAAAGGGATTTTAGTTTTGATAATTTGCTGCCTTGCCAGAGAGTTCTCATTTCAGAATATTTAATAAAATCATCTTTTGCATTTAAGATAGTTTTCAAAATCTTAGTCCTGAGTTTTGAATTCCATTAGAGAATGCTTTCATAATGAATAGTTATCTCATAAAGATGTTACAAAAATAGATGCCTAGGACTCTGTTACCTAAGCAGCAACTAGTGTGTTGTCATGGGCTAATATTGAAATGAGAAGTAGAACTAATTGAGTTTGTGTCGTTGGTTTTCTAAATATTTAGTTAAAAACTAGAATTATGTGTTAGCCTTACATAAGTTACACTTTCCCCTTGCTGCATAGCCTCATGTGTCAAGCATCTTAAAAAGTCACTAAACATGACTTCCTGCTACCATGTTGCCAAAAATGACTGATTGGATTAAAATATCTTTCCTTAATAATTACTCAATCTATGTACACAGGTTGAATAGACTATCCTTCCTTCGGGTGACCTGGACAGTGTTGAGAAGTACTGGGAAGACTTTTTTGTATGATGTATTTGAATTTGGATTTGTCTGTTTTTCTCATGATTGGGCTAGGGTTTAGGGGGAAGGAAGTTCAAAGAAGTAAAGTGGTATTTTCATCATACTTGATCAAAAGTACATTCTACAAACATGACTTATGGGGCACCTGGGTGGCCCAGTCAGTTAAGGATCCAATTCTTGGTTTTGGCTCAGGTTGTGATATCAGGGTCAAGAGATAGAGCCCCATTTGGGGCTCAGTGTGGAGTCTACTTGAAACTCTCCCTCTTCCTCTGCCACTGTTGCTCTCTCTCTCTTTCTCATAAATAAATAAATAAATAAACAAACAAATAAATAAATAAATCTTTTTTAAAAATTAAAAAAAATATGACTTATCATTACAGAGGCCGATGTATTTGTTTACCTGGCTGATGTGCTGATTCTGGTGGACAGCAAGGGCCTGCAATGTGCAGTCTCTTCTGTTTCCCAATCAGTCCTGAGCCTTTTCCTCTTACTGTCTCTGTTAGTTCAATCCGTCTTTCCAAAGCTAGTTCAAAGTCTTCAAATTCTCAGAGATTTCTGTCAGCTGTAGCCAGGTCCATGGGGGTGTGCCCCATGCAGGCACATAGAGCTCCTGTCTTAGAAGGGCCCCATACTTGGTCAAGTGCACCACTGTCACTGTCTTGGAATAAGGGGCCAGCAGATTACACGGGTGGCCCTGACTGCCACAGCCCAGCAGTGTTTCCCATCTTTGACCTCCTAGGCAATTCATTTGTTCTTATCATATGTTTCTTTGTACCCTTCCCCTTAATCCTAGGTCTCTACTGTCTCTTCTAAATGAATTACAAAACTCTTTTTTTTTTTTTTTACAAAAATCTTTAATATCTGTGTTCTTATTCATTGTTGCATCCTCTCAGTTTTTAGTCAGAAGATCGAACATAGTTCGTGCCTGATAAATGTCTATTGACTATGGTAAGGTTGTGTTAATATTTAATTCAGTTAAAACACTGCCATGAGGTCATCCACAGTAAATACCCTGTAAATTACAATATAAAAAAAATAGATAATTCTGACGAAACATTAAAAAACTTGGAATTTCATACAGAAAGATTAACACAAAAAAGATGATCATTGTGCAGTCGAATCAGGGGACACACAAAAACGTAAATTACCACATAACTTGCATAGGAGAATTTTAAACCTCTTAATTGTGTAAATAACTGGATAAGTGGTCCCTTCCCTCAGACACTTTCCACCTGTCACTGTGGAGGAAGAATAGAGCTTGTCACAGCACCATCTCTGCCCACCTCCCCTACCCCTGCTAGAGTTTTCTCCAAGCAGTAGGGGGGAAGCAGGCAGGGGACGGGCCTCATCTACTTTATGTATAGCATCTTAGCAGCACCTGTATCGTGATTGAGACTTCTTATAAGTACAGGATTAAGAGTCAACACATTTCAGAGGAAGACAGGGGGTCTACACGTTAGCAAGTGGTTCACTAATTCTCATAAACAGGAAAGTTGGGAAAATATCCTCCTAACAAGAAGATTTAGTAAGTGAACTGTCTTGCTAGAACAAAATACACCAGCTTGCTTTCTGAAAGGTCACAAGATAGGAGATGGGCTTCTCAGACCTCCAATTCTTTCTATACTTTGCTGCCACAATCCCTGGCCACAGCTTTCCTAGTTGTTCATGGGCATATAATTGGCCTGATGCCATCCATACTGCTACCCTCTTCTCACCTGCTGGCATGTTCGTGGTAATTCATGTTGCTGCTCCCTTTTCTTCAGATACAGTGAAATACTGCATTCTGTCAGTATCATTAGACTTTCCTCCAGAGCCTCCATTGGGCTGTAGGTCTAGGGTTTGAGAGTTTTGCCTGGGCCTTCCTACCCTCTTTCCTCTGGGTTAGAGTGTGTGGAGCCCAAAATTTATCATATGTAGCTTGAAATGCAATACACTTTTATCAACATCAGTATATATTTTTTTTCATTGCAGATGTTTTATTTCAGTCCTACCCCCTGGGCTTTTTATAGGCTGACCAGAGGATTTAACCAATGTTTCTTATTTTCTTTCTAAAGAAAAAAAAGAAAGTTTGTTGAGATCCTAGTGGATTTACAAATAACTTTGAAACAGGCTCTTTTTAAACTAGGAACTCTCTGTATTTACCAATCCAAAATTGTGCAGAGAAGAAAGAACATGAGGTGCACGCAGGGCTCAACAATCAATAAATGAGAAAGCATATGACTGGCCAACCCAGGTCTTCTCTAGGAGTCTACTCATGGGAGCACTGGGGCTGAGCATGGAGCAGGGAATAGAGTCCCTCAAGGTCATCTGGAGGCAGTCTGGGGAAGTATGACACAGTTGTCATTAACCGGGGGGTGACAGAACTGATAGGAGGTGCTGGCACCCAGCAATCAGCCATAGGGTGACTTGGTTTCCACACAAAACTCACGCTGCTCATGCAGCAGGAAGGGTAAATCCTGAGTGGCTGGGAGTGGCAACAGTCCTGAACCAACGGGCTTTAATGCACAAATCAGTGTGAGGGGCGCGGGGTCACCAAGCATCATTTCAGAAACCATTCCTTTCATAGGAAGAAATAACATCAGCCACTCACTGGCTTCTCAGTGTAGGAGATGACTTTATGCACTGTGATTTAAAAAAAAAGAAAAGAAAAAAAGATAATTTAGGATCCACTGCCCCTTTTGTAGCTATGCAAGTTATAAATTACAGTGTTAAAAATGTAGCCGTTTTAGTTCCCAGTGGGTCTGGTTCTTTGTGTGTATATTTATCCAATTGTCTGATTCACTTAAGTTTGTAACTACAGGGTCTTGCTCTGGGTTTTAGAAATGAATAGCTCTAAAAAGTCAAAGCAACAATCATTTCTTTAAAACCCAGATTTGCCCTGCTTGGAGTCATATAAGGATAGCTATGTGATTATCCAAAACAGCATTGACCTAGAGACAAAAGAGCTTGGTAACTCCCCATGGCAACGAGAGTGGTGACTTTTCTCGTTGCTTTGTATGGGGCTCTTTCAGCAGAGACCTGCTCCAGGTGACATTGATCTTGGCCTTGTTCTAAAAGTGAGATGGCTGGGGTCTATTTTGGATGATAAGTAGATAAGGACTATGAATTCACTTTGAGAATAAATAAAAATAGCTCATCTGACCTTTTATTTATTTCTCTCTTAACAATAAGAGGAAGTTAACCTACTTAATGTGAAGGAATCATCTTTCCTGCCCAGGAATTATGATGGCTTACAAACCTCAAAACCTGCTTTTTATCGGATTTTAATATTTTTTAAGCCACTAGAATGAATCACAGCTCTTATTTTTCTCTTTCTCTAGTATCTGCCTCAGCCTATGCTAAGAATCATTACTGCCAGCTTCTGAAAGAAAAGACAGGATAAGCTTTGTAACTGGGACCCAACTGGTTATTTGCAATATGGCACCCTGTACTATCTACATTCCTAAGGACCTACTATGGCTTTCATTTGTGAATTGCAAGCTGCTAATACAAACTAAATCTAACTTTTACAGACAGCACGTAAAGAATGCCTATAAATCCGGGCTGCTATAAAGTAAGAATATTAAAAAGTAATTTGATTTTGATCATCCTCTGGCCACACAAAGTAGCCAGCTAGCTGGATTACTTGCCTCCTCTGGCTGCATTTGTTTATTAAGCATCTGTTATGTGACAGACACTGGCAGGGTCTTGAATTATCTAAGAAAAGAACAGACATGCTCCCTCTTGTCTTATGGGTCTTCAAGCTACCAAAGACAAGAGGGAAGCAGGGTGTTGCAATGCGACCTGTCATAGGCTTTGAACCTCTGAATTCAGGATTCTAAAGCACAAAGAAAGGGCACAACTATGTGCCAATCAGGGAAGGCCTCCCAAGCTGGATGTGCTGTGAGAACCAGAATCTGGACCACTCAACAGGAAAGACAACCACTCCCACCGCTACTGACTTAAAAATATATATATCCTATTAAAAAGCAAATAAGGTGAAGATTACAGTGAGACCTTTCTGTCCTATTTTTGCAAGTTCTTATGAATCTATAATTACTTCAAAATAAAAAGTTAAAAAAAGCCCAAATAACACTGAAAATGTAACACATTAGGAATCTTCTTGAAACAGCCTAGTGTCCAGGTACAACTCTGTGGGTGTGTGACCTCTGTCATCACACAGGATCCCTGATCAGAAGGGTCTGTGGCACAAAGAACTCAGCAAAGAGGGACCAAGGTACCTAAAAGTGCACAGTTATTTCTGCCTATTTCAGATATGTCTAGGACTGTTTCAACACAGAAATATTTGTAAGAGAGATGAGGAGAAACTTCATATGATTCCTAGTGATACCTGTGGCTTGTTTTTATAATATGTGTTTCAGTATTTTAAGCACATGAAATGTTGTATAAGAATCGGATTGCGGGTGGCGCAGTGGTTTAGCGCCTGCCTTTGGCCCAGGGCGCGATCCTGGAGACCTGGGATCGAATCCCATGTCGGGCTCCCAGTGCATGGAGCCTGCTTCTCCCTCTGCCTGTGTCTCTGCCTCTCTCTCTCTCTCTGTATGACTATCATAAATAAATAAAAAATTAAAAAAAAAAAGAATCGGATTGCTAATTAGCTTAGTCACTGTATTCTAATGTCCTAGCCGTGCCACTTAACTTTTTGAGTGTTTTGTATGTTATGAAATGTTTACTGAAGACAGAAATTTCCTCTGAGAGAAGAAAAGGATTTTATTTGAAGAAGGATGGGAAGTGAGAAAAGAAGGGGTGAGGGAGAAAGAGATAGGAAGAGACAGAGAGATAGAGCGGGAGACAAGGTGGTTTAGAGATAGCTTCTCAGTGGAGGTGACATTTAAGCAGAGACCTGAATGAGGTGAACAAGCAATTCTAAGCCCCTGACACTGGAATAGCAGAAGCCAGAGTGTCTGAAGCACAGTGGACCGGAGGGAGGGTGGTGAGGAATGAGGTTGGTAGGGTGTCAGGAGGGACCTATTGGACTCTGGCTTTATTCTCATTTGAGAGTTAAGACATGAGGTTATGGATGTATGCTTTTGAATTATCAGCTATAGTAAGCTGAAAATGCCCCCAAGGATGTCAGGTGCTAATCCCTGGAACCAGTAAGTATTACCTCTTAATAACATCTGCAGAGACCCTTTTCTCTTAAGGATCTTGAGATGGAAGGACTATCTTGGATTTTCTAGGTCCCTAAAAGCCACCACAAATGTTCTCATAAGAGAAGCAGCAGGAGATTTCCCACGGGAGGCAGTGTGACCAGGGAGGCACGGGCTGGAGTGATGTGTCCACAAGCTAAAGAATGCCAGTGGCCCCTGAAACTGGAAGAGGCAAAGGATGTATTTCCCCCTTCCCATAGCTTCCAGAGGGAGCATAGCCCTGTCACCTCCTGGATGTCAGCTCAGTGACACTAATTTTGAACTTCTGGCTTTGGAAACTGTGAGAGAACAGATTTCTGTTGTTTTAAGCTACTTTGTTTGTGGTAATTTGTTACAGCAGCCCTAGGATGCTAATACAGCAGCAGATGGATATTTAAGGACATGTACTGGAAGATATCACCAAAAAAATGAGTGTAGCTAGAGAAGATGTTGGAAGGTGAGCACTGAGACTGGCAACATTTAGAAATAGGAGAGAAAGAACTGTAATGAATTGACAAATGACTTCCATATGTGTGTGACACCATGTGCGTGGAGTGGAAAAGTGGTCACACAGAACTAAATAAATTAAACAGTGGTGATCATAAAATCCTAACTATTCTGGGAATTTAAAGAGTTCTTAAGAAATGCATAGACTTTTCCCAAATTTAGTAAGATGAATTTAATCAATCTCATGTATAACCTAGAGGGCAGGTTATTCTAGCTAACATCTGAGTGTCACAAGTGGGATGATTATTTTATTTCTTTTTGGAATGTATGCATGTAGGTACATGTATAAATGTATTTAACACAGAACATTTATATCAAGTTTGGAAAAAAGCATATGTAAAATGATTCATTATGATTTGTCTGATTGGAGCCTATAGAAAATATTTTAAAATATTGGATTTAAGTCATAGCTTAAAATGGGAATTAGCATGGTATTATTGATCTGACAGCCTTGTGCCTGTCATCATCTGATTTATGGTCGAATAGACAGTAATCTCTGACAAATTTAATCTTCACCACGAAAATACAGGTCCCTTTGCCTGAGTCAGTGGAGACTTCCTTACACTTGGATGAGGCATCATGTCATTTTCAGTAATTTGGATGGATATTTTCTTTGTGTGAAGTAAAATTAGATGATGAAATATGCAGTCCTTATATGAAAGAATGTGGTTAGGAACAAAATACCATGAATAAAAATTGAATAAGTGAAAATCTCCTTGATAAGAGCCAAATTATTTCAACTGAGGTAAAAGTGATGAAGTGTTGGGGATGCTGGGTGTGTCCAGATGAGCAAAATCCAATGTCTTGTTTAATACATTCAGTACCTTATGACGGAGGAGACCCATACAGATCCATGGTGCCAAAAAGTCTCATTGAAACAGAAATGATGGGTAACGGCTGGCTGGATCTGCAGAATAATTTTGAATTATTATTTTTTCCTTTTGCTTCCTTTCCTCCATCTCACTCCTTCCCGGTTTCTTTCTCCAAAAAGATCCTGTTAGCACAGACAAATGAGGCAAGTCAATAACATCCACCCAAACAGACAGGATATATTGAGCCAATTCAAAGCTGGGTGAACAGCAGCTGTGGTCTTGCCTGTGAAATTAGTTTAGAGGTGGCTTCTGCACAGTGAAGCATCAGAGCTCTTTCATTTATACTTTCCTATAAGCACTGAAAAATGTGCACTTAGGTAAAAAACTATTTGCTGAGGTTTTGCCATCTAAGTGTGTGTGTAGATGTGTGCAAAGAGAGGAAGAGGAGAAGAAAAAGGGACAGAAGACACTTTTCAGTCTATTCTAAAGATTTTTAAAGCAGGCAGCAACGAAACAGATTGACCTTTTATTACTTCTGAATTGAGGACAGCTTCCTCCCTTTGAAGCTTCAATTATATTGCAGGTTTTTATGATTTTGGAAGGTACCATGGTAACTTAGGCAATGAACCCAGACCAGGCTGTTTGATGTGTTGAACCATGTATCATAAACCTCTGCAGTTTCACCAATCTGGAATCAAAAATTATCCAATTATAATGTTTTAGCCTAATTTTCCAAAAGCAATTAGAATGCATGGCTTAGAGGATGATGAGAAGAAAAAATATATAAAACAGGGTATATGTGGATTATGGATTAATTCACTTGAAATTATGACTCTTAAATTTTGAAAGAAAAAGTTCAGTTTTATCAGATATGGAATCATTTATAATTCCATTGGTGTTGTTTGCATTTCAGGAAGGATTTAGCAGTCTACAATTATGCTATGTTGTTGGTTGTGAAAAATTATTTAATGACATGGAAAAGTGTTCGTAATAAAGTTGGAGTGGAAAATAAGGTTATAAAAACAGTAGATATTACATGAATCCAGTTTTATGTATATGTACTTGTACAGTATATTAATATTAATTAATTAACATAATTAATATATTAACAGCTTAATATACTGTACAAGTATATATAACATTTACATGCACATACACTAAAAAGGTCAATGATTTTCTTTTTTATGCTCTTCTCTTTGTTTTCCCAAATTTTGTAATGTGAAAATTTTATCTGGTAATCCAATGAACACGCACACACACTCCAACTCGTTTTAAAAGAAAATAACTTCAAGTTACAACTATATTAGAAAAATAGACATATGACTTATTTACCTACTATTAAAAAATCTGTAAAATTGGACAGCATGTACGAAACTATTATTTTTAGGCAAAGCAAGGTTATGATCTTTGACGGAATGGAAACGCAGGAGGTGTGCTCAACATTAACTTCAGCTTTCTGTCTAGGACCTCTTTGCAAACCTAGCATTGGGGGTTGAACCCAAATGGAGAACCATCATCTCTCTGGGTAGAGCAAACAGAGACTGGTCCTAGGTAGATGAGATAGCTGTTGCAGAGCTGGGCAGCAAGTTCTCAGAGAGAAAGAAGTTGTATAGAGAGGAGCTCCAGAAAACCACATGGGACCTCTTGAATCTTTGTCCAAATATTAAGCTGACCATGTGTGAAATGATAAGATCTGGTAGAGAATAGCTACTTGGAGGCTAAAAACAACAATAACAACAACAAACAAGAAAAGCAAAACCAAAAACCAAACAGAACATATAGCTTTTGGCAATACTGGGAGATAGCCAGAGTGGAGGTTGAGGTCTCAAAAAGGCTCTCCCTTTATGAGGAGGCCAATGATAGGCCTAGACACAAAATATCAAGGCTTAAAAACAAATGTCAACAGGTTAAAGCACACTAGAACAAAAGACAACATTCTTCTTAAAGAACGACAATGGAATGCAGAGATTTAAATATGTGGTACCAATAGTATTTACCATATAAGTCAAAAATTTTAGACATACGTAAAGAAGCAAAGAATACTCCTATTTGAGTATACAAATAGGAAATCCCAACCAAGAAATAAAAATGACAGAAATGGAAATTTTAGCATTGCAAAATACACTGTATGAAATGAATATTGTGCTGGATGGACTCAACAACAAATTGAACACCAGCGAACAAAGACCAATACAATTTGAAAAGAGGGATATTTGTCTGGGTCTAGGAAAGATAACACAGTGATTTAAACAGGGGAAGATAAATATAAAGATCGAAGCTATGTCAGAAGACTATAAGATGTAAAATCATTCTAAAGTTGGGGCTGAGAGGGGATAGAAAAGGAAGTAGAAATTTAGAAGGCAGTCCCCCTCCTCAAGGCTGAGGTTGAGACCTTGTTGGAAAAGGTATGATTGTAGCCTGCTAGATGGCAGAGGAGTTTTCTGGCTTTTTCAGGCCAAAGCTTGTCCAGTCAACAAGCAATCAGGAAGCAACTGTCTGGGGTTCAAATAAGCCACAGTTGGCGAGCAGGTGCTCAGAGCGAATCTGGCATTTGCAATGAAGGCTGTTGGAGAAGCACCTGTAGGGAATAAGTGAGTTGCAGCCAGTGAGCTGGCACATAGGGAGAATTGGGATGCTGGTAAAGGTGCGTGGTCTTGAGTGTGCAGTACCTGCACTGGGAGGTCCAAGGAAAATGAGCCTCCAGCATGGTGGGGTAGCAGGGCAGGCACACAGAAGGAGCCAGGCTGCTGCTGAATTTGGAAATAATTAGAACATTTTGGGAGGGTTATGAAACGGTGGCCATCGGGTGGGACCAGGGTTGCAAGGTCACTGAAAGATTGCATATTCAGGGCATATAGCTAGGGCAGAGCACCACCAAATGTTCACATATCTGTACCAGTGACCAACTATGCAGCAATCTGACCACCTAGAGGACCCCTGTCCCTCCTGAGTGTCCCTTCAGTGCTATCTACTGAGAAGCTTAATATTATCCTCCACGTAAACAAGAAATGCTATAGGAATTTTCACCATTATTGTAATGCAGGTATTGAAATGTGAATTTGGAGCTGGAAGCAGTACATTGATAACTGTCACAATAGGGCAACAGAACTTATACAAACCGAAGTGCAGAGAGAAGAGAGACTTGAAATAACGAACAGAGACTTAGCAACCTGTAGGATATTATAAAATGGTCTAAATTGTGTGAAACTGGAGTTCTGGAAAGAACAATTAGAATGACAAAACATATGGAGAAGTAACAGCCAAACATTTCCAAATTCAAGAAAACCTAGAAAAGTTTTATAATCCAAGAGGCTCAGTGAAACCTAAATAAGAAATACACAAAGAAAATCATACTGAAGTACATCAAAATCAAATTTTTGAAAACTAAGATAAAGAGAAAAACTTAAAAGCAGAGAAACCACAATGTGCATACCAGAAAACAACAAGAATAATGTCTAATTTCACATCAGAAACAATAAAATCCAGAAGACAATGTTTACAAAATAGGAAAAAAATACTATCAATGAGAATTCCACAGGCAGCAAAAATATTTTTCAAAAACTGGAAATGCAATAAAGATACTTTAAAATAGACAAAAGTTGACTGAATTAATCACAAATAGAACTGCTAATGAGAAATGGAAACAAAAAAATTTTCAGATTGGAAGAAAATGATACTAAATGGAAGCCCAGAACTACCGAAATAAGTAAATAACACCAACGAATAGTAAATATCAAATAAGTTTAGTTATTTTTACATTTTTGAAGGATTATTGATTGACAAAGTAGAAACAATAACAGTGTACTATAGGGATTATAATATATATGAAACAAAAGCACACCAGATGGCAGGGGCATTCAATAAAATCACATAGTTATAAAGCCCTTACACAGGAATGAAGGAAATATCTTGCATAATTCATGAAGGAATATGATATTATTTGAAAATAGAGCATGCAAGTTAAAGATGTATATTGTGATTTCTAGAGGAATCTTTAAAATAATTTTTAAAAACACAGAGAAAAAGTTAGAGCTAAAAGCTAACAGAGAAGACTAAATGTAATAATAAAAATAAAGGAATCATGCCAAAGAAGATAAGAATGGAGAAACAAACAAACAAAAAGACCAGATGGGATACGTGAAAAACAACAATATGGAATATTTAAACATAAACATGTCAATAATTATATTAAATGTAAATGTAATAAGCATCCAGATATAAGGGCACCAATAATAAGACTGGATAAAAATAAGCAAAACTTAACTGTAAGTTGTTTATAAAAAGAATATTTTAATATTAAGATGAGTTGAAGTAAATGGATTGAAAAGTAACACAAATCATAAAAATATTAGTTTTTTTTGTTGATACCAGACAAATTAAATGGCAAAAAATATCATAGAAATATTTCATAGATGGCAGAGATAAAAATAGAAACATATTCTATAAATGTCAGAAATGAGAAATACTTTGTAATGATACAAGGATCAAGTCATCATAAAGACATAATAATCTTAAAAATGTATATGTACTTCATAACAGAGCTTTAAAACATTCTTTTCCTCCATGGGGCACCTGGGTGGCTCAGTGGTTGAGCATCTGCCTTTTTCTCAGGTCATGCTCCCAGGGTCTTGGGATTGAATCTTAAATGAGGCTCCACAAGGAGCCTGCTTCTACCTCTGCCTAGGTCTCTGCCTCTCATGAATAAATAAATAAGTAATCTAAAAAAAAGAAAAAGAAGAAAGGTAAGGGTAGACAAATCTACAGTTATAGCAAAATAATTTTATAGTCCATGCTCAGTTAATGATAGAACAAATGAACACAATTTTGAAATATAAAAGACCGGAACAGCATTATAACCAGTTAAGACAATTGACAAACATAGGACACCACACCCCAAAATGGCAGAATGTACATTCTTTCCAAATGCAAAATCACTGTGCTATACCAAATTATAATCCATAACATTTCCCAATAAATTCCAAAGGATTGCAATGCTACTAAGTGTGTTTTCTGATCAGACCAAAATTAAATAGAAATTAATAAAAATACCAGGAAAATCACACATGATTTGAAATTAAAAATCATGTTTTATAATAACCCATGGGATTAAGAATAAATCATAACAGAATTTAGAAAACATTTGGAACTGAAGTATAATGTAAACACAGCATATAAAAATTTGTAGGATATAGTTAAAATAATGATTGGGCAGGCTTTGATAGCTTTAAAAGCTTATATTACAAAAGCATAAAATTTTAAAGTCAATAATCTAAATTATCAACATCATAAAATAGAAAAAGAAAAAAAATCAAAGGAAGCACAGCAAGGATATGATTAAGATAAGAGCAAAAATCAGTGAAATAGAAAACAAACAATAGAGAACATTAGCCAAAAATCTTGGTTCTTGGAAAAGACTTTTCAAAATGATAAGCCCATACCAAGACTGATCAAGAGAGTGGGGAAAGAAATAGATGGGGGAGGGGACAGAGTAGAACCATGTATTACAGTATCAGGAAGGAAAGAAGGTATATCTCTGTAGAGCGTACAGATATTAAAATGATATCTGGAGGAGTATGAACAACTTTGCACCAGTAAATTGCACAGCAGTTAAAATTGGCAAATGCCTTGGCAGTCAAAAATTACCAAAACTGACACAAGAAGAAAGAAAATTTGAACATGCATCTATTTGTTAAAATGTTGAATTAATAATTAAGACCATTTTTATGTAGAAAATTCCAGGTCAAACATTTAAAATAGAGATAATCACAGTCTTACACAAACTCTTGGAAAAAAAAGAATATGTAAAGTGAGGTAAGTAGTAAGCGGATAGTAAAAGTAGCTTATATATTATAGGACAACAAAAATCCCAAACCCATCATAAGCATGAGTACGAAAACTCTTTAAAAATGTGAATAAATCAAATCCAGTCCCATGAAAAAGAAAATATATCATGATCAATTGATATCCCACAAAAGCAAGATCGGTCTAATTTTCAAAAATCAATTGATAATAATTTACCACATCAACAGAATAAAAAATAGACTTAATAATATCTTGGATGATAAGGAAGCATTTGATAATAATAGGCACTCATTTGTGATTTTAAGAAAAGCTCTTAGCAAACTTTAATAGACGAGAACTTAAACTAATTTTAAAAATCTGTGAAAAACCTGCAACTGACATCATACATAATGGGAAAACATCGAATGCTTTCTCCAAGATTGGGAATAATGCAAGAATGTACAATCTCATCAATTCTATCCAATGTTGAATTGGTGGTTCTAAATAGTGCAATGAAGGAGAAATAACAATTAAAGGGGCTCTTTATTAGAAAAGAAGAAGCAATACTCTCTTTGCAATCTCAGTATGCGAGGATAAAATCATAAGAAATGTGCAAAACATTTATTAGAACTAGCAAGTGAATTTAACAAGGTCACAACATAAAGCCTAAATTCTCATATATATCTATAGAACAATCGATAAAAAACTGGAAAATGAAATAAAGAATACCAATTGTAATAGCATGAAAAGCATAAAATAAACAGATATATTCAATGTAAAGTGTGCACTCTCTCTACACTAAAATTCACAAAATAATGCTGAAATTTTAAGAGATGTGAACATGTGAAAATCTATTCCATGTTCGTGGATAAGAACTCTGAATGCTAATGCAATATCAATTGACTTGTAGATTCAACACAATTCCATCTACCATTTCACAAGATTTTTTTGGTAAAAATTGAAAAGCTAATTCTAAAATTAATCTAGAAATGCAATCAAGAATAGTCAAATGATGTTGAAAAAGATTAGCAAGATTCTACATTTTATACTATTTAATTTCAAAACTTGCTATAAAATTATAGTAATCTAGAGAGTGTGATTGTGGTGTGTGGTAGACAAATTGATTTCCTAGTCAGAATAGGGTCCAAAAGTAGACAGAAAGGAACATTTACTTTTTACTCCTGAGGGAGAATTAATTTTTGATCAAGGTGCAAAGGTAATTTAACAGAGAAAATATGGTCTTTTCAACAAATGGTGCTGGACAAGCTAGATACCGATATGCAAATAAATAAACTTCAACTAATATTTCATTACATATGCAAAAATTAATTCTAGATGAAATTCAATAATGTAGGTGCTTCTAAAGTAAAACATTAGAGAATTTGTTTGTAAGCTAGGAATAGGCAATACATTTATAGAAAGAATAGAAAAAATCCACAAATGAAAAAATAATAAATGAGAGTTAATTACAATTAAAAACTTTGCTTATCATAAGACACTGCAAGGCAAATGAATAGACAAGACCACAGATGAGCTTGATTTGTGGTCAAATTTGATGGTTACTAAATTTGCAAAACATATATCTTTAAATTGACCTATATCTAGAAAATGTAAAAAACTTTAACAGCTCAATATTAAAAAGACAAAAACATTAAAAATGGGCAAAAGACTTAAACAGGCATTTCAAGATATACAAATGTTCAGTAATCATATAAAAATGTGATCAAAATTATTAGTTTTCAGAAAATTGATAATTAAAACCACAACCATACCATTGGAAACTAATTAGAATAGCTAAAATTAAATTATTACATATTGACAAGGATGTATAGTTGTAACTCTGTGACCCTGATGGAAGAAAAGTGCAATGGTGCATCTATTTTGGAAAACATTTTGACAGTTTCCCACAAAGAGAGAAATGCATGTACACTGTGACCCAGCAATTCTACTCAAAGGTATTTTCTCAAAAGAAATAAAAAATTCATGTCCATAAAAATTCTTATAAAAGAATGTTCATAGATCCTTTTTTCATAAGGTGAAAATTGCAAAGCCTATCAACAGAAGGATGGATAAAGAATTTGTGTTTACTTATAGACAGGGCTGCTAATTATTAATAAAAAGTAACAAACTGCTGATACAATAACATGAGTGATTCTTGAAAATACCATGCTGAGCAAAAGAAGGCAGACACAAAAGAAGTACATACTGTGTGACTCCATCTATATTAATTCAAACCTGCAAAATCAATACATAGTGGACAAAAAGCAAAAAAAAAAAAAAAAAAAAAAAAAGATCTGAGTGAGAAGGTTGGTTAGGAAGGGGCATGAGTTAATTTTGTGAAGATATGGATATTTTCTGTATTATTTACACAGGTATATGCATACAGGAAGACCAATGAATTATGCCCCACAGATTTGTGCATTTCACTGTATGCATATCTCTATATTACCTTTAAAAAGAACTGTAAAAAAGAATTCTTGTTAATAGGTGCATTTTTTTTGTATCATTTGTTGTGTTGTGGGCTAGCAATTTCAACTACTTTTTGTATTTTCTAGACTTGAAAAAATGAATGCATATATTAAAAATAAGAGTATACAAAGTATTGAAATACAAAGTTAGAAATAAGAAGATATAGAGTGTATCCAGTGGTTTTGACTTTGTATTGAAATACAAAGTTAGAAATAAGAAAATATAGAGTGTATCCAGTGGTTTTGACTTGGAATTGGAGGTATCAATATGAACCTTGATCTTTTTTTTTTTAAGATTTTATTTATTCATGAAAGACACACAGGGAGAGGCAGAGACATAGGCAGAGGGAGAGCAGGCTTCTTGTGGGGAGCCCAGTGTGAGACTGGATCTCAGGACCCCGGGATCACACCCTGAGCCGAAAGCAGATGCTCAACCACTGAGCCACCCAGGCATCCCGAACCCATGATCTTAAAGAGATAAATAGAAGTAAGTGTGTGTATGGATGCGTAAATTTCCTAAATTCCTAAATCTTTCTAATGAGACAACCTGGAAACAAAGAGTCATCCGTGACAATGAACATACCTAATGCCAAGGTCTTGGTTTCTAAATACCATTCTCTTCTAAAAGGTACAAGGGCTCCTTGAATGAAAGGCTAAATTATACTCTAAAACTAATAAGTGAAGTTTCTATGAGCAATAGGATATTTACATAGTTTCAAGGTATCTCTCTACAAATTATTTATTATTTATCAAAGGAAAATAGTACCTTTCACTGGGTAGAAACCTGTTACCTCTTTAACCAAACAATTTAAGTAACTGTCACTAATATTAGGATAAATTGACATCACATGTCTTCTGATGTTATTCACTAAGAAGAGCATGAGACTTCATTGGTATTTCTGACCAAAAAAACCCAAGCAAACAACAAAACAAAAGAAAAACCATAGTCAAATCCAATAATGAGGAAATATCAGACAAACTTGAATTGAGTTATGTTCTATATAATATCTGGATGGTAGTGTTCAAAGTATCAAAGTCAAGATAGAGTCTGAAGAAGTGTTTGTATTAAGGAGACTTTAGGCACATGGTAACTAAACACAGGGCATGCTCATCAGTTAGATCCTGATCTGGGAAATGTGTATATATAATATGTAACATATACACACATGTTACATGTGACATACACACATATATGCATATATAAACATATGTAGATCCATAAAAGGCATTGCAGGAATGACTAACAAGTTTAAATATTCATTTGCATTCTAGGTTAGAAAATGTCTCAGCATTAAATTAACTGTCTTGATTTTGATAATTATATATTTGTTACGTAAGCGACGATCCTTCCCCTTAAGAAGTCAAGGTTAAAGTACGGGGTCAAGGGCATTCTGATATTTCCAACTTCAAATAGAGAGGGAATGAAAAGGGGAAGGAAAGAGGGGGAGGAAAATGAGACAACACATACAGGACTGTTGAATCTGGGTAAAGGTTATATATAAAGTGTGCAATCCTCACTTTTTTATACATTTGAAATTATAAAAAAATTTAAAATCAAAGAAAAATTAGGAAGAGACTCAGATATTTCATGAAGGAAGACATATGGACATGCAAGTTGGTTTCTCAGAGGACTGCTGGGGTGTTTAGGAGGATTTGTGGCACAGCAGCCAGACACGGATGCCCCAAGGTGGCTCTGTGGTGGACTTCAGGGACATGGAGGCCTGTGGACTGTCCCAGCATTGCGTTCAGCATCTCCTGGACAAACTATACAAGGTTGTGATTGCATGTCCTAAAATCAAGAGTCCTAGTCCTCATATCTGAGCATTTTCTTGGTAAATGATAACATCAGGAGCAATTACTGGAAATTGTATCGATCTCTTTCTTTTTTGGAGCAGAAAGTTTTACTCCGTTAAAACCAATTATATAGAGAAAGTGAAAAAAAAAAAGAGCTTGCTATACAACTTAGATTAATTGGAAGGAAATACATTGTTTCTTAAAAGCTTAACCATGTTACAAGAGATATGATATTCTAGAATCATCTTTAGAAAAGGCCAGATTTTTGTAAAGAGTCAGCAAGAACAGCAAGACTGAGACCACTGATGAAAACCTAAACAGGTACAACTGTGTTATTAACAAGGAATAGATTTTAGAGGAAAAAGAATTGAAAAGAGAAACCTAAATATCAGAACTGGATGCACTAATTTCTCACATTTCAAGAGGCATAAAGTCCCAAGGACAAAACTGAATATTCATAGAATTATCGGTGGCTTTTCCAAATAGAACAATAGGGCAGAGTGATCTCCTTAAGAAGCTTGTCCTAAGGGCTGCCTTTTGTCTCAAAGGAGAACTTTCACTCCTATCTACTCAGATTCCTTCACTTCTTCCTCCAATTCAAGGTCCTCTGTTTCTGGTGGAACCATGGGGACATCTCTTGAGATGAGGACTTTTTTTCCTCCTACCCCTACAGAAAACAGGTATGGATCATCTTAAAAGTACTTTCTGCCAAGGATAGCTGTGACCTACCACAATATTTGGTAGTAATAAAAAATTCCCATATTCTAAGGAGTGTTCCTGACTTTCCCCTTTTTCCATACACTGGCCTTACCCCCAAACCTGACAAAATGTAATTAATAGTGAGTGGCCTATGGGATTGATCCAGTTTCAAATGAACCTATTCTTGAAGCAAAAAACTTGAGACTTTTGTCTCTCTTCAAAAGTCATTTTTAGATTTTCTCTCATTTTTAGATTAGGAAAATGCCATTTTGTGAAAGATTATGCTTTTGCCTAATGGATGCTTTACAGACTTATGACTCTGAGAATAGTGTTTTATACATTTTATAGATAAAACATATACAGATATTTTTTAAAAGAAAATAATGACATCACGTGGAAGAGTTGGTAAGGTCTGGTACCATTTTACTTGCATAGGATTTTTACAGGAGTTTTTAAAGCCAACATGCAAACAATACTCCAACCAAGCCCTCTGTCTCCATGTAAATGGGGAAGAGCTGACTGTGGTTGGGTGTTACCTGTTAGTGGGTGGTGTTTTGGTATAGTTGGGAAGAGTGCCTTTTGTTGCACATAATTGCTGTAGTGGAACTAGAGCTCCTGCTTGCTTGGTGTGCTGATTCCACATATATGCTGCATTTGTGATTAATTTACAAACACTTGTCAACAGAGATTTGAGTCCTGTGGTGCTGGATCTAAGAAATAAAAAAGGACAAACTAGCAAAGCTGACTCACTCCTGTGAAGGAGTCGGTTAACCTATTTATTTGTAAGAGAGAAGACAGTTGTCTTTCAAATGATGTCACTAGAGTAGGCTTTCTGTGTGTGTGTGTGTGTGTGTGTGTGTGTGTGACAGAAAATCATATTATGATTTAGTTTTCCTTTGTAAATTATCTTGCTTATCTTTGGTTTCTCCAAAAGTTTGTAATAAATTCAAATGGACTATCAAGCCATATGTAAAATTTGGGAGGAGAGTTGGGTGAATTATATAAGTTGTTCATTTAGTTAATTTTAGTTGAATTGATTTAATATGTTTACAATATAAGATCTAGCACTTAATAAATATGAAGCCAATTTAAATAACTTAGGGCCTCTCCAAGAAAAAGAAGTGCTCCAGGAGTACAATTGTTTTATTTCTTGTGATTGTTAAAATTTTGATGGGAAGGACAACTTTGAATAAGAAAAAGCTTAGAAAAGATGCTAAAATATGTGCATAAAAAGAACCTTTGGAGAAGAGAAGCAGATGGTAGAGAAGACAATGGTTAAGATAGTTTTGTGTGCCATCCTTCAGGTGGCGCTACAGTCCCTCCAGAGCGAAGTTCCTGTCCGGCTGGTGGTAAGTGAGCAGGAGGAGAGTGAGAGGAAGAAAGGAACAGGTGTGGGGAGGGGAGGGATAGGTAGGAAGCAGGAAGCGTTCATCTGGGAAGAGGTATTAATAAATTGTATGTCTGCAACTTGAGGGAGTGTCTGTAAACAGAAAGAGGAAGCGTGTACATCCAAGGAGGGAGAAGGGTTCTATAAATTGTATAGCTAAAATAGTCTTTCTGATTAAAGCAAAGTGGGTTGAGTTTTTGGAAAGAAAATTCTGGTGTTGTTTTTCTGATGTTTCACATGTTTGATCTGGCAGATAGAGTTCTGTGAGCAAAATAATGTACAATGAATTTATATGCTGACACATTTAAGTAACACTGGCTAGCACATCTCTCTCTGGCCTTCCATGCAAGCCAATATTACAAACAAATTAATGTATAACTATATAAACAGGCTCTTATTTCTCTATTGTCTTGATGCCCATTTGCCTGTCCTGAAAGGAAGGATGGATCAGCCATTTTTAAAATCCATTTCAGGAGAGATTATAACCATTACCTATCCAGTCGGTCTGTGTCATTAAGTATAAATGAGTCTGTGATGAGAAAAGTCAAAGCTCCATTTTATTAGTCTTAATTTTAGTTTTTATTTTTAGATACCTAATTTGCTTTCACATTTGATACCTTAGACAAAAGCAAAGTCAATTGCTGATCCCTTGGTTTTCCCTGCAGTGAGTGTAATTGGACACTCTTTAAGCAGTGGGGCAACTGTTCACATAGATACCACAAAACAGTGAAGACAGATAGATTAAAAAGAAATCTTTTAATATATTTGTGATTAACTGGAAACTATTATAAGAAATTGCAGGGAAATAGAAATAAACAGAGAAGGTTAACAAGGTAGGACACAGGGGTGATTATCTGCATGGAAGGAAGAAAGGCAAAACACCACCCAAGCTTTCTCTCTGACATCAACCTGTTTGATAAATAAGTAATGGGGAAAAAGAATTTCCGCCTTCAGATTTACACATTTTGTACTCTTTAGCTCTGACCTTTGTGCACGGCCACAAATCTGATGCTAAAGAGCAAGTCTATGAATTATGGAAGACGAGAGATGATTCGGAGGATTTGTGTTAGAAATATGTAGCTCCATTCTCTTCACCTTTTTTGAGGACACAGAATTCTTCCATAGAGTCTTTTTTTCCCCCATAGAGTTCTGGGGATATATATTTAAATTTTTTCACAACTTCACTTACTTACTTATCATCTGAAAGATTGCCCAAAAGATTGTCCAAAAAAGAATAGTAATTCTGACTGAAGGATAGCAAAGCTAATTTTTAGGATAAAAAATTATTGGTATTGATATCTACCAAGTTAAATCATAAACTAACCTATAGATTTGTATCTTTGAGGAAAAATACTGGATAGATGGTAGTCTAAAATAACAATATGGTGGCTCATATTCAAAGGTGACTCTCAAAAGAGTGGGCAGCTGGGGGATGCCATTCTTGACCAGGCATTTAATTATCAGAAAGTGATTAGTGATTGGTCACAGGTCTATAATCTGGGTGATGACCACAAAATGATTTCTGATAGTTGACTTCAATTCTGCTAAGAGAAAAGGTAATGAGATGGAGCCACATTTAGCAAAGGGATAATAACAGACATTGAATATAAGAAAATTAGTAAAGACTCACAACATAAATATTAATCCTGTGACATTCAAGTCCTCAAAGCAACTGCACAACCCCCCTAAAAGAAGCTGAGTACTCCTGCTTTTGAGTAGAGAAAGTATCTCAAGAAAGTGAATCTTCTTAAGCTTAACTCTGTTTCTTTAGTTACAATGAAATTGCCCCCACTTTTTTTTTTTTTGGACCATTTAACAGGCCCAGTGCTACATTTTATATACATCATCCTTTTAAAAAGTCAATTAATTTTTCAACTTTATTGAGTTATAATTAACAAATAAAATTGTAAGGTATTTAAAGTATATAACATGATGATTTGATATATGTACACATACAAGGATTCTCCCATTGAGTTAAATGGCATATTCATTAACTCACATATTTTTTACTGAGAGCAGATTTTTATTTTAGGTTCCACATATAAATATTACTATGCGGTATTTGTCTTCTTATCTCACTTAGCAAAATGCCCTCTAGACCATTCACTTGTTGCAAATGACAGGATTTCCTTCTTTTTAAAGGCTGAATAATATTCCATTGACATATGTGCCATATTTTCTTTGTCCATTTATCCATCAGTGAACACTCAAGTTGTTTCCATACCTTGGTGTTGTGAAAAATGCTGTTAGGAGCAGAGGAGTATAGGTATCTCTTCAAGGTAATGATTTCATTCCCTTTGGATATATACCCAGAAGTGGAATTGCTATATCATATATGATTCTATTTTTAATTTCTTGAGAAAACTTCATACTATTTTCCATAGTGGTTATACCAGTTTACATTCCCACCAGCAGTGTACAAGTGTTCCCTTCTCTTCACATTCTTGACAGCAATCGTTATCTCTTGTCTTTTTGATAGTACACATTTTAACAGGTGTGAGGTGATATCTCATTGTGATATACACATGATCTTACATACTCTGATTACCTTGTCAGGTAATTACAGATCATGAAACTGAACCACAAGGAATTGAAGCAAGTTCCTCAAAGCCAATTAGATAGAATTCACATCCAGGCCAAAACCAGAACTCATAACCAATGTTCCCCCATCATCTTCATACATTGTGTGCTACAGGATAGCTTAGTGTCACAGTATGGATTCGAACACCTGCTTTTCCATCATATAGTCAACCATATCACAATTTAGAAAGAATGGCTTTTTAAGGTCTCAGGACTGTTTTATTTACAGAATAATCCTAATAAGCATTTTTTTTCCTGTTACTGCAAAGTAGTTACTGTTCTTTCTCTTTCTTTGGGTTCTTCACCTGAGACACTTGTTATCAACATATTTACTCTAGACTAACTGGAATTCAAATTCTTTCTGCATCAGGCTTTTATTATGTCTGAGACACGTCGTTGCTTCAGACCCTCACCAGATAGAAAATATGTTCTTGCCTGCAAAGATACATGGATTTACACTCATTAACTCCATGGCACTTTAAATGACCTGCCCATTTCTGTGGCCTTTGAAACATGGCTCCATTAGATCTGTGTAGGGCCAAGCTTTGATTAGTACCTTGAAAAAGTCAAAACCTATAATTAGACTGAGATAAAACCCAGGGGTTTCTAAGTCTCTATGGAGAAAACCACAAATCTATTCACTTGTTCCACTTAGTTTTGACTCAGCAGTAATATTTATAGAGAGGTCATTATGCTCACAAAGCTGTCTACCAGGAGCCTGAATCATGAGTCCTAATAAAAATGGGTTTCAAACTCCCTAAGACCTATGAGAACAATCAGGTGATTTCAAAACATTAAGAGCCATTTATTACAACAACAAAATGTTTGGGGGATATTGAGAATTTCTTTCCAATATATTAACATCAAGCTTTCATAGCGTAGTCCAAAAAAATCAATGTGCATTGTATTATATTGAACTTTCTTTTCTTCTCTGTTTGTATAATTATGAATTACCTGGCAAGACATAAATCATAAATTCCCCACTTGGATACTGGCCGTGAATCTGCAGAACTCATAGATTCAATAATGGTCCCCAGGTCTTGGTTTTAAAGCTGTGACCTGTGGTCTTTTGGTCCAGCTTGGTTTCAGTGTCACTACTTTAATCCTGAATGGAGTGCTTCAAGTTGGTGTCTTATAAACAAAAGATCGAGAACTAAGATAATACTACAGGAAAAAATATTTTAAAATTTTCCATCTAATAAATGACCTTAGCCAACCACTGCATTATGTATATTTCGGTGCGATTCAATTTGGTCACTCACACCACTCCACCAAAGGATTGGTAAATGTGTGTAATCACAATGTCCAGGAGCCAAATTCTGCTTTTGTCTTTTGTCATCCTCCCCTTGCATGAAATGACCAAATTGGTCATCTTTTGTGTGTAAGGATTCCAAAATGAACAGCATAAATTATTAATGAGCCTTAACTTCTCAATTAGGTTAATAACTATCGTTAGTTAATGATTAGAATTAAAACTATTGAGTTATGTTATGTTATGTCTGTTACATTCTGTTCTGTTCTGACAAACTGATGCTCAAAGGAGTAAAAAGACTTGCTGACAGAAACAAAGATACTACATATTTGTATTAGCTTTAAAACCTCAGTCTGTATCTCTCTGAAACCTATGGTGGGTCCTCCACTATATCAAAAGCTTCAAGATAGTCCCATGTAATTCTTAAAAATTATTTTACAATGTCTGTGTCCATTGGTGGGTTTTGAGGTTTTAAAAAATAGTCCCACACAGTATGGAAACTTAAGAAATTTGCTTTATTTCATTCAATATTATGTTTACAAGATTCACAGAGGTTGTTGCACCTAGCTATCACTCACTGTTTTTTCACTCCTGTTTAATATTCTATTGTATGTGTATTTTACAATTAAATATTCTCATTTCTTGCTGATATTTGCACCCCAATTTTTGCTATGAAGACCAATGCTTTTAGAACATTCTTATAAATATCATTTGAGTCACATGTGCAAGTATTTTTCTAGGTTATGCACCTAGAAATGAAATTGCTGGGTGAGAGGGAATGCATCTCTGTAACTTTAAAAGATAAACCAAATTGCTTTCCAAATGGGGGCACATAACATGTATGGGATGTACGATCATACCAGCTGAGGGTAAACAATCTAACTGCTCTATATCCTTTGACCCTTGGTATTTTTAAAACTTCTTAATTTCATTTTCTATTGTAAAAGGTGATTTTTTTTCTGTGAAATGTCTATTCATATAATTTGCCTATTTTTCTATTGGGTTATCTTTTATTAGTGCTTTTTAAAAGGACCTCTTTATATATTTGGGTCACAAATCCTTAACAATTGGAGCTGGAGACTATCTTCTCCTAGAGTGTGGCTTGTTTCACACGCTTGTTCTCACGTGTGTTAAGTTGTCCTATGTTCGTTGCAATTTCTTGGGATTACCTCTTATTTTTTTCTTCATTTTTATGTCTCAAGGACATATTTTTTATTAGTTACTTGGTCAGCAGAGGATGAGTCTCAGCTTGCCTTCTCTCCTACAAATTCTACCACTACCTTAATATCAATTCATTTGATGGGATTCTCTGGTCACATCTTTCTTTTGGTCCTCTTCACCTGATGAGCTACATGTTATGGCCTCAGATAGCACAGCCACTTTCCCTGATTTGCCCCAGCTCTCAAGAACCAACGACAACGTTGTCTGGTACTTTCAGAGAAGGTAAACTGCCACTTATAATTTTTATGATAATTATCCCCTGGAATACTATCCTCCAAGAACAGACTATACTATTTTTTTCTGATGACTCAGAAAAATACAAAGCCATCCTTTTCTCAAGAAACAGAATGGTTGAACTCAATAAGCAAAAACTGCCTCAAACATAAAACTGCTGCCTTTCTGGACAAAATGTCCTTTTCAGCACTTTTACATCATTTAGCTCCTTCCTGCCTCATTGCATGCCAGTTACATTTGTGCTTGAGATCATTTGCCCTTGTTTCTTACATACTTACTCTGCTGTTTGAATGTCCTTTGAGTCAGTTTGTTTCAACATTTTCTATTTTTGAGTACCCGAATTCTATCAGTTTGACTTCCTTCACACATCAGACCGGAGAAAGCACCACAGGTAGTTAAGCACTTAATAAATGTTTCTTCATAGTGATGAAAATGCACTAAAATATTTATCAGCGTTAAGTTTTCATAGGTTCCAAAATTTCTTTATGCACTATGAATGAAATAACATCAATAATTAGGTCTAAAGAAATACTAGCTTTTTATAGCACTGTGGTAAAACTAACAAATCTGCATGCTTTTCACCAATCTATAATTTTCTATTACCTAGCAGGTCCTTTGTCTTTTTGGCTACAAAAGAAGTCTGTGTTAATTGCAGGTTTCATACCTATGAGCTGAGGCCTTTGGGATTCTACTGCCTTCCAGAACATCATGCTATATTCTTTGGCTGACACTTGACCATAGAGATGAAAAGCCACTCTTCCTATACATCACTGACCATCTCCCACCTGCTCTAGCTTCTCCCATTTGAGGTGGCACTGATTGGGGTGGAAGGGCTGGGTGGCTAAGGAAGCAGAAGGAGCTCCTGAGTGAGAAAAGGCATGAGTGGGAAAGGCAGGCAGAGAGGCTCCTCCACATCTTGAGAAAGGAATAGTTGAGTTTCTAACATCCAATGTCTGTCCCACTCTCCTGATCTTACCCTTGTCATAATTTGGATGTGTACTTTGAGGTAACAGAAAAATTATGGCCAAGGGAATAGTCATCAAAGTAGGTTTTGTCAAGGTGCTGGGATGACTGGGTCTAATGACATGTTCTACTTCAAAAAGAGAGGGGAAGAGGGAGGCATGGTGGGGGGACATGTGGAGGGGAGAGGGAGAGGAGAAGGAAGAGAAAAAAGAAGGGAGGAAGGAAGGGGGGAAGGAGAAAGGGAGGCAGGAGACAAAGAAACAAAGAAACTGCCAAGTATTTTATCATGAAAGTAAGTGGATGCCTGGAATTGCAATTAGTGCTTAATCCCCTTACTCTGAGATCCTGACTTGTTTAAGAATGAAAATGTCACATGCAGATTGGGTGAATAACTCTTACTTTGTTCTCATATCTTTTAGACTTTGATATGACAGTGGAATCAGAAAGATTTGAGAAGAGATGGGGAAGGAGCTGGAGGCACTGGGCAGCCCAAAGCTGAGCAGAGGAGAAAAAGAATGAAATGGACAAGCAGAGGCCCTCAAAGATTCCCCGGAATCTGTTGGCTCAGTGTTATCTCAAGGCTGGATTTACACCTGCTCTTTCCCCAGGACTGCTCATGCCACAGCAGCAGCCACATCTGCAGCATTTTAGAATGTGGCCAGCTTGCTTTTCTTTGTTCTTAATCTCTCCTTTCCCTGCACATTTCTCACACCAATAGATTCCCTAGGACCATTCTAGGGATGGGCATAGGATGGTGGTGGCCTTTGGAGACTGATGGACCTAGATCTGAGTCAGAGTTTGCCAAGTACTAGTTATTAAGGCTTCTATTATTTATGTATTCCAAGCCCTGGTTTGCCCATCTGTTTAACAGATGATGCTCGGTCCAACCTCCCAGGGGGAGTTTCAGAAATTTAGGCCTACAGAGTGCTTAGCACAATGCTTGGAATGTAGAAAGCCCCCAGTAGGGCACCGGGGTGGCTCGGTGGTTAAGTATCTGCCTTTGGCTCAGGTCATGATCCCAGGGTCCTGGGATCAAGTTCCACATTGGGCTTCCCATTCAGCTTTTCCCCCTGACCTTCTTCCATCTGGTGCTCTCTCTCTCTAATAAATAAATAAAATCTTAAAAAGAAAGAAAGAAAGCCCCTGGTACATGTTAGCTATTATTTGTATAATGCAGAATCAAAAAGTGAAATAAATATAGCGAATTAAAGAGGATTTTGTTTTCAGTTTTCTGAACTAGATATTGCCCTGGACTCTGGGATTGTTCTTGGTCACTAGTCTGTTGTGAACCTGGACAAGTGTTTTCTTTCTGTGGGCCTCCTCTAGTTCCTTATGTATAAAATGATGGGATTTACTGCAGAGATCTGGTCCACCTCTGAGATCTGGTCCACCTCTGATATTCTATCACCCTCTTAGCCCTTTGCCCTAAAAACACACATCTGCTTCCAAATGACAAATCAAGGATGAAAAAATATGATGAAGTGGTCAATATCCTTTCCACATTAAGCCTCTTGGAATATAGACTCACGCTGGGATGTAAGCTACAGGAGGGCAGGGATTTCTGTCTGTCTGCCTGTCTTTTGGTTTGTTAACATATTCTCAACACCTAGGATAGTTGTGGCATATAGGCAATACTCAGAATATACATATCGAATGAAAAAAATTAATACCCTGTGTAAAAATAGGCATTTCATGAAGAAGGAAGGTGACTGCAAAATAACCATCTTTAAAGACCTTTTTCATTTTAGTAATCAAAGAAATCCAGTTAAAACAATGGCATATGATTGGTCACCTGTTACATTGGCAGATGTTTAAATACAACAATACTCACATCATTGGTAAATGATAGAGAAATTATCAGTATTATCCCCTTATAATACAATATTTCTGGAATTCAGTGTGGCACTCTTTATAAAAAGGCTCAAATATGTGCTTATGCTTGGACCCAGCAATTCCACATCCAGAAATGTATCTTAAGAAAAATAATTAAGTGTATGCAAAGATTTAGCCACGAGAGTGCTATTTACACTATCCAAATTTGGAAATAACCAAAACGTTAACTATAGGCAATTTGTTAAATAAAAGATGATGCAGTCTTTTAATGAAATACTAATCAGCCATTAAACACAGGTGATTGAGTATTTATTAACAAAAATACTCATAATAAACGTGAAGGGAAAGTTTATAAGATAACACATCCAGTATAATTCCAAATAAAAATCTACATAGATCCATAGTAGAGGTTTACATCAACAAAATGAACCTTGGTTATATATTTGGGTAGTTGAGTTATATGTTTCTGTAGTTTTATCCTTTTTGCTAATTTTCTCATTTGTTCTACAATGACCATAAATTGCTTTCATAATAAAATAATAAATTATATTAATTTAAAATTTCACCTTTTAACTTTAATAAATGTAGACTTTCAGGGAGTTTCTTTCTTTTCTTTCTCCTATCATCATCTCCTCCTCTTCCTCCCCTCCTCTTCTCCTTCTCCTTCTCCTTCTCCTTCTCCTTCTCCTTCTCCTTCTCCTTCTCCTTCTCTTCTTCTTCTTCTTCTTCTTCTTCTTCTTCTTTCTCCTCTCCTTTTTCTCCTTCTTCTTCTTCGTATCTGAACTGTGTCCTTTACTCATCCAGACTTTCTTCTACTATCATTAGCATGGCTAAATTAATCAGATTTTATGCTCCTTAAAGGCAAGGTTTGCATCTTTTTTTCTTCTTTAAAGTATCTTGTATCCCATCTGGCCCCTTAATAAAAATTCACTATTCTGAGTTGAGTCAGGTGTAATTTCTTTTTTTAAAATAAAGATTTTATTTCTTTATTAATGAGAGACACACAGAGAGAGGCAGAGACCTAGGCAGAGGGAGAAGCAGGCTCCCTGTGGGGAGTCTCATGATGGACTTGATTCCAGGTTCCCAAGATCACGACCCAAGCCGAAGGCAGACACTCAACCACGGAGCCACCCAGGTGCCCCTCCCCAGGTCTTTCACAGATGTCTGCTCACCTCATGGTGTGCCTGTGAAGAGTACCTTCCCTTGTTTCCTCCAGCATCTGTGGGTGAATATGAGCTACCATTTATGGATTTTTAAAGAATTATTCTGTTTTGGCTGAGCATTTTGGTGAGCAGGTAAGCACGTGATGTGAATTACTTCACTTGATATTCCCAAAAGGACCCAAGCAGGTAGGATTGTACAGATCAGGAGACCGGGGCTGATGAAGGTTAAATAATTCATCGAAGGTCAAACCATATTGAAAGCAAAGGCAGAATTTAAACCCAGTTTGGTCTGATTCAAATTAATGTACATAGTAATATCCACTGTGGTCAATGAAACACTGTCGAGGTTTTCAGGAGATGAAAAACTTGGAAGCCATCTTCCTCCTGCATCTCTGCTCCATGCAGAGCCCTTTTCTTGGCCAGTGCTGATTCTTCTTCACTCTAAGACTGTCACAAGTTGCTCCAGTTCCCAGGGGACCCCAAGCATGTCTATCTAATGTGTTTCTTCTAAGTCCCAGCCACCAGAACCAACCAGTGTCTCTCGGAAGGTCTGGAAGCCCAGACTCATGGCCAGTGACTGGGCACTTGGTGCTGTGTCACTGTCCCTTCTCTCAAAACAGCCTCTCTATTGTACAAGTTCCAACAAACTTCCAGACAAAACCAGTCTTCCACAGACCCTTGCTGCTGGACCTTGGAGTCATCTCCGTGTTCCCTGAGGCCTGAGCCTCTCCCCACTAAGATTCTCTGAGATTCACTTCCTTTTGAGGCCTTGGGCAGTTGTGAATAGAATTTTGTTTGGGTCCACATGGTTCTCTTGTGTCTCTTTCCCAGTCAAACATATTTTAGCATTCCTTCTTTCTTCTCATTTCCACTACTGCATGTTGCATTGCTGCCTGGAGAGTCCCTCAGTTTTCTGTTGTGTGGGTGCCGTGCATTCATCTGATCACATTTTCTTCAGTGGTACTGACCAGCTGAACTTCTGCCCTTTCTTTTACTCTGTATTCATTTCCAGAATCCTAGGCCACAGCACAGAAAGATATGCTGGTTTATCTACCCACAGCCAGAGGAGCCTGAGGGATACTTATTTCATAGCTAATGTTGGGTGGATAAACTTGTTTATAAATATTGATGGATACCCATGTCTTGTTACTAAGCATTCTGAAAGAGACTGCATAACTTCCCTCTAGGGGTTTGTTTGTTTGTTTTTTCCTACAGTGATATCATGAAATTAATGCAACAAATTTTCTTTAATACTACTTATACTTACATAGTAAATTATAGGGTAAAGTCCAAAGAACACCTTTAAGAAGCATGAAGCCAAAATGTAACTTGAGGAATTCTAATTCAGTTTGGCTATCCCTCTACCGCATATAATGGACAACCCTTCCTACTGTTATTTCCTTAGTTGATTCACATTTTCAGTGTTGTTTCTTTATGTTCCTTATGGTTGTCCACATTTGTAATGGACTCTGAGGTGAGGCAAGTCATACTCAATGATTTCTAGCACAATTTCATGTTCAAATATATGGGCAAGATTTTTTTTTTGTAATCTCAGTTGATTAGCTGATATCTCCTTGTTTTTGTGGCAGAGTCGTTAATATGTATGTCTTTTTACTAAATATCAGTACCTTATATTGCATAATACATCCAGATGCTCATTTGTGTATCATTTTTTCTTCCCTACTCGCATTGGTATGTAACTCTGTTAGAACGAAGTTGCTTACTGCCTTATTCACCACTATAAACTTACTACCCAGGAAAGTAGAGTATCATGAACAGGTCATGTTTATCACAATAGCATAAGGTTGTTCCACACTGGATCTATTGATGTAATATACCACAAATAAATACAAGAGAAAACCTGTATAATTATCACTTTAAATGCACAAAGAATGTTAGGAAAAATTTAAGATCCATTCATGATGAAAGACTTTAGAAAAGCAGTATAGAAAGGAAGCTTTTAAACTTGACAGAGGGTATCTAAAAGAAAAAAAAAACAGCTAACTTTATAAAACTTTATTTAGAAATAAGACATACGGAAATGGAGATAATCTTTGTTCATATATTGAGGAATTCAGAATCATTAAGTTGTCAATTGCCCTCAGTTGATATCTATATCAATGATGTAATTGCAGTCAAAATCCCAATGAGAGTTTCATGCTTCAAAAGCAGATCTAAAATTTTATAGAGAGGAACAAAAAATCAATAATAGCAAAAGCATTCTATATGAAGAAAACGGTAATCAGATATCAGAACTATATATAAGATTTAGGTAATTAAAATAATGAGATGTTTCTGCAGGAAGAACAGAACCACATACATAAGGAAGCTCAGCATATGGTACAGAAGTGGAATTACAGATGCGTGGGAAAGGATAGATCCTTTCATAAATGGTGCTGGGGAAATTAATTATTCATATGAAGACAAATACAACTTGATTCTTCTTTACAGCATGCATAGAGTTAGATTCCAGGAAGATTAAATATCTGTATATAAAAAACAAAATATATAAAAGTTTAAAATACAATATAGTAATGTATCTTTGTATTTTTGAAGAAAGGGGTTTCTTTAACAAAATATAAAAAACAGTACCCACTAAGAAAAAAATTTTGTAAATTCAATTTTATTAAAGTTAAGAACTTCTTTACACCTATATAACTGTCAAGGTTAGTAACCAATATAAAGAATTTCTACAAGCTAGTTAGAGAGAGAGAGAGAGAAAGAGAGATGATAGATACATAATAGATATGTTTAAAACAGATGAAGGTCATACAAAGCAATTTGGAGAGAGAAAATATGAACATTTAATTAGTTTATATAAGAATGCTCTATTTTATTAGCAATCAAAGAAACATAATCTTTTTAAAAATACTGTGTGATACCCACTAGATTGGCAAAAGTTTAAAACTCTGGCAGTGTAATGGGATGTTGGGCAAAGGAAACCTTAATCCTCTGTTGATAGGATTTATACTGGTACAACTGCTTTATCGTTGTTACACAAAGTTAAACTTGTATATACATAATGTAGTCCAGATTGTCAGGGCCCTTCCTTTACCAACATAGTCAACCCTGGATGTGAGCAGCGGCTCAGGTACAAGTTCCAGACATGCTAATGGCTTTTAAAGCATCTGCCAGGAGTTTGCTCAGCCTATGCTTGGATCAAGCTGGCAGTGCCAAGGTTTTCATTGCCCGCCAGACCAATCCTGAGCAATGAGGGGCAGAAAGTGTTGGATAATTAACCTAGCTTTCCTACCCCTTGAAAGGACACTTCTGAGGTAAGTTTGACAGCCCCTTGAAGGTTCCCCATGGGAATTGTGTTCCAGTTGCCCACAGTAGTGACCACTCATGAATACACCACTTAGGGACATTCCTTCTTTATCTGCCTCATTTCCCTATTGCTTTCCCACGCTTCCTGGAATAACAACTCAAATAAACTCATGCATCCAAATTCTCATCTCAAGATCTGGATTTGGTGGAATTCAAACTAAAGCACTCTATGATGTGGCAGATCCACTCCTAGATAAATACTCTAGAAAAATGCTTGCATGCCTGCATCCATATATAATTATAATACTCTTTATAGCAGCATGGTTTGTGATAAGAAAAAAATGTAGTAACTAAATGTTCATTAATGGAAGGATAGATAAATTGTGATATAACCATTTAAAGAAATACCATACATGAGTAAAAACAAGTGAACTATAGCCATATTAATTGACCTCAATAAATTATAGAAACATAAAGTTGAGAGGAAAAAGATGCTAAGAATACATACTGTATTTTTGTTAATTTCAAAAACAAACTGAACAATATACTGACAAGGGTTTATAAATACATGTAGTAAAATTTTAAAGCAAAGCAGAAAAAAAGACAATAAATCAAAATCCAGTCAGCAGCTACCTCTAAGAAGGAGGCCAGGGAGTGAGTGGAGAAGGACCCCATGAGGGCCACTAAGCATTGGGAGGTCATATTTCTTAGGTCAGGTAGTAGGTTCATGGGTGCTTGTTTTAATATTACGCTTCATGGCTCATTCATTTATTAATACATTTTTTAACTGTGACACATATCTCAGATACAATAAGAACACTTATTAAATCTCATGTTTTATTTTGTGGAAAGTATGTGATACAATATAGTAAAATACATCAGTTAGTTGATAGATATGATTATTACACCCACAGGCTTTATATATTTTCATGGGTTTTCTGGTTCATGTTTTTTATTCTGCAATGTCTGTAAGATATATGAAGACTCTTTAATAGAGAAAATTTTCTTCAAACATTTCCACTCTTTAGGCTTCTTTGAGTAGAATTTTAATATGACAACTTAGATTTCTCAAATCAACAGCTGACACACCTTATAGATGTTCTAATTGGCAACAATATGTCAAAATTGGTGATAATACATTTTTTATTTCTTATAGATTTTAGTTCTGTATATCCTAACTTACCTTTGCTATACCTAAAATTTATGTGACATTAACAAACTGTGTTACTAAAATGACACAGAGTAAAATAACTTGCAAATAAAAGGTGCACCTTGGCAGTGACTTTTCTTTTCTTTCCTTTCCTTGTCTTTTCCTCTTTTTTTTGACTTAAAAGTATATGTTGTTAGGATAAGTATGTATTTTATATAGATAAAAATTTCTGTTGTGATGGCTATATATTAGCAAGCCATATTTAATGAAAAAATATCTGGTCTAACTTTCTAAATTTAAATCCATTTTAAAAATCTGTGATTTTACGCAGTGAGAATGAAGCATAGTCCTGTGCCTAAAAGCAAGTGGCTGAAGTTACAATAGGGCCTTATGTGGAAAGAGGAGGTCCTATGTAAAGGAAAGGCTAAGTGCATTATCTTCTTCCAACATGCTATTACCATTTACATAAAGCCATTCGATGAGACTGTGAAATAAATTAAAATATATTTTGAAAGTCTGTGTTTTACAATGATAAGATAAAAATGTCAAAAATAAAGCGATGTACCAGCTAGGAAACCGACCTCAATACTTCCTTATTTCTCTAACTAGATCTACAAATAATTTGTTAAAAATTATTCAGCAAAGGATTAATATGGAACATAAACCCTGGATTTGTGATTTTAATAGTGATGAGAGAGCCAAGAAAATTACCTGGAAAGCACAGATACCCTGCATTGATTTAGTATAAGGTATCCATAGCAGACTTGTGCTGATTCCTGTAAGGATGGAAAATGAAAACATGACCAGTATTTGCAAACATAGAAGTACCTGTCCACTTTGAGAAGCATACACATGGAGCCAAAGATACCACTGGATGGATCATCGCACCTTTTCAATTATTTTTCTCTGTATTTCAGATGCATACATCTTGAATTTTGTCTAAGGAGAGAGGGGAGATTTAGACTTGGTGTTTCTTTTCTACGATATTTATGACCCTTCAAAAGGATATTTTTGATGTTAGAAAAGAAAGACAAAACAAAGAAAGAAAAATTGCTTTGATGTAGGAAAATCCTTTGTTTGACATGCCATGTCTTTGCTAATAAGTGCCAAAAAGTTTGGAAAATGGTGAGAAAGATGACTTTTATTGTGTACTTATATTATGCCAAGAATTGTAAGAAACTAAATTTTTCTTTCTAAAACTTTTTTTTTGTAAAAAAATCGGAATCCTGAAGCAACACAGTATAATAAAAAATGGCTTGTATTCACATATAGCTTTTATAATTTATTAAGCACTTTTTCTTACCTGGGGAGAAGGAAACCAACATTTATTGTATGCTGACTATGTGCAGTTCGGAAGGATGAAGTTTTATAGATAAAAAATTAATTCCTTATGATATATTTAAGAGACAAGTATTATTTATCCTATATTTCAGATAAGCACACAGATATTAGAAAATGTGAATGGTTTGTCCAAAGTCAGAGTCAGAAAGTGTTGAAGCTGCATTTCCAACTCAGAACTTCTGCTGGAGAGCCTCTATTTTGCATGGGTTGTCTCTAAATCAGGCAGCAGCTATTAAGATACCAAACACCTGCAAGTTACGAAAAGGCAAAACTGCCTTGGACTTGTTGTCCAAGTCTCTGTGTTTGGCGTCAGAGCGCCCAAGAACCTTGATCCATTCTATTCCATGCTTATATTTAGCAAAGGAGTTCATAAAAATTAAACCGTGAATTTTAAGAAGGAGATACCCTTCATTTTTATTGTTTTGCAGATGAGATTCCCATCTCTTTGGGGAATGACACTGATTTATAATAAAGTTATTCCAACCAGTTAAAAGCCCACATTGGTGGAAACAATCAGAGACTAGACCCAAAAGAGAAAATCCCATAAAAAGGAGAAATAAACAAGCCAGAGTCTATTACTGAAAATACTGAGAAATTTGAGACAAAGGGAACTTGCAGAGTTCCTACTAAGCAACAACTGAAAACGAATGAGTCTGGAAAAATAAAGTACAAGGCTTTCTTTGGTATTTCAGGAATTTTGCTGCCACCTTGATGGGGAATTCTTCTACAAACTCACACTGTAGCTCTTGAACTCTCAAATATTAATTAGAATGGCTTTGAGAAGACTCTACTGTTTGTCAAACCAGTATCCATACTGTACTTAATTTGGCATAATTCAAAGACTATTTCCTGTAAGCAAATAGAAAACAGAAAAAAAAATCTCTTTTCATAAGACTCTACTACTGAAATGATGTTGAGACATCCTACCCTGGACAATGCCCATTTGTTCCTGGAATGCACTTAGTTTTCCCAGTTAGTAAGACTGATTCCTTTATCTTTAGCCATTTGGTTTTTCCTAATGTGGAAGAGTCTGGGAAGTAAACTGACTGTGATTCTAAAAATATTTCCTTTCACATTTCCTTGAATTTCACCTCGGGGTACACAGGACTGCACCATAAAACTCAAGTTCACATACATACTCCAGTGTTATCTGCTCTGCCAAGTACATACAACATTTTGAAAGAAACAAATGGTACATTTTTTTCATTGCTCATATGTTTGATGAACCATACTTCAACTAGAGAAGATGGAGTGGGATGAAATGATGAAAGACAGGAGCCACAGAGGCTGAAAAGTGACCTAGAAATCTTAATTTTAGCAATCATAGCTGTGGCCGAATTCAAGTTTACAGCAGCAGGGGTGAAATTATAGTACAAATTACCATGCTAGGCTAGAGAAATTATTCTCTGCTGCATGGTTATTAAGTGATAGATAAATAAATAACACTGTGGGACTGATTGACAAAATATAAGTGACCTAAAAGCTAAAAGGGGCACCATGCAAATAGTACTGTGCAATCACTAGGCATTTTCAAACTGAAATGAAATTTGTCACAGTACAGAAATCTTCAAATGGTATCGCAAGCTATTGCTAAAGTTGCTCACAGGAGTAATCCCAAGGAATTTGTGACTGAAAAAACCCAACATGTTTTGGTGTTTATTTTTATTTTTGAAGAAGGCCAGTGATGATGCATGATGATTAGAGCCATGTGCCAGAATTGTTTTTCAAATACTGGAGTTCAGCAATTTTAGAGGCTTTTCTTTCCGCATTCTGACATCTCCAATATCTGAAATATATAAACGTATCAGATCAACATGTTTTATACTTTAAATTTACACAATGTTGAATATCCAGTGATTTCTTAGATTTTATGAATTATGGTAGTAATGGCATTGTGCATAATTCCTCTCTTTTGCTCTTAAAAGTATGGGAAACTTATTAGCATAAAAGGTACAATTTACTGCCACTGAACACGAGTGCCCAGGTGTTGCACATGGCATTCAACCCCCACAGGCTTTGTTAGCTGACAGAGCTCCTTGGCCCCAGATAGTCTTGGAGTGCAATGAAATGACAAACTACAGTAGGAAATGGAACTGATGGTCACTTTTTAAAGTGCCATTCCACTGGGGTATAAGGATAACTACTTGAGAAAGTACCTAGTTGATGCTGTTGAGCAATTTATGTTTCCTTTTTAAATTTGCCAAGTCTCAGTACTGTCCAATAATACTAAATCTTCTTTGTAGATGATATAGAATCTGAATTTAACCAATGTATCTTTGATTTAGCTTATTGCTAAACAAGTGTTTGAGAACTCAAAAGGTGTAATATCTCCTACTATCTCTGTTGTCCCAAAGCTAAAGTCGGATAGGGACACAAGAGAGATCCATATGTGTTCGAAATTGTACTACATTTGCAAAATCACAAAAAGGAGCAATGGGTCAAGGATTTGTCCACTGGGCTCTAGAATGGGTATATTTAATGAAACAAACCTTCTGTAATGGCTTTCTTTGTGAGCTAAAATCTTCACTTCTGGTGGAAATATTCACTCCATAATCAGAAACAGTGGAAATATGTCATTAATTTGTCAAAAGGTGGAGGTTCCAAAAAGTCAAAGTTACCAATTGTACCAACCATAATAAAATATTAATTTTGGATTTAGAAAAACACAAGCATCTGAAGGACAAGGCATGGAATGAAATTATACTGGTTGAATCTTTTTCATTAACTAAAGAGTACAGATTATATTCCACAGTCCAGCCATTTTTCTTTCTCTGCCACCAGAGGACAAACACATCTTCCAGCTAAGGATGTGCGTGTTCGTGCCAAGGGACATGCCCATGGTTACAGAGAGGTGGTTTCCCAGAGAGCAGGGTAAAGATGATGGCAGGGCTCTGACTCCAGGTCCAGGACTTTTGATTATGATATTAAACTTTGGTATTGGTATCTGGAAATGCATACCAGTTGTTGTTGTTGTTGTTTTGCATACCAGTTTTGTCTGCAAAAATATAGACTATCTGAACAACTTGAACATTTTAGCTGGTTTTTGTGCTGCTTCTCATAGAATCAAAAATAGATTTTTAATAATTTATAACTTTTGGCCTCACTTTATATCTCTTGTATTCTTTTCTATTATTTACTCACAAACTATTTTCTCAAAAAAATGTTTAAATGCATTTTTCTGAGAAATTATAGCTCATTATTAATGTCAACTTCTCCCTCTCTCAAGGAAAATGTTCAATTTGCTACTGGGAATGACACAATTTACTGCAATTCAGGAAACCCGTAATGATGGATAATGCTTCAGAGGTTGACCCTGGAGCAGTATCTTGCCCCTCATGGTATTTGTATCTGATATTTGACACAAATGCTGGGCTGGGCACATTTTTGGGTTCGCAACATTATACTTACCTTGCTTATTTAATATGAAAATAAGAATTAGTTTAGAATAGAATTAGTTATAAAAATTAGTTTTGAATCAGCTGCTGAGAGCAAGTCTTAGTAGAGATCAGAATCTGGTTGAACATTGTCTTTGGTTCTACCTGCTTCTACAGGTTTTTGAGTTCCCTTACTTCTTGCTTTGTAATAACCACATTCTTCTCAAATGCCCAATGCCTTCATTCTTTCTGTGATTCATCCAATCTCCTATTTAACTGACCAGGGTTTCTCCCAGTCCCCAAATCAATGTTTAGAAATCCTTTGCCCTGTTATCTCAGAGTTCTGACTTTCCTACTAGCTAATTGAACAAATTCATCAGTTATAATAGTATAACATCTGTTAACACATCTTCTTTATAGTATAGTTAACCAGAGTCTACAGTCATATTTTTGCGTTTGAGTCCACAGAGCCAATACTTACAGGATTAGTTCTTGGTTCATGTGAGGTGCAAATTGCGTCCCTGAAGATGACACACTAGAACCAGAGCATTTGCTTTAATGTAGAATTGCCATAATATTTATAAGTCTGTAAGCATGATAGTGGGCTATAGAACATTCTGGAATCCTTCATTCTAGTATGTAAGCAGATGAATAACCACCAGATTGGGAAATAAGACAAAGGAAGGCTGTTCTTATAGAAGAACCACAAAGATTCCAATTGCACCAGACTCAGCTCGTGGGTTCCAGTAATAACTCTATTTCCTGTACTTCCCAAATATTTTCCTTTCAAATATTTTGTTTCACAATATCTATAAATACATAAATATCCCAGAAATTAGAACACTTTTTGCATACATCTACCAGTCCCAGGCTGGACCTTACTTCTGGAAATTTGTTTATTTACTTGTCTACATGTATATCAAAGCAACACATGCTTATAGTGTAAAAAGGAAGACAGAGGGAACATAGTACTAAATCCTTTTTCATTATTTTTTTTCCTAAATCCTTTTTTAAAAGATTTTATTTATTCATTCAAGAGAGACACACAGAGAGAAGCAGAGACATAGGCAAAGGGAGAATCAGGCTCCTCAAGGCGGGGCCCAACGTGGGACTCGATCCTGGGACTTGGGAATCATGCCCTGAGCCAATGACAGACGCGCAACCACTGAGCCACCAGCCATCCCAGTATTAGAATCTTTGATTAGATGTTGAATAAGCTCTGTCTGAACCTCCCCAATCTTAAATTCCACTCACTAAAAGCAGGTTTCTACTACTGTTTCTGTTTCATAATTATTTCATAATTATTACTTACAGACTTCTTGTTTTACAAAAAAATGAGAAAAAAAATTCTCTCTCCAGTTACCTATATACTTCATCTGAAAAGTTACACCTCCATTTTTGGTAGAAACATTGTTAAAGATTTAGTTTGTTTTGACTTTGAAACATTTTCCCCTTGAGCCAAGTAGCATATTGCTTCTATTATTGTGTAGTTACCACTACTTGTTCTCTTCTCCTGATCTTTTTCACTCTCTATTTTGACACACTTTCTTCTCATCTTCCTTTTCCTCTTCCTCTTCCTTCTTCTAACCTTGCTGGGGTTAGCAATTACTTTTTAAAAATTTTCCTAGTTTTCCATATACCCATAAGGATTATTTCCCAGTATATCTGTTAGATGACTATTAATTTTTCTCTGAACATTTTTTATCAGCTTTTTTTCAATTAATTAATATTGTCTTCTTTCTACTTCAATATTAGTGAGTATATTTGAAATTTTCTTCTACTCCTTGGATTGTCTCTGTTTCTTGAGTCCCTTTTATAGTGTTTTCTTATATTGGTCTCTGTATTTCAGGTTGGAGCCTTTCCTATAATCTAGGATGATTTTGGTTGCCATTTATATTAAAGAATAGGCCATAAGAAGGTACCTGAAGCCCATGCTAATCATCCTCAAGGAAGAAGAAACTGAGAGCTTTTCCTCTAAGATCAAGAACAAGACAAGAATGTTCACTCTTACCACCTGTATTCAATATAGTATTCAAAGTCCTAGCCACAGCAATTATGCAAGAAAAAGAAATAAAAGTCATCCAGATTGGTAGGGAAGAAGTAAAACTTTCACTATTTGCAGATGACATGATTCTATATACAGAAAACCTTAAAGATTTCACCAAAAGAACTACTAGAATGGATAAATGAATTCAGTAAAGTCACAGGATACAAAATTGATATACAGAAATTGAATTTCTGTACACTAATAATGAAGCAGCAGGAAGAGAAATTAGGAAAGCAATTCCATTTATAATTGCACCAAAAAGAATGAAATACCTGGGGGGGGGGGAGAAAATTGGAAAAGTCTATTTACAAGGACAGAGCTTGTTATCAGTGAGCTGTGTTCTAGAATGATAAAAACATAAACTGGCAGTTTCATGGAGGCATAGAAATGTCTATTTTTGTGGGTCTACTCTGGGACAACTCAAAGAAGAATCCTTGTTATCACTATGAAAACTTTAACCACCACTGGACTGATGTCCTCCAATCCAGGATCTCACTAGATCAATTTTTCCATAACACAAAGTTAAAGCCCCTTGCAGTATTTAGGGCATGTTTGTAAATGCTTGTGTGGAGGAGGAGAGGCATCTGCATATCTAACCATTCTTTATACTGATGTCCAGTCAGTCCCTCTAGATTCAACCTTGAGATTCCTGCCCCTTTCCAATTCACCCAGTTCTTTCTACACCAGAGCCTTTTCGTGACTCTGTGGAGTGGATCACCCTGATTTTTTCTGTGCAGAAATGTTGAGTTTCACATATTTTCTTCTTCTATGTCAGTTGCTAACCTTTAGTATCTTCTTAAAATTTGGTGATATCTTTTAATAGCTCTTGTCTCTTCATCTATGCTTTTTGTCCTTAAGAGTTTATTCTTTAAAACAAATTCTCTACTTATTACTTTAGTAGAATTCAATGAAAGAGTAATATGAATACATATGCTCGAACTGACCACTTTTTTTTTTACTAGCTGTTCCAACACACAACATTTTTAATTGCCAAGAGAGGCTTGGTGGTATCTATAGCATGATCTTACAGTAACTTGATCATGATAAAACTATGGTGTATTGTATGATAGTCAGAAACTGATAACTTACTATTTCATGAAAATATCTAATTATTATGATTATAAACTACTGAAAGTTTGAGATATTGTCTGTCTGATTTTTATATTTGTAATACAGACTAAAATAGCAATTAGAGATTTTTAGTGATTCAACTTTGAAGTGAAGTCTTTAAATTGTTCATATTTTAGATTTTGTTTTATTTTTTTTATTTATTCATAAGAGACAGAAAGAGAGAGGAAGAGAGAGAGAGAGAGGGAGAGAGAGAGAGAGAGAGAGACAGGCAGAGGGAGAAGCAGGCTCCATGCAGGGAGCCCAACGTGGGACTCGATCCTGGGTCTCCAGGACCAGGCCCTGGGCTGAAGGCAGCGCTAAACCATTGAGCCACCCTGGCTGCCCCATATTTTAGATTTTTGAATCATTTTAGTTTAAGGATACTCTGAAATCGCAAGGCATTGTCTTTAAAAGAAAAAAAAATGTTAAGCAGTTACAACTAACTGATATGAATAACAATTATTTTGAGTACAGTGAAACAAAAAAAATGATACAGAAATAAACAGAAAGTAGGATAAAAATAAAATTTATTCATAAATAATGGAATCAAAGGAGGATTTTGTGGAAAATATAGTATGACTACTGATTTTAATAACCAACTTCAAAGTTTGGAGTTGTCAGTCTCATTGTTCTCATATTGATTTTACAAATAGAAAATGTTATAAATTTGAACTTAAAAATACAGAAAAGAGCACTTTAATCTTTTTTATAAGATGAGTTTCTACATGAATAGTGTGATTAGGAAAAAAATATTTCTTGGCCAATAAAAAAAAGAGAAAAAGGGAAAAAATTGAGAACTACATAATGATCTATAAATTCTATTCTAACCCTACTCGTCTCTTCAATTACTCTGTTTCACCTCATCCATAAAATTGTAATAATAATACCTGCTCTTACAGAATTATGAGTATCAAATTAGGTGCTGTATGAGGAACTATAAATTCCTTTAGATATGTAATTTATTATTACTAATCAAATCTGTGGAAATGTTAAGAAAAGTAAAAAGTCCATGACATTATCACATACCTTGCAATTTTCTCCTTCCACTACCAACATTCCTATACAGTCTTCCCTATGTGTCTTCCTATAATTTTTAATACCAGCCCAAATAGTAGTGTAACTCTAGTCACGTGGTCAAATCACATTTGCTGCCAAAAGCTGCCTCCCATAGAAGAAGCTCATGAGATATAATTATGCAATTACTAAACTTCTTACAGTGGTGCCATTCCTTTGCCAGGAGATTTCAGAGAAAACCTGAACCCAGAAGGTGGAAGTCTTCTGTTGTTTCAATGGAGCTCCTTAATATTATCTATGTAGGAGGGAAATGCTAAGAATATAGATATGCAATTCTGTTCAAAATATTTGTGAAATACTACTTCTAGTTTCACTCCAATCTACTTTTTCAGCTTTGCAATCTCAAAACTCCCCTTTTAAAGAGAATGAATATCAGAGATATTCATCCAGTGAGATGTGTTGGGTTTTTAAATTTTTTCTCAGTGGTCTTTAATAAATCTTCCAGATTTTCTGAACATATATGAATTCATTTCATATTTTCTTTGTGTGTCAGAGAGACAGGCAGAGGGAGAGGCCAATGTAGGACTTGATCCCCGGACTAGGATCACGCCCTGAGCCAAAGGCAGGCGCCCAGCTGCTGAGCTACCCAGGCATCCCAGAAAGCTTTTGGTCCACTTGAGTCTAAAGATCATTTGCTAGAGGAAGAAAAATCTGTGGAGATAATCTTATCTGCACTTCTTGAAGTCTATTAAAATCTCATACAAATATTTGTGAGTTCCTGTTTTTCCATTATAAATACAAGAATATATAATAACAACAAAAATAACCATGGCCAGTGTCAAAAGAGTCCAAAATTTGCTATCTGGTTTTGAGACAGTGTCCCATATAGTGTCTGTATTACTGGTAGTGGATGCTCAAATTAAGGAGTATCTCTGTCATGGTAAGGTATCATCTGGATCTGATTCTAGCCAAGGTATTATTTTGTTCTTCCTTTCTGCCCTGGCTTTTGAAGTATGTTTACTCTGTGATGTCTAATGACAGGCAGATTGGATCTCTCCTTAATTGTTGGTGATTTGTCAAGTACAAGAAATGAGTGAGTGAGCTTCACTGAACTGTATCCATTGGAAGCCCATGAAACTATATGTTTATAATGGAAATGTATAAAATGGACACAGTAACTGTGGTTTGCACTGTTTTAAAGACAACAAAATTTCTGATTCCTGTGATCTGCTTTCTTTTCAGAAAACTAGGTAGGAGAAATCCCAGCACAAGTGACATGTATCACTGGATAAGAATACTTTATTCCATGAGTAGGCTCTTAATGTCTCTTTCACATGACAAGTATGCATTGACTTCAGAAGCCCAATACTAAATTTTAAAAACATTACTGAAAAGGCTTTCACCATTGAGCCCAGAAAAGAGGAGATTCTGATAAGTAGTTTAATATTTATTTTTTAAAAAGCGTTTGTTCTTCATACACAAAATGAAACCATCAACGATCATGAAGAGGCCTTAATTCTGACATGTAATTCTATAAACCATATTTTATTTAACATAGTAGTTGAAGAAGGCCACTTAGGTTAATATCAAGTTACTGTTTCACCATTTTAAAAAATATTTCTTATTTACTTTTGAGAGAGAGCAGAGGTATCAAGAGATAACACGAGTGAGGAGGAGAGGCAGAGAGACTCCTCACCAAGCAGGGAGCCCCATGCAGGGCTTGATCCCAGAAATCATGACCTGAGGCAGAAGTCAGAAGCTCAACTGACAGATCCACCCCAGAGCCCTTTACCAATTTTTAATTAAATAGATTATTAAAAGGTGCTTGAAACCACACTAGATATATTATTTTGAGGTTTGTTTTTTGGTTTTGTGTTTCAAAACTTACATTGTAAACTTACATTTACACTTTCTGTGCTTAAAATAGGCATCATTATGATGTATAAAAGTGTGTGAAGGTACACACCATAAGGATCAGACCAACTTAATTCTAGAAAATTAAATGACATTTAATTTTTTTTTAAATGACATTTATATATACTATTTCCCTCCATAGGGAAATCATTAGAAAAAAAATGTCCATTTAATATCCTTTAAGTTCTTTAATGTGAGTCATAGCCTTAACTGATGGACAAGAGGACACACACTCTCTACCCAGAGTTTGAACTTCATTTAAAACTCATCTGAAAATTGGCCACATGGCCTCTGTTGTAGTATGGACACCCTGTTAACTCTCAACACACTAGAAGTCAATAATAAGAAGATAACTTTCTACTTAACCTATGCATTATTTTGAGGTCTGTTTTTAATTTACAAGTGCTTAGAGATTTCCTGTTATCTTTTTGCTATTGACTTCTAGGTTACTTTCATTAAGATCTAATAACCTACTTTTATGATTTTGATTATTTCACATGTTAAAATAGTTTTCCCTCCTAGGATATGGTCTATCTTGATCAGTGTTCCAAGTGCATTTGAGAAAAATGTATATTTTTTTTGTTGGGTTAAATATTCTATAGATGTCACTCCTATGTGGAATTTAAGAAACAAAACAAAGAAGCAAAATTTAAAAAAGAGAGAGAAGCCATTAGCAGACTTTAAACTATTGAGAACAAACAGATGCTTAACATAGGTGAGGTGGGTAGAAGGTTTGGTGAAATAGGTTATGGGGATTAAAGAGTGCACTTGTCATGATGAGTACTGGATGGTGTATGGAATTGCACAACTATGTTGTATACCTGGCACTAATATAACACTATATGTTAACTATACTGGAATTAAGATTTTCAAAGGGTAAAAAACCCTAAAAACAACAAAAAAGAAAATATTTTATATGTTAAATTGTGGTTGAAAGATCTGCTTTCCACTCATTCATATGGTTGTTGGCAGGACTTGGTTCATTATGAGTTATTGAAGAGAGATCTATTTGTCCATCAATTAAGGCAGTGACTCACTTTCAAGACAGTATGTTAAAATTTATGTGATGGGGCTAAAAAGCAGTGCTTAGAGGGAGATTCATGGCATTAAATTCTTATATTAGAAAATAAAAAGTCTTAAGTCAATAGAAATTACCATTTTTAAAAAGTAGAAAAATAAAAGCAAATAAACCCAAAGCAAATTGGGAGAAAGAAACAATAAAGATTAGAACAGAAATGAATGAAATGGAAACCCAAAACCAATAGGGAAAAATCAATAAAAAGTAAGAATTTGTTCTTTGAAAAGATCAATAAAATTTATAAAATTTAGCAATACTGACAAAGAAAGAAAGAGAGAAGAAACAAATTTTCAAAATTAGGAATAAAAGAAAGGATACCATTACATTCTGAAGCCATTAAAATGACAGTAAGAGCATACCACAAAGAAATATGTGTACTTGAGTCACAAATTTAGATAAAATTGACCAAACCTTGAAAATCACTAACTACCAAAACTCACTTAAGTTGAAAGAGATAACTTGAGTGGCATAAATATTAAAGAAATTGAATTCATAGTTTAAAAAATTTCCAAAAAAGGAATTACCAGATCTAGATGATTTTCTGGTTAACCTTATCAAACATTTAGCAAGTAAATAAAACCAATTTTGCATAATTTTTTCAAGAAACTAGAAAAGGAGGAAATATTTAGTAATTCATTTCATGAAGGCAGAATTACCCTGATAACAAATCAGGCAAACACATCACAAGAAAAAAAAATTCAGACCAATATCCTCATGGACATAGATGCAAAAATTATTAACAAAAGTTTAGCTGAGTTCAGCATTATATAAAAAAATTATACATCATGAGTAGTGGGGGTGCATTACAGGGATTCAGGAGTGGTTTGATGTTTGAAAAAACAATCAATGTTATCCACCATATGCAGTAGCCTAAAGAAGCAAAACCTATGAGCATATCAATTGATATGAAAAAAAAAAAAACTTGACAAAAGTCAAACATCCATTCATGATATAAAAACAAATATTCAAGCAAAGCAGGAATGGAAAGGAACTTCCTCAACCTGAAGATGGGCATTTGCCAAAACCCACAGGATAACGTCCTACTTACTGGTGAAAAACTGAATTGTTTCCCCCTAAAGTTGGGAGTCAGACAAGAATGTTCACCCTCACAACTTTTGGTTAAAGTTGTAACTAAAGCCCAAGCTAGTGCAATAAAGTAAGAACAAGAAATAAAAGAGGGCACTCATACTGAAGAGCAGTAAATAAAATATTACTATTTGCAGGCATCATGATTGTAGAAGTAAGTAGTTAAGTAAGAACATAGATTACAAGGTCAACACAAAAATCAATGACATATCTACATAGTAGCAATGGACAACTGGAAATTAATATTTTAAAAAGCATTTACCATAATTCCCAAACAAATGCATGATTTTAGGATATAAACCCAAGAAAACTTGCATAGGATCTGTAGACTGAAAGCATACTTCCTATGAAAGCAATCAGAAAACAACCTAAATAAAGGAAGAGAAAGAACTTTTTTACGAACAGAAAACTCAACATAGTAAAGATCTTCATTCTTTCCAGATTAATCTACAGATGTGATGTAATTCCCAGCAGGGTTTTTTTGTTTGTTTTTTTTTTGTTTTGTTTTGTTTTGTTTTGTAATGTTGAAAAGTTGTTTCTAAAATTTATGTATAAAGTGAAAGAACTAAAATAGCTAAAGCAATGTTGAAAAAGGAAAATAAAGTTGGAAGAATCAGATTACTCAAGACTTACAATAAAGCTAAAACAAATAAGACAGTGGAATATTGGCAAAGGCATAGACTCATAGATCAATGGAACAGAATGGATAGTCTAGATATAGACCCACACCAATATGGCTAATTGATTTTTGACAAAACTGCAAAGGTTATTCAACAGAGAAGGACAGTCTTCTGTCCAAATTAAATTGGAAAGTTGGACATCAAAATTGGTAGGCAAATTGGTATGAAAAACAATGAACCTCCACTTAAACCTCATACTTTTTGCAAAAATTAACTTACGTGTAGATCATAGATCAACAGAGAAAGCCTAATACTCTAAAGTGTTGAGAAGAAAACATAGGAGAAAATCCTCATGATCTAAAGTTAGGCAAAGCATTCTCAGATGTGACACAAAAAACACAAACCGTAATATAATTGTTAGGTTGGGCTGCATCAAAATTAAATATGCTCGCTGTGTGGAAGTAACTACCAAGAAAACAAACAAACAAACAAACAAACAAAAAAGCAATCTACAAACTGGAAGAAAATATTTACAAACTATATATCTGGCAAAGGACTTGTATCCAGAATATATAAAGGACTCTCAAAACTCAATAAAAAACAAACAACCCAATTTAAAAATGGGCAAAAAAATTTGCAACAACAGGGGTGGAGCTAGAGATTGTTGTGCTATGTGAAATAGTCATACCATATGGTTTTACTCATAAGTAGAATTTAAGAAAAAAACAGATGAACATGGAAGAAAAAAGAGAGAGGGGTAAACCATAAAAGAGATTCTTAACTATAGAGAACAAACTGAGGGTTGCTGTAGGGGAGATGAGCAGGGGGTGGGGGAATTGAGTGATGGAGATGAAGGAGGGCACTTGTGATGAGCACTGGGTATTGTATATAAGTGATCAATCACTAAATTCTACACCTGAAACTAATATTACACAGTATCTTAGCAACTAGAATTAAAAAAAAAAACTTGAAACTACATAAAATAAATAAAATAAACATGCTATAAGAAAAAAATAAATTAAAAAAAAGAAAAAAAAAAAAAAAAAAGAAAAAAATAAATTTAAAAATTAAAATGAGCAAAAAACTTGACCACATTATACCAAGAAGACATAGGAAGATATAAGCTGTGGGTGTCAGTAAATGCCCATTATCAAGCTTACAAAAACATGGTCAACATTATTAGCTGTTAGGAAAATATAAAGTTAAATCATAATAAAATACCACTGCACACCTATAAGAATGACTAAAATTAAAAAAATAATAATAATGACAACACCAAGTGCTGACTCAGCAATCCCATTCGTAGGCACTTACCCTACATAAATAAAAAAATATTATTCATGCAAAAACCTATACATGAGTGTTTATGGCAGCCCCATTAATAATTTCCTAAACTGAAAACAAAAATGTCCTTCAATAGATGAATGGATATACAAACTGTGGCATATCAATATAGTGAAATATTACTAGGCAATAAAAATAAACAAACTATTGATGCTAGAAACATCTTGGATATCAAAATCATCTACTGAGAGAAAGAAGCCAGGCTCACAATATTGCATACAGTATGCTTCTAGTATATGATGTACTTGAAAAGACTGTAGGAATGAAGGTCAGTGGTTGCCCAGGTTTTGGGCAAGGGGACGATATGATGAGAAGAAAGCAGTAAGGGAACTCAGAAATGGATATTGAGGCTGATGGAACCATTCTGTAACCTTACTATGCAGTAAATCTATGGCTGTGTTAATAATACACAAAACTATACGCTTAAAACATTTTTTTTTGCTATAACTTAATTTTTAAAATACAGTAAGGAAAAAGCTCTTATAAAGAGTGAAATAACATATATATTAAAAAGGAAAGAGTATCAGCCATGGTGTCAAATTATAAAGTGTAACAATACCCAAAACATTTAAAATAAATCTTTGTTGGAAATTTGGAAATTTGAGGCATTTGAGACTTTTTTGTGAGTAAACATTGTTGAATCCCAATTCTTATTTCAGGACTTACCTGACGCTGTGGACATTCTCAACGGCAGGAGGGTGGTGACAGGCTGACAGAATGGAATGGAGTCTGAAGCAAAGCCATGCATGTATCTGACAGGGCAGCCTCAGGTGGAGGAACCAGCCTGCCACCCCAGATAACTGCCTCTGCAGGACACCAGTGACTACAGCTGAGACATGATGCTCTCAGCAGAACTGGTCAAAATCACCAACTTGTGGTCATTCTTTTTAAAATTAGGAAGCACTTGTGGAAAATGTCCCCCTTGCCTAATCTATTGGAGAAAGGGTGGGAAGAGATCTAAGAACAGCCTAAAGCTTTTATGAAGGATGCATGTGTTTTTAAAATAGATAATGAAATGAGAGCAAGTCTAGACTGTGTTATGAAGTGAAAAAAAAAAAAAAGTTCCAAACAGCATGGTTAGCATGATCTCATTTAGTATAAAACAAATAAATGCAAGAAAAATATTTTTTAGATAAAGTATATTACTTGGAGGAATACCTCTGTTTATAAAATATATGTAGCCATTTAAACAAATGAGATAGCTCTTTAGGTACTAACATGATTTTGTCCAAGAGTTCCATGTTGCCTGAAGAGCATATTGTTCTGAATGCATCCCTTTCTATTAAAAAATAACTTTGTGTAAATTTATTATAACAAATATGCTAATATAGAGATATTGATGATATAGATCTAGAGGCATATTGTGTGTGTGTGTGTGTGTGTGTGTGTGTGTGTAAGCATAAGAAAAATGAGAACTGTTAATAGGGTTTTCTCAAAGGTAGACATCCTTGTAGAGGATAAAGGAGAAAGAGAGTCCTTTTGCTTTTTATAATTTAAGAAAATACTTCCCATCCCTAATCTAAATATGCACACTTATTTCTTTTAACATGAAGGAAAAGACAAAAGTAGTAGAGTAAGTGTTAACATTGGTTCTCCTAGTCTGATAAAATGAGATATAAATGTTATCTGCTTTTTTGTGCTTTTCTGTGTTACCAATATTTTTACAGTAAATAAGTATAGCTTTTTCAGTTAAAACATTATTGAAAGTACCACTGAATAGAACAAACGATATTTGAGTCACAAACCCTTAATTATATATATATAATACCTTCATTATTTTAAAAATTAAATGCATCATGCACATTCTACCCCATGCATATTCTTAACCCAAACTTTTAAAAATTAGATAAGCCTAATCTTCTAAGATATCAAAAAGGCTTACAGAAATGTAAGAGATGTGTTCCAAAGTTGAAACAGGGTAGAAATATCTTCCTAACATTAAAAATATCACGTTTACCTTTCCTTTCCCCACAGATGCATATGAATCCACCCACATCCCGAACATTCCAGTTATTTATGGCTCACAGTTACATAGTCAAATGAAGTGGTCGCACAGTCAGAATATGTAGATCTAGAGCTTTATAATGGGCAACCCCCATCTCAGTAGTTTATTTAAAAGAACACATGTGTATTTCTTATGCATACTACTTGCCCATCTATGGTTTCCTGGAACCCTGCCCTAACTTGTCTTTACTCAGGAACCCAGGCTGGAGAGCGCTCTCCCTCTGTACATGTGCTGGGAAAAGGAAGAGTGATGAATCACATTCTTGAGTTTTAAATAATCCTCCAGAAGTGACATGAGTCACTTCCTCTCACATTTTGTGAGCCAAAGCAAGTCAAACGGCCATACCTAACCATAAAGGGGTGGAAAAATCAGATCCGACCATTTGCTCCAGAGAAAAGCCAAAACCATTTGATGAACAGAACTAATGTCAACCATAGTCAGAATCACAAGATAAACAACAACTGACACCAGTAAGAATCCAATGGATTTAGCCCATTAAACTTACATTTTTCACATAACAGATTTGTTTTAAGTTGCATGGTAAAAAAACTTTACACTTTTTCTAGTGCCCCAAAACTGTTGTTCTTAAAAAAGGAACTTGAAAAATATTCTTTCATTTTTTCTAAAGAAAACAAAATAAAACGAAACAAGATCTTAAGCCAATTGGCCATTTTCAGGTATCAGACAGACATGACCCCGTAAGGGTAGAAAAATATGAGAAAAAAAGATTTCTATCAGGCTTAACCAGACTACTGCCATTAGTAAGATTTTTTAGAATTTTAATTTATTTGGTTTATTATCTAGATATATTTATTTATTTTACCAAAGTATTTTTGAATGCCTACTAAGAGCTGCGGGTTTTGCCAGGCAAATGCTGTCAACCCTTTGAACTCCTGTGATCAGTGTTAATATTTAAAAATTATGGGGTATCTGGATGTCTCAGTTGGTTAAGCATCTACCTTTGCCTTAGATCATGATCTCAGAGTCCCAGAATCAAGCCCCACATCAGGCTCCCTGCTCAGCCAAAGCCTACTTCCTCTTCTCCCTCTGCCCCTCCCCCCACTTGTGCTCTCTCTCTTGCTCACTCTCTATCTCTCAAATAAGCAAAATAAAAAAAAAATCATGAGTAAATGAGGTGTAATCTAATCTGCTTGGAATCGTGCATAAACTTGCTTCTGGGTTATGTTAGCATAGATTCCACGCCTAGGGAAGAGGACAGAGCATAGCTCATTGAGGTTATCGCTGGCATCTGCCTTAGAAACTGAAAATTCAGGACCAATATTTATGAAAATGTATGTGCTCACAGAAGTTAAGGAGCCATGATTTCAACCTTGGGGTAAGTTCTATCTTTTCATAAAGTGTTGACAAATCCTCGTGCATTCCTTTCTTCCTGCCCATGCCACCCCTCACCACTTCTAATCTCTATTTCTATGCAGCATCCTTGTGGTCACACTTGACTGTCTCTCAAGAAAAGACTTCTGGTTTCAGAGCTAAGAAAGCTGTTTTCCAATCCCCAAAGACTTATCAAAAATCTGAGCTCTTCACTTATATCTAAGAAATAGATGTGCCATTTATTCACACACATCAGAGTAACCAACTGCTTAAGAGGTTCAAGTTTTTGGTAACAGGCACTGGCTATTTACAGATAGCGTGTTTTAGGTTCAACTAGATCGCTTCTGAAAATGTTTCATGGTCCGGTTTTAACACAGATCATTAATATAATAGTTAAATCCTGGCATTTGGAGGATAATTTTTCTTTAAAAAAAGATCATCTATTGAATTAAAAAAAGATATAATGGGGAATAATGTGTATCTAATTATTAATGTACTATAGAAATTAGCTTTTATATTGCAATTTATATTGCAATTACCTTCTTTGTGTTTTAAAGCAGAACAATACAGAAGAAGAACTTCTTTATTAATGCCTAATAGCATGGTAATTTAAAATATTCAAGTTTCTTTAATAAGGTAGTGTATGAAATGTTACTTAATTTGACAAGATTAATTATACAATTAATTTAAGACTGCTCTCAATTAAATTAGTAAAAATTCTTAAGCTTGCTGCTTTTGAAAAGAGCGCTGGAACTTAGCATGAAGTGAGATACCTATTAAACATGATATTAATTAGACAGAGATAGAATAATGCATGTTTTGTTAATAGAAAAGGCATTGTCAAAGAGTTGGTAAAGAGGTATTATTTCATTACTTTAATAATAATAATACTCCAGCCCTCTACACAATTTAGAAGGATCTCCAACAATACTGGAAAATACAGTGGTTTGGGCATACTGAGAAGCACTCAAGACAACAATGACACTAAAACTCCTATTTTGCCAGTCCTAACTTCATGTATTTGGGGATTTGTGCAGACAAAAGTATTGCCAAAAGGAACCGACTGCTGATGAAATACCTCCAAGGTGACATTATCTTGGTGAATTCACCGTAGTCCTGTGTCTAATCTTCAGCTTTTCAGGTCCAAAGACAAGCTTGCCAGAGTCCCATAGTTACTTAGATCCAAACTGACTGAGAAATATGAGTTAAATTCATAATTCACTGGGATATAATCACAAAATTCTCATTTATGTATTCACAGTGGAGAAGGCTACCCTTTGGGGGACCAGAAGGCCCAATTTCTGTATTTACAGTGAGCCCTTTCATGATATCAGAGTATCTGGAAAACCATTTTAGTGATGTAAAGGTTATTTGGCATACAGAGAACTATTGAGTATAAATCATCTTGGCTGCAAGAGAACCAAAACATTTTTCCTTTTCTGCCACAGAAACCACCTCTCCAGTAACCAGAATATTCTTATTCCTCAGATTTTCTATATTTCTCTCTGCATCCCCAAACCCTCTGCCCTCTCCATGTGGCTGGACTCTGTGCTAATTCTATGGCTGGAAGACAAAAGGATGAGGGTTAAGTTGCAGGTTTTAGAGTTTGGTTGGCCGTATAGTGCAAGTCAACTAGAAAGAGGACAAAGAAACAGAGGTGAAAATGCCATTGATCTGGATACAATTAAGTCTTGTCCTGAGCCAAGGATCTTTCTGAATATTTCATGTAATTTTGCCTGCTTTGCGTGGTTAAGTGTTGCATTTCTTAATCCAAGTGTCATACTTCTGGGGGAAAGAGAAGTGTCTAGCATATTAAACCCAAATGGTTCCCTAAATTGGGTTGGGACAAGGGGAAAAACAAGATCTCTACTAGTTTATATGGAGGGAGAAGGAACTTTTTTCCTCTGGGAGGATGCCAAACTGCATCAGGACTATGCCCAGGGAGCAGAAGTGAGACTGAATGCAGTTCTTCCTTCTCCCAAATTTCAGCTTTCCTTTGACCCTAGGTAGGGGAGCCATTGACTATTGCACAAAATGAAACATGATTCATGGAGATTCATTAGAGACATCAGGCTGAGGTAGATTACACATAACCATACTATGAAGGATTCTTCTAGGATCACTCATACAAATGAGAGTAAAATGTACGGTTAAAATAATAGGAAAATTTTTTTTTTAATTCCTATAAGAGTTTGAGTGAATCATGTGGTTGTTAGTCTTGGTTTAAAATGCAGAATGCCTCCAATTTATAAATAACAATAAAGAATTTTGGGTAAACACAACTATAGAGATAACTTTTCCTAAATTAATAATTTTCAGATGAAACAAGAAAAGTGCCATGCAAGGAAAGCTCACACAGTTAATGGTAGAGTTGGAGCTCAAATCTAGGTTGACCTTCAACCCAATGTATTTTATATTATACTTTGCCATTAGGTAACTCTTATAAAGTTGCATACAATATAAATAATTATAAATAGAAAATCTCCCAAGTTGTAAAACCACTGGAATATGTTCTATTAAAGATTATTAAAATATTCAAATAAGGCATGCTCAATGGGTGGCTGTCCCAAGGTGATAGTCTGTATGGAAACAATAGCTTGCATTTGTTGAGTGCTATGTGCCTGGCATCAGTCTAAAGACAGATCATGTTCCCATGGACCTTTCACTAAAAATTGGTGCTCTGCTTTGTCCAAAACAAATGATGGCTCTAAGTCATCTAAAATAAAATTAATATTCTTAATATATAGTAGAAAAATCATCATGTTAATATTTGCAATCCACACTAAACTTCTATCCATCCACTTTACAAGTATTTAAAACTGAACTGATTAAAATGCACTGCACTGGTATTAAAATTTCCATCTTACAGTGAGTTCTTTGTGACTCCACCAGAGTGGAATGCTTAAGTAGAAACAATATAGCCATCCTCAGTTAGAATTTAATAAGGAATAACAAAGGTCCTGTAAATGGAGTTGCTCTGCTATCATCTAGCTATCTATCTATCCAACCATCTATCCATCTATCCATCTATTGATAAATGTCTGTTGAAGTTAGTGTTTTACATCCATACACATACACACTCACACACACACACACTACTTCTGATCAAACCAGTCATGATCTCACGTCTCCAGTGGGTGGTCCTTTCTGAGAATAATGGGTTACCTACAGGGGCATTAAGTATTTAGCAGCAACCCACTAAGCTACTGCTGCCTAGGGATGTTTAATAGAGTTAAACAGGAAGTGCTGTGGTGTTATGTGAGTCCAGAATTTGTTTTCAGGAAACACAGCAAGAAGTTAGTCTTTCCACTGAAAGCCATGTAAAGAGTCTTCATGTTGCCATAGTTATAGAAGGACTCGGCTTACTCAGGACAATGCCACCTCCAAGGAAAGGAGGAATTGGGGTCTAATATCAGACTCACTGTATATCCTTCACAATTTAATGTGTAAATTTATAGTATGAATAATAGGGCTCTTATATTTATAATGGATGCCTCTTTACAAGCTTAGAAAATCCCCTAAATTTCAAACACTGCTGAAAAATGTTCTTTTAATTCATATAATACATAAGCAATGAGTATTTGTTCCAAGGTGATGATTACTAGCAAACAATAGCACATATTTGCTTACTGAGTGCCTGGCATCATTCATTCTAAGCATTTTTTTTGTATATTTCACTCAATTCCCACAGAAATCCTGTCTGATAGGAGTACAATTACCCCATCCCCTTTTTAAAAGAGGAAATTCAACAGAAGTTAAGTACCCAAGACCATACAGCTAGGAGATGGTGGATCCAGTTTCAAATACAGATAGCCTACTTCAATGTGAAGGACACGAATTTCTTTAATACAGGGAAAGAAGATGAGAATACATTTGGGAAAAAGAGCTACAGAGACCAAGGCATCCAGAGGCATACTCCCAAGTTCTGAAACAAGCTTCTTTCACCTTCAACTTCCTAGAAGGATCCTATAAGGGTAATGATCTTATTGGTCCTTTAAGAAGCTCCAGCTCAGCTGCTACTTCTTTTTTTATTATTTTTATTGGAGTTCAATTTACCAACATATAGCATATCACCCAGTGTTCATCCCGTCACCTCAGTGCCCGTCACCCAGTCACCCCAATCCCCCGCCCACCCCTTTCCCACTACCCCTTGTCAGAGTTAGGAGTCTCTCATGTTCTGTCATCCTCACTGATATTTTCACTCATTTTCTCTCCTTTCCCCTTTATTCCCTTTCACTATTATTTATATTCCCCAAATGAATGAGACCATTTAATGTTTGTCCTTCTCTGATTGACTTATTTCACTACTACTTCTAAGGCCATAAAACACTGTTGTCAACTGACCATTCTTTTGGAGATTCTGCTAACAGCTTGCCTGTTAACTAGGTTCAATTAGCTGGTAATGACTCCCGCATATTCTTGAGATTAACCAAAGCTTTATTTCACTTTTTTTGTTTTACTTAAAGTAGCTTTATTGATGTATAGTTAATGGCACATAGCTAAAGTGATGATTTAAAGTGATGATTTCATAAGTTTTGAGTATGCAGTCCATCCATGAAACCACCATGACAATCAAGATAATACTTTATCCCTTAATCTACAAAATTTTCTCCTCCTCCTCGGTAATACCTCCTTCCAACCTCTCCCCTACGCTGACCCTTTCTACACCTCTGCAGTCTTTTTTTTTTGTGATAGACTTTATTTTTTTAATAATAAATTTATTTTTTATTGGTGTTCAATTTGTCAACATACAGAATAACACCCAGTGCTCATCCCGTCAAGTGCCCCCCTCAGTGCCCATCACCCATTCACCCCCACCCTCGCCCTCCTCCCCTTCCACCACCCCTAGTTCGTTTCCCAGAGTTAGGAGTCTTCATGTTCTGTCTCCCTTTCTGATATTTCCTACCCATTTCTTCTCCCTTCCCTTCTATTCCCTTTCACTATTATTTATATTCCCCAAATGAATGAGACCATATAATGTTTGTCCTTCTCCGATTGACTTATTTCACTCAGCATCATACCCTCCAGTTCCATCCACGTTGAAGCAAATGGCGGGTATTTGTCATTTCTAATGGCTGAGTAATATTCCATTGTATACATGGACCACATCTTCTTTATCCATTCATCTTTCGATGGACACCGAGGATCCTTCCACAGTTTGGCTATTGTGGACATTCTTTAGGCTACCACTGCAGTCTTTAGGCTACCACTAATCTGTTTTCTGTTGCTATAGATCAAGTCGGACTTTCTAGAATTACACATGAATGGAATTCTACAATATGTAATCCTTTTTTTGTTGGCTTTCTTTCACTCAATACAATTATTTTGAGATTCCTTCATATTGTTGCATATGTTACTAGTTCATTCCATTCTGTTGCAGAACAGTATTCCACTGTAAGGATATACCACAATTTATCTTTTTCCCTGGCTTCTGGGTATTTGTTTTTTCCCAATGTTTTGGTTATTGCCAAAAAGCTGCTCTAAGCATTCACAGGTAAGTTTTGTATAGACATGTTTATTCTTCTTGAGTAAATATCAAAGAATACAATCATTGGATCATATGGTAGATATACACTAAATTTTAAAGAAACTGCCAAAAAAATTTAAAACATAAAAAATAAACTGCCAAATATTTTACAAAATGATTGTATTATTTTACATTAAAAATAATAACATCTTAGAGTTCTAGCTCCTCTACTTCCTGTCAATATTTGGACATTCACCCTTAATTTTACACAACCTAATAGGTGTTTAATGTTATCTCATTTGGCTTTAATTTTAATTTCCCAAATGACTAATGATGGTAATAATATTTTCATGTGCTTGTTTGACAAAAATTTCTTCTTTGGTTAAGTACACATCCTAAAATTTGTCCATTTTTAAAATTTAGATGTTTGGTTTCTTATTATTGAGTTTTTAAGAATTTTTTATATGTTCTGGATATAAGTTCCTTATAAGATATATGTTATTTTCTCCCTGCCTTTATGATATTGTTAGTCATACATCTCACAATTACATATGTTACAAACCTTCATATTATATATTATTTTTAATTAAGCAGTGAATTATCTTTTAAAGAGTTATTATCTATAAAAAATAAATATAAAAATATTGCTTAACCACGGAGTTACCATTTCCAGGGCTTGTTTTGTTTTGTAGATCCACATTTCTATCTGGTATTTTCTTTCTGTCCAAAAAACTTCTATTAACATTACTTGTAGTATGTTCTTATGCAGATGAATTCTGAAATTCATCTACCTGAAAAAAAATTGTTTCTCTTGGGTTTCGAATAGCATTTTAGCTGAATACAAAATTCTGGGTTAATGGTTCTTGCCCACAGTATTGTAAATATGTTCCCCATTGTCTGCCTGCTTGCATTGTTTCAGATGAGAAATCTGTTCTCATCCTTTTCTTTGTTCCTCTGCATATAGTGTGCCTCTTTTCTTTGGCTGCTTTTAAGATCTCTTTGTCACTGGTTTTGTGGAGTATGATTATAATGTGCCTTCTTGTTGTTTGTGTGTGTGTGTGTTTCATGTTCTTGGGATTCTCTGAATTTATAGGATCATACAGGTTTATAATTGTTACCAAATTTGAAAACTGTGTATTGATTATTTCTTCAACTAGTCAAATCTGACTTCATTTCTGAATCGCTTTCTCCTCTCTCCTTCAGACTCCAATTACATGTATATTAGTCTGCTTGAAGTTGTACCACTGATCACTTGATATTTATTTATTTTTTCTCTGCATATTTCATTTGCTGTATTTTCTACTACTATGTTTTCACATTTACTAATCTTTTTTTCTGCAAAGTCTAATTTGGCATTAATCCCATTCAGTGTATTTTAAATAAAATCATTGACATTTTTATCTTTAGAAGTTCAATCTGGATCTTTTTAATATTTTTTATGTCTTCCATTAAGTTTTTCATCTATGATAGAACACAGTTAAAATATCTTTTAGTCATTGATGGCTAATTTTAAGATCATTTTCATTTTTGTGTCAGTTTCAATTGCACTTTCTGTGACAGATTATATTTTCCTACTCCTTTGCATGACTGGTTACTTGATTAAGTGCCAGAAATTGTGACTTTTAGCTTTTTGGGTACTTGATATCTTTGCATTCTTACGGATATTCTCAAGCTTCACTCCTGGGGTGCATTTAAGTTACTTGGAAACAGTTTGATCCTCTGGGTCTTGCTTTTTAAGATTAATAAGTAAAGCTAGATTAGTGTTTATTTTAAAGTTAATTATTCTCAAATATTGAGGCAAGATCCTTCAGCACACCATAATGCTGTGTGAGTTCTGATGTTCTGCAGCTAGCTGCGGGAACTGGCCTAGGTGTACATTAAACATTCCAATCCTTTGGATAGTTCTTTCCAAGATTTGCATGATGTTTCCCACATTCATGGGCTGATCAGTTCTCTATTGAATTCTTGGAGGAGGAACCCCTATAGCCAGGGTTCTCTCTTTGCAAAGATTTTTCTTCATACATATTCTTCACTAAACTCTCAAGCTATCTAGGTCTTCCTGTGTTCACAGCTCTCCTTCATAGATTCAAGAAGTCTGTTTCTGCCTAGTTTCCCTCTTCTAAGGCAGTAAACTTGGGCAATCATGTCTGTCAATGACTGATATTCAGCGTCTTGAAAGCATTGGTTTATATATTTTGTCCAGTTTTTTTTTTTAGTTGTTTTAGAAAGAAGGTAACTCTAGTCCTTTATTTTCTAATTTGGCCAGATTCCCTCTACTATGCAGTTTAGCCGATTACAAAATCTCAAAAAAGCAATCTCTGAAAATTTATAAAAAACTGAAATAAATGAGCATAATTCTACATCAAGTTAATGTCACAGTAAATAATACAAAGTCATTTAGAGCACACAACTCTGTAAATCTTTATTGGTATATATTTTAATGATTCATAGAGATACAAAAAAATTAGGCTTTATTTAGAAGTGTAATTGTTAAAATAATGGTAGTAATATTACTTTAATCAACATATATTCACATATGTAAAAAAGAAGTTAATGTGGTTAGGAATAAAATCTTCAGCATAGGAAAAAAAGATCTAATTATGAAAAAGGTAAATGTTTGAAATATTTACTTACAGATGGAAATATTAATATAAGCTCATGATTTACTTTAACAACACTTATTTCTTAGGCCTGTCCATTGAGGAGCCTAGAAAACATTACAACACAGTAATAATGAACATACCAACAACTTGGATTTTATACTCTAAATGCCATTTCCTACGAAAAGAACCAGGGTTCTTTGGAGGAATGGCTGATCCCATCAGGTTTGGGCAGGTAAAATACAAGATGAGCCTGGAATGCTTTATGGGAACCCCCAAACAAAGAGGCTTTTCAGGACTAATGGTCATGGGAAAAAGAAATTTGAGGCCTACAGTTGCTGTGATAGGGGAGTTTGAACATCAATAAGAATAATGAATACGATTGCTTCAAACATAGTCACTACACAAAAACCTATGAGTTCATAAGAGAAAGAGAGCCAAAAAACATACACACAGCTTGACTGTAAACTAATGAGCCATAACTGGAGTACCAACTCTTTACTATGGAAACTAGCACTTAAAAGGAAAGAATTATGAATTTATCCTAACTTTTTTCTATATAAATTATATTTCTAAATAACTAAAAGAAGGTAAGATCTTCTCCATAGAAATCTTCTAACTCTTAATCCTATACCTGCTGAAGCCAGATAGTATAAATGCAAATTAGGATTATGTTACCCTTTATCAAGGACATAAAAGTAAATGTGGGTTGAATAAAACTAAATGAGCTTTTTGCCTGATTATTCTCATATAAATGCCATACACCATTTGTCAAGAGGCAAATACAACTATGACAAATAGGCAAGGCATTTTAAAATCTATGAATCTGATTTCTCTTTTTATGTTGTAGTAACCATTTATGGATAATTATAAGAGCTATCTCTGTTTTATCAGCACATCAGTGGACAGGAAAGACGATGGTGTACTTCATCACATTAAAAAAAAAAAAACTTATTTGGAGCTACTGAACAGATCTATACTTTTTTGCCATGAGTTTAAAGCAACTATGCTTCCAGCCAGGGATAGTGACTGAAAAACATAATTGTGGGTGCATTTGGCATAAGTAGGATAAAAATGAGAGAATAAAGAGTGAAAATATTTTTTTGAAAATAGTTCAACCATATTTTGAGAAATTGTAGTAACAAAGTCCTAAATGAAATAAAAATCAGACATGGAAAAAAATCAATGAGATAAAATTTTTAAAAGATTAGAAGGTAAAAAACAGCAAACACAAAACTTTCTCTAGAGACTTCCTTAGATGAGGCAATATACATTAGTGTTTTTGAGCAAAGGAATTTTAGGAAGCCAACTATGAACTAGCTTTGTGACTAATTTGGGCAAGTTGCTTAACTTTTCTGAGCATCATTTCTCTCTCATCAGTTATATATGGGCCATTAGTGTACCTATAGCATGGGCTTGTCAAGAAATGATTAAATGAGTTGACATATATAAGTGTTTAAAATAAAGACTACACATATTAAGTTTGTAAAAATCTTAGCTGGGATTATTTCCTTGACTTAATGTTTTCTTAAATCTCCTCCCATATTTGTTCTCTAGCATATAACTGAATGCAAAATTTCATTCTTTGATGTTTTCATGTTAACCATTTGGAATTATGGAATTTCCTCAAAAAATGACTGCTGACACATGATAGGTATCACTGATGTTAACGACGACCTTAATAGAGAGAGCTTTGATAGTTCTGAATAAGACATTATTGAACAAAAATGATAGTTTGTAGATTGAGGAGGCAGACAAGCATGCTTGTCTAAATAAAAATAGATGGAAGATTACTGAGATAAGCATAATCTATCCTATCACAGTCCCTGATGACTTGCCACCAAGGAACTGTAAGGACTGGTGAAAGTCATCCTAAACCTAATGGCTTCCATTTTAAAGAATTGCTAGTAATATATCTTATGCCAAGAAGGAGACACTGTAAACTATACTTCTTTTTCTTTTAAATAAGAGAAAGAGAATTCAGAGAATTATTGGCTAATAATTTCTAGACTGAAAAGACTGTATAATTAATCATCAAAAAATCAATTTGAAAACATCTACAGAAGACTAGGCCATTGGCATTTTTTATGAACAGTTCTAGACTGATATAAGCTCCATCTATGACAGAATGGCAGGGCCGCTGGATGGGGCAGAAATGATGGACATAATCCATCTTGATTTCAGCAAGGTGTAGATCCTGGCTCCTGTTACATACTTATTAATAATGTTGGCATGATATTCTCCATCAGTGTTCTCCTCTCTGTGCTCTGACACAGGTTTGCATTGGTCCTGTTTGCACCTCTAGATGGTTTATTCCCATGTTCATGAAGCCAGACATTGGGACCTAAGAATGTCTTACATTTAATCAAGCTGTGCCTTCTGCAAGGATGTCTTGCTTTACTTCACTTTCTCAGACAGTGGTATTTTACTTATATTTCTAAGATTCAACAGAAGATTCACTAAGTCTCCTTTTTTTTGAATCATCCACTATCTCCCATGTGGTCCTCCAACTTTGTTTAGATTCTTTACTCAATTAGAGACCCAAATGCTCTTAACTGTATCAACTGTTCTCAAATTATGCCATCTCATTACTCAATTAGAGACCCAAATGCTCTTAACTGTATCAACTGTTCAAAAATTATGCCATCTGTATAAAATTAATGTGTCAATTTTGGTTATTGGCTTTGTATTGGTGGATGAGTTCTGTATATATGGGGTAAAAGAAGATACCAAAATGTTTTAGATGGTATGGAAGCAAATTAACAAGAGATGAAAACATAGTGGCTCATTGAATTACATCAAATAGAGGCAGCACAGATTCATGAATCCTTATACTACCTTAGTAGCTTTGTGTCTTTAAATAACAAACTTTCTGTGCCACATTTTCCTTACCCATCCCCTATTTTTAATGGCATGCTTTTTCTCATTGTTTAATCCACACATCCCTTGAATAAAGACTATGTTAGTTTCACTCAATAAACATTGAATGAGTGAATGGATGGGTGCATAAAGGAACAAAAACTACAAGTATCAGTGTAAGCAGGGCCACTTCATTATAAAATATTTACACTGGTTGTTTTTGATAGTCCTACTACATTATGAAATAATGAAATCTTATACATAAAAGTTCAAAATCAACATCATTGTAAAATTATTTCAGTAAAAATTTTTTTGAATAAACTCATATGGCAGTTTGAGACTGCCCTAATAAGGTACACCAAGTTTTCTATGTCAACATAGAACAGAGACACACACATATTTCTGAGGGAATCTGGTTTGGACTTTTCTTTCCATTTATAACTAAAAGCAATTTTTACTGAGTAACCTGTTCTGGTTTGATTATCTTTAACTCTCGTCTTCCTGGTAGACAAGAGGTACTGCTTAATAAGTGTGAACCAAGGTGCACTCCTATAGGTTTGAATTAAAGAAGCCTAAGGTGGATAAAAGAATTTTTGTGTCTTCCATGTTCTGTCTCCCTTTCTGATATTTCCCACTTATTTTTCCTCCTTTCCCCTTTATCCTCTTTCACTATTATTTATATTCCCCAAATGAATGAGACCGTATAACGTTTGTCCTTCTCCAATGGAAGACTCCTAACTCTGGGAAAGGAATAGGGGTGGTGGAAGGGGAGGTGGGTGGGGGGTGGGGGTGACTGGGTGGCGGGCACTGAGGTGGGCACTTGACGGGATGAGCACTGGGTGTTATTCTGTATGTTGGCAAATTGAACACCAATAAAAAATAAATTTATTATTAAAAAATAAAAAATAAAAAAAGTTAAAAAAAAGAATTTTCGTGGATCGTATGGTTATAACCTTAAAAAGGGGGCTCTGACTCCGCACATACCACTATCTTACTCTGATGGGAAGGACCAACTCTGCATAAAAATAACTTTTTCTTAGTGTAGTAGAATATGGCTCCATTGAGTTAGCATTAGGACCTTTACCCACAAGAGGGGGAACATATTGATATGGAAGATGTTAGAAAGATTTAGAGAGCATGATTAGAGGTTTCTTCTCTCTGGTTTGGTTCCTCCTTACACTTTATCTCACATATTTTATTTAGGTGTGCTACTTTTCCATGATTTGCATGGTAATGAAAATAGATATTAGCAAATACATTTTTAGGAAGACTCAAGTATTTATAGTATTCAAGTACTTCTAGAGTAATAGCTGCAGAGAGTACTAGAAGTATCATAAAAAAGTGAGTCCTCAAGATTGTCAAGCAAATGTTTTAAGAATCAAAACAAGGACAGATTGGAATCAGTATCTGGAAATGTAAGGGTATTTTTCTTAATCTAATGGAAAACTCATATTCAGCATTCTTTCAGGTGTGGAGGAGGGAATCTAGGTATTCCTAGGGAAGTCACCCTGATTAGCATGAACACCACATTCACTTAAGGGTGAAGAGGACTAAAAGTTAAAGAAACAGTAGTTGGGGGCCTGTGGGTTACCTAGACAGATCAGAAGGGGTGAGGTCCTAGCCTGAAGCAGAGGCAACAGCAGGAAACAAGGTTGAGACATAGTGGATTTGAGTGGAATTGCTAAACCATGGTCAAGAAGGTCAGAGAAAGAAGTGAGAAGATCCTGAGATGTACTTCAAGGACTAGAGGGTGAAAGGGGCAACCTTCTAGCAGAAGGCTATCCTAAAGATCTTAAGGATTTATGTGCCCACCTCTCCCACCTTTGAATTTACAGGGCTTTCTAACATTATCATCCATATTCATAATCTAATATGTAAGATTATTATCTTATACAGTAATCAGAATGCCAAATGCACAAATGTACCCTTTGGTAAACTTTTATTGGCCAGCTTAGAATTCTGCAACAATCTTCACACTAAACCAGATCAGGTCTCCTGCTGTTTTTTTTTTTTTTTTTTTAAAGATTTTATTTATTTATTCATGATAGTCACAGAGAGAGAGAGAGGCAGAGACACAAGCAGAGGGAGAAGCAGGCTCCATGCACCGGGAGCCCGACGTGGGATTCGATCCCGGGTCTCCAGGATCGCGCCCTGGGCCAAAGGCAGGCGCCAAACCGCTGCGCCACCCAGGGATCCCCTCTCCTGCTGTTTAACACAGGTGATGCACACACAAGGTTTGAAGTCCCATAGATGAGATGTGGGAGAACTTCAGACTAACCCCACTGTGTTCTTTTAGCCCCCTCCATAGGCCCCCATGAAGCCAAGGAGACTCACTAGGAAGCAAGTGGAAAATAATACAGCGAGTTTTCAAAACTTGTAATAACTTTTAAAGCAGGTACCTAAGGGTAGAAAGCAGAGTACAATAGTTACATGGGAAAGGCTCCTCTACAGACTAGCTATGTGATCTTAGAAAGATACTTGATCTCTCAATGCCCTGGGACAACAAATGCACAATAGGGATAGGCCAGTACTTCTCTCACAGAGTGGCTGTGAGGATTGAATGAGATAAACCTGTCAAGTGCTTAACACAGTGCTTCTCACTTAGTACAATTTCAATAAACATTACTGTTAGTAAGAGTTGAGAATCATTTGAAGGTTGAGTATGTTATATATTTATGTATTTTATTATATCACATATAATAATATATATTTACGTATGTACATAAAATAAAGCAATTTACCAACCTGTAGTGTTTTCAAAATAGCATATAATACAATAGAGGAAGAAAGAGGGAAGAAATAAATGTTTTCCATGAGAAATTCTAACACACCTTCAAAAAAGAGAAATTGAAGACTATGGCTTTTGGTCAATCTGAAATTAAAAGCCCTGAGGTCTAAGAAAATTTTAAAAAGTACATACCTTTCTGAATAAATGAACTAACACTTTCCTAACTTTCAAGGGATTTTTGTGAGACATGTTGAAGTGAAGAGAAAAAAAAATTTCAAAGTAACCTAGCTAGTGAAGATTTCATAAGTTCTTCAAATACTGTAAAAGAAAAATGATGTATCTTTAAAACTTTCCATCTAGATGAAAAACTATTTTTTCAGAAAAAAGAATAAACAAACCATTTTTACATTAGTCAATTAAAAATGGAAAAAATAGTTGAAATGTCTAGCCCTTCTCTTTGAAGTATTTTATTTTTGCAGCATAGAATTGGACTGCTGGAACAGATTTCCTCTGCTGTGTCAGGAGGGTCTTACTGCAGAAGATTATTGCAAAAAAATTTTCCTCTTTTGAAAGCACTTACTTTTCTTCCATTGATGCTTATAATGGCCTATTATTTAGTTATGGATTAAATAAAAGATTTAAAGGAATGAAAGAAGTTGAATGTGGGTATGTTAAAAAGTTTTTATTTATTCATTTATTTTTTAACTTTCTTTTTGCAATAATTATAGATTCACATGAAGTTGCCAAGATAATAGAAGGAAGTCTCTCCTACTCTCTCCTGGTGGTTATATCTGATATAACTATAATACAAAAGCAAAAACAAGAGTTTAATTTTAATGAAAGTTTTTTAGATGAAATAGCTGTTCTGTGCGGATGTGCACATGTGTGTGTGTGCCCATGTGCATAAGTGGGAGGTATCCTGAAATTTCTCTAAGAGTTTCAGCCTGGAGGCAACTTCAATCAATAGCAGCCTACTCACTGGAAGGGCAGAAGGCTGGGAAGCCTCTAATAGTGACAGCAGTCTTGTTTGAAAATCAGGTCAAGCCCAGCAGGCTTGAGACAAATGGAAGAATAATCTGGAGTTGCAACCAAGACCCCTGTGTCAAAGCCTCTACTATCAATGACCAAACAAAACAACCTGACAGATTGGAAGAAGATTTATGTGATACATAGATCTGTATCCATTATCCCTTTTCATTCTCCCAGAGAAAAGGCGTAATACTAAGCACGATAGATCTTTAAGAGGTTTGTGTCCTTAAATTCCATCAGAAAATACAGTACAAAAGTAGTGCTTCTTAGTCAGCTTGTATTATGTCTGTATTATCTTTAATATGAGTTCTTATCTTTAATATGGGTTCTCTGTGAATTGGAAATATTTTTTAGGTCATGCTCTTGAAAGTATAACGTATTAATAAAAGTAATCCGGAGCCACAGTTGACTGGAGGCAATGGGATGACATGTAGTGCAGATAGTACACTTCCTGACACTTCTCCCTCCAGAGGCTTTGCCAGGCATCACTAATCAAGTATGGCATCATGTCCCATTGGACCAAGATACCATTTTTCACATGGGGTATCAAGCAGCCAATACCAGCTGATTATACTTGGTATAAGAAATGGAGCCTAATCTGGGGTGACCGGTGATAGGGGAAAGCTTCCATAAGAAGTCAGGTTTAAAAGCAATTTGACAGAATTGAAGGAAGAAGATTAGACAAAGAGAAGAATCAAATACTTCATGGCCAGATTACTTTTACTAGTAGTCTTTAAATGTTTGTTTATAGCTATATCACTGGGACCTAACAGTATGTTTCATACAGCTGGTACTCAATGCATTTTTTTTTCTCAATTAATGAATGTTTTTTCTTATTTTAGCTATCAAAGAATGATAACAGAGAGGGACACCACCTAGCTCTTCAAAGCAGATCTCCATAGGGGAGGAATCCATTAAGGGATAAGGTGTGGTCTGGTTTGGTTCTTAGTTCTTTATGTCCAGAAACATAATTCTATAGTGTCCTGTTCCTAGAACTGTTCTTCTTCCAGTCACAACACTTTGGAGCCTTTTGATACTAGGTTTTCCTTTACAATAAATCATATTTGGATTATTTAATGTTGCATATCTCTGCCTACACTGAAACTGTACCACTAAGTCTTAATTGCTACATTAGCTTCTTAAATTTTCAATGGATTTTATTTCCTCTGCTTAAAATTATTCTATGTTCTATTAATAAATGAACACTATATAACAAACTTGTTTTCTTTTACTATTACAAAAACTTTTAGGTATTGTAGGAAATTTGGAGTAATTATGGAAAAAAAAGGCAATATAAAAATCATTCTTAATTCCATCAACCAGAACTGACCAGTGTTAGCATGGTGATTTGTATTTTAATAGCATTTCTTATTTGATGATATATTGTTTTCCTTTCACAAAAATTTTCTCATGTTATGCATATTCCTTTGCAATATGCTTTACCCTACCTAACATATATTAAATATTTTTTCTGTAATGTTTTGTTTGCTAACATATTGACTGAATGTTGTCTTACCTCATAGATAGTGAATAACTTATTAACCATTTCCTTACTGATAGACATTTCCATTTTATGCAATGAAATACTGCTGTCATAGTATAACAATGAGAAAATTATCCAATGAGTTCCTTGGAATAATTTTTAAAAGATTATTTCATAATTTAAAGAGATGAAAAAATTTAAGTTTTTCAATATATACTGCCATAATGCCTGACACAGAGATCATATTGATGAAACTCCCACAAACAAAATGTAAAGAATTACCACTTTAATAGGTAAATCAAACAGATTAGATACAACTGAAGGAAGAACTGGTGAACTAAGAAATAAATCTGAGATAATTTATCCAGAATATAGAATACAAGTGAAAATCTAGAAAATACTGAAGAGACATTAAGATGTGGAAGATGTAATTAAAAGTTCACAATCTGGGACTCCTGGGTGGCTCAGCAGTTGAGCATCTGCCTTTGCCCCAGGGTGTGATCCTGGAGTCCCAGGATGGAGTCCCAGATCGGGATCCCTGCATGGAGCCTGCTGCTCCCTCTGCCTGTGTCTCTGCCTCTCTGAAATAAAAATAGAAATAAAAATCTAAAAAAAAAAAAAAAAAGTTCACAATCTAACAAGAATTTAAAAGGAGACAATAAGAACAATTTGGGAAGAAGAATATTCAAAGATGCAGTACTGAAAGGAGTTCCAGAATTAATGAAAGATATGAATCATCAGATTTAAAAAATCAAAATGAATTCCTCAACAGAGTAAATAAAAATAAATCTCAAAACAGTGAAAGAGAAAATCTTAAAACAACCAGAGATAAGGCAATTCACTTCCAGTGGAAGAGAAACTAGAATATCAGTAGACTTATCAACAAAAACATCAGAGATAAAAAATAATAAAATTATAGAGTCAAAACTTTGAAGGAAACTGGATTTTATACTTAGCAAAACTATTATTCAAATGTAAGTTTAGAATTTTTAAAAAGTGACAGATTTTACTGCCTAAAATTCTTCACCAAAAGTAATGAGGAATAAAACAGTAGTAGTCCAGAAAAAATACTGAATTTAGAAAATTGGTATGCATGTAGGTAAATATAAACAAATACCGAGCAATGAGCACAATAATAATGATAATGATAATGATTATCTTTAGGAGTTGAAAAACAGGATGGAAATAAAATACCAGATGATAACATTTTAAAATGGAAAGAGTGTGTGGAATTAAAGCGTTTTAAAGTATTTTTATTGTTCAGAAGAATAGTAGACACAGTGCTTAAATTAAACCTTGTTAATTTAAGTTGACAGGTTAAAGATTTCAATGTAAATGAAATTTCAGTAAATGAAATAGAAGACAACTTAGAAAAGAGATAGTTTAAGAATATGAATAAAACAAGAGGAACCTCATAAAGTTAAATAGATGCATATTTTAGGCCTAAGCAATTCTACCCTAGAATACTTAGATGTAAATAAGAATGAATGAAAAAAAATAAACATGAATGAATGAATGAATGAGCAAGCCAATACAAGATTTTAATTACAACATTGTTACAGTGACACTGAAAATTGAGTAAATAGGCTTTGGCCTATTCATGAGATGAAATACTATACATAATTAACATTAACTATATCTACATGTGTCAAGATAGCTAAATATCCAGAATATTGAGTATAAAAGTAAGTTGCTAAAAAACGTAGAGTATGACACTATTTTTGTAAGCTTTTAAACAGAATAGTACTCTCTTCTACACTTGGTGTACAAAAAGTAAAGAACAAACTATGAAGGAAATGTACTTTCCAGCTTCAGAATACTAGTTCCCTCTGAGAATGGAGTAAAAGAATTGGATGGAACTTTGGCTATATAAAACACTTTATTTCTTTAAGAAATACAAGTTTGAAGGAAATATAGTGATATCTGTGTAATCTGACTTGGTTGATGCTGGACGTCGTCATATTTTATTTTCCGCACTTTGCAGTCTACTTGAATCAATTCAGACTTAAAAATAACACTTAAAAGAAAATATTTTACATATCCAAATTACATTAATGAGATAAATGTTTTTAAACAGGTTGCTTCAAACAGTTTGCTACTCAAGCATTACTTAGCCAAAACTTGAATATCTAAAGCAAAAGACATCCTTTTTAAAGTAGTTTGGCTAAAGACTAAACACTCCTTCCTGTGATATTCAATTGTTCAGAAACAATTTTAGAATCCATCTTTTGTAATTTCCTAAAGCTGTTTGTTGTTTTGAGTTACCATGAAAATAATATTATTTTGTATTCAAATCTTGTGTATTACTTCATGGGCACTCAACCTTCCAGTCACTATTTCTGTGATGTGAATTGTGGTCAGGCAGCATATACATATAGAACACTTGGTACTCAATGCCAGGCATAACACAGTTCCTGCCCTCATGGGGCTTTTTGTCTAGGAGTCTCCCAATAAATCCAGACTCTTCTGCACATGAAATAAATCTACCCTAGAAAGGGAACTACAAGCTATAGAAGGGGAGTGAGGGAGGAATAGCCTTTTCATGTAAGAGAAAGGAGCAAGAACAACAACAACAACAACAAATGGTGTAAAACATGAAACAGTCCAAAAGTCAAAGAAAAATTGGAAAGAAACTTAAGGTATATGAAGATAAGAAAAGTAGCATGAGGGATGCCTGCATGGCTCGGCAGTTTAGCATCTGCCTTCGGCCCATGGCTTGATCCTTGGGGTCCCTGGATCAAGTTCCACATCGGGCTCCTCACAGGAAGCCTGCTTCTCCTTCTGCCTGTATCTCTGCCTCTCTCTGTGTCTCTCATGAATAAATAAATAAAATTAAAAAAAAAAAAAAGAAAAGTAGCATGAAATGAAAATAAGACACAACTAAACAAAAACTGTGATATGAAAGGCTTAGGATTCAGAAAGAGACCTGGAGAGAGACAGAGACATACAGAGACATTGTCCTGCAGAGAGATACTAAGTGAATTAGGAACTAGCGTTCCATGCAGAAGGAAACAAAATGTCAAGTGCTTTTAAAGGCCATCTCGAAGAAGAGAAGCCGCGAGACTGAGAAAGACCAAAAAGAAAGATGATCTGCCATGATAGCTTTCGAATTCCACCTCGATGAAATGGCAGATATATAACCCAGCAATTGTAAATGCCATTTACTTTGTACTACACCCAGCCTTCTAATTCCAATTAAGTATGCTGAATTCTTTGACATATGCAGGGCTCGAAAGGACGAATTTCCAACACTCTCTTAAGAGAATTCATTAGAACTTTATCTTTCAGATCTGGCTGCAAGAAACCTTGAATGCCTAGCACTTGATTGAGTGTCCTTCATAAGGAAGACGACCATTTTTAACTCGGTGTCTGGGAGTCTGTTCCAAAACAAGATGGAAATCGCCGCCTGAAAGCTTCAGTTAAAACAGTATAATGAATGTTACAGCAGATTTCAAATATTGTAATTTGTCACATGTTTATCCCCCAAAGAAATCTGCAATAAAATCTCAGGGTGTGCAAGATAAATGTGCTGAGTGCACAGAGCAGTGATTAAGAGTGTGGGCTTCCAACTCAAACAGAGCTGGCTTAAATCCTGCTTCAGCAGTTTAGCAGGAGGCAGCCCTGAGCTCACTTTTGCCCTCTGAGCCTCAGTGTCCCCCATCTGGTAAACATGGCAAACGATGGCTACTTGTGTAGATGAATTTTGAGGAAGTAGGCAGGGTAGGTAAAAGTTTGGTACTATCCAGCTAGTTTCAGCGCCCATTCACTACTTGCAGGGGTCTCACCAACAGCAATGACAAGTGGTATAGTAGTGTAATGGATGTGCTAATGCTCACCATTACCTTTACCCTATATACTTAACTTTGCTGTGACAGCCCAGCTCCATGCAGATCACTTCCACAGGGAAGGTTTCCCTGAACTTCAGCGTACATCTGGTCCCTCTGCCACAAGCTCACATTTAAGTGTTATTTTATATTTGTATTTGGCTCATGCTAGCTCCTCACTGTGGCTAAAAGTCCTTGCACTTAGCACCTAGAGCTGAAGCTGACAAAATTGTCATCTGGTAAGAGCCTCTTTCAGGAAAACACTGAATCATAGATTACTGAGTGATAAATGAACAATAATTATTAACAATGATTTAAACTTACAATTGGCTCCGAAAAACCTTGTGCATCTGTTTCTGCCGCAGGGACATGCCTGGCAGTGGAAACAAGGACACACTCTCCTTAGTATTTGAATTCAGTTGTTAGCTAAGTCATTCATTCTGCTCTGTAGGATGAATGTCTCTGATTTCACCCAGTTTGCGTTCATCCCACAGAAAGCAGTCTTATTTCCTTAATAAAAAAGAGAATTGTTGAGAAAGTGAACTGGAACATGTAGCAAATATACAGTTCTAGAAAGACAGAAAGAGAAGCACAACCTCTCATTCACCCAGATGCCAGCCATCTGCACACCTATAAGTTGAACCTTATTTTTTATGTCACAATTGTATTCCTTAAAATAAGATGGCAAATTGCTGTTACTACAGCAACTGAGAAAGAACTGGATATGAGATATACCATGAAGACCACAACGTCTGATGGTGACCACAGATTACACTGGGAGCAAATAGAAGCAATGAATCATCAAAGCAGAATGGGTACCTTCCCTGCCTCGCCTCCCATCCTCCACATTCTAGTTCCCTAACTAATACAATGGAGTGAAAATTTGAATGCTAAATACTCTACATTCATAAAAAGAAATTGTGCAATATTAAAAGTGCTGAGAGCCAACTCCATATGGCAGAGGGATTCAACCCTGGTCATAGTGAGAATTAGCCTGGAGTGCTTCTGAAAACCATCCTATACCTGAGGTTCACCCCCAGAGTTTCTGACTCGAGTGATTCTATGGGCAGTGAGCATTTAGAACCATGATAAACCATTAATTAGTATCAATGGACTTACTTCTGAAAAAATAGATAATTTTCTCAGTAGATAGAAAAAGAGATTTTCCTGTTTTAATATGTGAATGTTCTAGGCAACAAGAGGGGAAAACGTTATGTATTCACCAGAACAAAGAAGACAAATTTCACCTTTTTGTGTGTTCTTTGGGTAAACAAATGTATGGTGGTGGACAAGAGCATTGGCGTTGTCATAATGGAACCACCTACAGAGGTTTCTCCAAGCACAGATTTATAGCATTGTCTTCTCTTCAAGTCTTATAGCAAACTTCCTGGCAGTCCCAGTGTATGTATGACTGTGAACCTCAGCCCCATCACTGGCTCTAGATCCTGCTGTGCCCCAGCAGCCGACTATGGTCTTGTGCAGATCTTCCCTAGGATTCTGAAGTCCTGGTATAAATAAGAGAAACCACGTGGTTGCTCCCAACTGAAGAGACAGCTGGTGTCCATCCATTCGTTCTCACATTCAGCTCACTCTCCATCTCACTGGGACTCTGCAGTGGCTATAGGTGTGTTCCTCCTGTTCCCCATGGACTCTTGACTGGCCAACGAGGGTGGCTGAAGGGCCCCTGACATTTCAGAAGTGGGGGGTCTAAGCACAGGAAACTTTGGTGTATAGGAATTCATATTTTCACCAATATTTCCTGGGCTTCAGGGCAATATCTATTTTGTACCCCCAAGATACCTTACTAATTTCTTAAATGGATTATGAGGCAAACTAATGATTCAGAAATTAAAGTTTGCATTTTTCACCAAGTAGAGTTTGAGAACTCCCATGGTGTGTTAAGTTTATCTGCTAGAGAAGCTAAAGCCTGTTCTTCCCATGCTCATTGCAGACCTCCTAAGATCCTATTTCCTAAATTTTATCAGGCTCTTCTATCTCTCCTAATGGGTGTGTGGTGTCTTTCCTGTATTCAAAACAAGTATCCACTGATTGGCCATTTGCCTTTGAAGATGAGGTCATTTACTTCATCATTAGTAATACCACTCATGTCTTTCTAATTCCTTTTTGAGGGTTCACAGAGCTGAGGTGAAGGAGTGCAAGCAGATCTTTAACAAAATGTCCCACAAATTCTCCTTATGTAATCAACTAGAGAAATACGATGCCTCTGTTAGGGTTTTAATCTATCAACATGTTACAGTTTATTTGATGAAAGACTGTTCCATGCTGGATTACCAATAAAATATGAATTATACATAATCATCTCATCAGAGTTAACTTCTTTATGTTTTAAAAATACGAATCCTACCTTAAGGAAAGCTTCTATTTTCAAAGAGGAGTCTTTTCTGATTACTCTTGAAACTACAGTTATTCTCAAATGCCCTAGGGAAAGCAAACAGCTGTTGAATCCTACGCAGAACTATGGGTTCAAAATCAGTACTTAGACTTTTCATTTTAGCCCAGCAGGGCCACCCAAGTGACATTTCCGGGGAATAGAATCAACATCCAGTAAATTAGCAAACTTACACCACAAATGGAAATATTCAATTGAATATTTATAAGAAATAAAAAATTGAAGGTATATTGAAAAGAGAATAGCTTTCATTGTTGAAATGCCTAATGCTTCAAGCTAATAGTTTAAACTAAAAATCAGGATGTTGTTGGGAGGGGAGAGTAATTAACATTTTATGAGTAACCGTGCAATAGTGTTGGTTATTATTAAAGGAAAAAGAAAAGGAAATACTTCCCAAGCATGCTTTGTTCATTTTGATTTCCAGTGACAGAGCTTTTTGTGCTGTTTGGTAACGTTACGGTAAGAATGCTGAATTAGGAGTCAGGAAACCTGAGTTTGGCCAGAGGCCTCTTGGCCTTAATTTTCTTCTGTGTGAAATGAGAAGGAGGGACTGGGCCAGATGTTTCTCATGTATTCACATGCCAAGTCTCTTCTTCAGAGATTCTGATTCAGTAGGTCTGGGAGATCCACCTTGAACATTCTGGGATTGGACCTCACAAGATCAGCGTTCAGCTCAGGTAAAAGTGATATGTGTGGGTCAAACATTCAAGAGCTCAGAATGCTTACAAGAAAGAAGGTACAAGAAAGGAAAGGAGAGAGAGCTGCTGGAAATCATGAGAACTGAGATGTCCTGTTCAGGGGCAATATGGAACAACACTGAGCCCAAGTCACATAAAATACAGGTGTCTACATCATGCATTTCTGAAGGAGAGATAGGTCATAATTTGTAGGTTTCTGACATGACTCAGGGGTGCCTACAGGCAGGTGGGGCTCTGACTTCCCTTTTTAACCGGGGCATTTCTGCTCAAATTTAAATGTCACAGTTCACTAGAAAAAACATATTTGAGAACATATTTTAATTACATACTCTGTATTAGAACCTGGGGAATCTGTATTTGCTCCAACTTTCTGTATCTGTTCATGCCACTGCCATCCTTCCTGTTGCCCAGTTTCCAAAGCCCATGTCTGGTCATGACCTAGCTTGTCAATTCCTTTATAGTTCATTTCTCACTTATCCCTTTCGTTCATCTTCCATAACCGCTTCCTGATCACTGGCATCTAAATTACTGCGATGGCCTTTTCTCTGGGCTCTTGGCCTCTAGTTTCTTTCTTCTTCAATCCGCTCTGCATCGCTGGCCAAATGAACCCTTCTGCTCCACAGTTCTTATCCTGTTGTTTGCCTTTCCAAAATCATACTTTTGATTAATTATTTCTATGTAATGGCATCAAAATAGAGTTAAAAGGCTCTCTATGATTTGAACTCACCATAGCATTACAAATGATCTTGTTCTTTTGTCTGTTTCTATCTTATGATTGAGCCAAACTAGAATTGTTTCCATATCATATACCTGGGCCCACGATTTTATCTAATTTGGCATACGCTTTTACATATGCTATTGTATCTCTGGCCATGTTTGTTTATTGAAAGACAGTAGGAGAGATCAAAGTACACATCTTATTTTCCTAACACAATTATTTCAATTTTTATATAGCCCTTTCTCTTTTCCTTTTACATATGCATACGTATTTTCATAAATAGAGTCAATTTTACATATATTTTTGCATTCTAGTTATAATCCTTTTCCACTTGGCCACATAATCTTCATAGCTCTCATTTTAAAAGTTGCATAATTTTCCATTCAGCAGATGTGCCATAATTCAGTTAACCATTCTTCTATCTATAGTTAGACATTTGGTTGTTCCTAATTTTTAGCTATTATAAATAATGTTGCAATTTTTAGCTATTATAAATAATGGTGCAATTAATAACTCCATGTATAACATTCTCCCTGGGGTTTATTACCTTTGGATAACTTTCCAGGAGTGAATTAGGCCAAAGATATAAAATTTTTATGGTTTTTGATGTACATTGACAAATTGTTTTCCAAAAAGGTTATACCAATTTATACTGCCACCAATAATATATGAGTACACTATTTTTACTACAAATTTGCTGGCTCAATAAAAATAACTATACCTTATTACTATATGAATTTTTGTATTTTCATTACTAGGAAATATAATTTTTTCATATTTTGTTTAATTATAGCATTTTCTTCTTACATAAAATGCTGAAGTTATTTACTGGCAACATTTGTGAATTTCAGAAGGTCACAGCCATGCCAGTCTTATTTTCCAGTCTCTACTAAATCTCAGCTCCAGTCCTGGTGCATAGAGATCAGTCAATATATATTTGTGCTGTAAATAAAGACTTATTTATTTTTTAAGGTCTCATATGTTTTTACCAATTCATATGAGCATTTTATATACTATGAGTATTAAGTTTTTGTCATAGGGAAATTTTTCTTTTAGTTTAATATGATTTTAGAAGATAAAAGATTATAACAGAAACAACTGCTATTTTCTTTGTGCATCTTTATATCGCCTTAAAACCTAAAAGTCATACTCCATAGAGATGATGACATAAAAATTGACTTTTAAAAAAAATTGTTAAAGTTTCCATTTTCAGATAAAATCTTGCTAGTTTTCAAGGCCGATCTTCAATGCACCTTTTCCTAAGTTCTGTCCGGGTGTTAGGCCATTTATCTATAAACATGGTCATCTGTGACTTATGACTGAAACCTTTGGTATAAAGCTCATAGGGAACCTCAACTTTGCATCTGTGCATAGGACCATTTTTACCGAAACCGAGGGATTTAAATTAATCCAGCCAACATTTCAAGATTCCAGATTAAGTCAGCACTGCTACTATTTTAGCCATAAAGCTTTATTCTAACTATAACAACAGAATTTCTGCTATGGTTTCATGCTGAGGTACCTGACATTTTAATGTGATTATTTTGATAGAGGGACATTTCAATAGGGATATTTTGATATGGCCTTGAAAAATAAATCATTAAATTTTAAGTACATCTCAGTTCCCAAGAAAGAGTGTGCAGCAGGTACTCTCAACCTATCCAGAAGCCCCATTCTACTTATCACCTCACCAATACCTGTTTTGCTCCCCATTCCTGGGCATCACAGCAAAATCAAAATCATGATCACATCAAAAACCCTAGCTTGTCATTGCCTATCCTATTCTTCATAACTGAATTCCTGTTTCATGTTTTCATCTTTGAAGTGTTGATCATAACCCATGTCGGTCTTGAAAGGATCTTCTGATTCTTGTCAGTGTCCCCCTCCCCCCGCTTCAGAATTACCTGGTGCCACTGCCTGCCTACAGCTATAAGCAGCATGCTTCTGAGTTGCAGTCATAGGGATTGACTGATGCAGGACTCCACCACCTCAGATATTTCAATATATCTTCTTGGATGTTTCTGCCTGGCATGTTCAGCTTCTCTACATGGACCCCATCTGCTATTTCTTCCATAGTGTAAGTCCATTGTCATGTCTCCATTTTATCTGATCCTCTAGGATTACTTTGTTTTGGTCAAATCCATCCAGAGATATGACTGCTCCTTCCTTGATGCTTTCCTTATAACTGGCCCATTACAAGATTCCACCCCTAGCCTGCCCTCGACGGAGGCCCACATATCATTTAGTTCCCATTATTTTCAACCTTCACGGCACTGACCCAACTTATGTGATATTAAAGTTACTTTTATGACAGCTTAGCTCATCTCTAATAGATTGCGAAGTCCTGGAAAACAGGAGCCATGCTACTTTATATTTATATTCTCCTAAATTCCATCAACTCCCATATGCCTTCACACAGAAAAATATTCTTTGAAACAATATATTAATTTTGTTCTACCATCCTTTAACCTTTCTTTTTGTACCTTAAAACCCCTCTACTTCCGTCAAATGTAGCTCTTGGATACTACCGAATCCCAGTTTATACTGCACCTCTAACAGGGAGAGAAACACCAAAACAACAAGCAAAAACAGCCTTTTTTTTCTATTTCTGTAAATCTCCTGGTTCCTCTCCGGCATCTTACAGCTCACTTCAAGAGGCATTCTCCCATCCTAACCTGCAGCTGCTACCCCACTGGACATTTCTCTTCTGTTCACATCGTTGGGCTTTATGGGGCAGCCAGTCCTCCTTTTATCCCTTTGCTCTCTGAACAGAGTAGGTGTAGGTGGATGCAAGAAAAGAAACTTCATAAAGGTAATGCTGATGAACTAAGTTTTGGGGTTTTTGAATTTTGTTTTGTTTTGCTTTCTTTTTAGTGGGGGGATAAATTTGCTTTGACCTATTTACACTGCTTCATACTGTTTCTCTAGTTAGTGAATTTATAAAATAGCTCAGTTGAAGTAGGGTTACAGGGCTTGCTCACAGGATAAGAAAAGTCAGCTGACCCATGGGAAAACAAAAAATAAATAATGTTGCTTCCTTACCCCTAAGTTGGCAAAATCATCACATCTACCAAGAAAAATTCTTACCTTTAGCATCTCTTTTATGTATTTCAGAGGAGCCTTAATTACAAACAATGGACAACCCATTTTGTTTGATTTCTGTGCATGTATTTAACAGGAATTCTGATATACAATAATCTTTTATTTATTGTGCTCACATAATGTGTACAGAAGCATTAAATATTATTATTTGTCCTTCATAAATATTAGTGCTGCTGATTTAGTTACTATCAGTGATATCACCAAGGCTGTATGGACAAAATAAACTGCACTTTTTTAATGCTTTGTGACTAGCCGACACAGCCAGGAAATGGGGACCTTAAAAAATGTAGACATTCTGTTATAACCTCTACCCACATTGGACAAATATTCATTAAAATCCCTTAAAAGTGACAAGATCATACTCCCAGTGTTACCAAAATGAGATAATGCCTTCACAATAAAAACAAAAATTCAGATAGGTAAAAAAGCAAAAACTGAACTGCAGAGTTAAAATAGAGATTTATTTTAACCAAAATATTCACCCTTGGTCTCAAGCAATATGTTTCAAGGGAAATAGCAATTTTGCACTGTCCTCTTCTCCTGAAATGGCCATGTGGTCTTGAACTGTTTATTGCATCTTGCTGAGAGGAAGGCTTAATGTCAATAGGAAGGCTAGCACCAACCCCAGGGAATGAGTGCCAATTGCAAAGGACAGCTTGACTAAAAGAACTTGGTGCCAAATCTCTATACACATCAAATTCTTCCTTTAAAATAAAACCTTCAGGGATGCCTGGGTGGCTCAGAGGTTGAGCATCTGCCCTCAGCTCAGGGTGTGGTCCTGGAGTCCCAAGATCGAGTCCCACATCGGGCTCCCTGCATGGAGCCTACTTCTCCCTCTGCCTATGTCTCTGCCTTTCTCTCTGTGTCTCTCATGAAATAAATAAATAAAATCTTAAAAAAAGAAGAAATAAAACCTTCATACACTTGATATTGTATTTTTAAATTCTCTTGTCTGCTATGTATTATGGCCTGTTATATATATATATATATATATATATATATTTGCTAAACAGTTCATAGTTTATTATATAACGACTTTTAAAGTATCTCCATCTCATTTGATTTCCCAACCACACTACAAAATAAGCTGGTTGCATCATCAACTTTACTCAGAGAGAGAGGAAACTGAGAGTATGAGTGTTGGAGCAACAAACAAGGACCGATTAGTGGAAACTGCAGAGGTGGAATGCAAATCCACATCTCTGACTCCCTCACTTCTTTTCTTTCGGGCTCTATTGAACCGCTTTTTGCTGGGTATATGCATAAACATTCTGGCTCTGGAAACTGAACTCAACATGGAGATTTTGATGTATCCCCCATCTTAGAGCAATGGTGTCTTCTTTTGCTGAATGAGTTTCCTGAGGAATTAATATTTATATCCTCCCAATAAGACACTCCAGGGTGCATATTATGGACGAGCAATGATATGCCTTTGCAGTTAATGGCACTCAGTCAAAACTACCAGGGCATGTCATTATTAGGTCATAATACCCACCCTGGAGTGTCTTACAGCTTAATTGTTCCCTCTTCCATCCCAGAAACCAGCAAAAGACATATTTTACTAATGTTTCTGCTTTGTTAATGAGTTCAGAATGGATGAACACATGTGTTCTGCCTATCAAACATGTATCCAGAAATAAACACAGGTCTCGTAATCCCCAACTCCAGCTTGCGTATTTTGCTACAAAATGTTTGGCATGGCTCTGTTACTTCGGAAAGTGAAGATTTAGTATGCAATGTCTGCCTAAATATTCAGACCCTGAAAACTGTGGAGACGTCCCCTTCTGCCAATGTCCTTAGCATTTATCTCCCTACCATCATCTGTTTTTCTGCTAAAAATTTCCATCAAGTGAGTTATAGTTTAATCTGGACTAGAATCCACAATAGACTTTTGACTATATAGCTAGCAGTGGCTTAATGAGTATTTAAGCTTCGGTGTTTTGTTTTGTTTTGTTTTGTTTTTTTTCTTACCCACATTCACCAAAATTCTCCAATCAGAATACAAAATTCATTGTGCATCTTTAGGCTCTGGTTCTTCTACCATAAAGTCACACTTTGTTTACAACCACATTTTAAATAAAAAGCAAAAGGCTGAGAAGTTATAGGAAGAAAGAGCAGACCCAAATGTGTGTGATTCTAAAGTATGGCTGCCTAGCAATAGAGGGCATTTGACTATTCAAATAAACATGATGTCAGAACACATTATGAGATGTTTCTGTTTAAGTTCCCTCAGATTGTATGTAGTAGAGACCCATGAGGCTTAATCTCTCCCACTGCGTAGGAAGTACTTGGTGAAGGTAGTAGAAATTTGAGGCTCCAGGTCAATGAAAGAGATGCAGCTGGGGGGCTATTTAAGGGAAACATCTCTTGTAAGGTTTGTGGTAGAAAGAAATTGATTTTAGATGGAGTTGTATAATCTTGGTTCATACTCCCAGAATAGTACATAATAACATATAATGAGTAAAGAGATCGACTTAATAATTTTAAGACTTTCCACAAAAGCCTATTTCCCAGATGGCTTCACCAGTAAAGTCTATCAAACATTTAAAGAAGAATTAACATCAATTCTTCGCAAGCTTTCTCAAAATACAGAAATGGAAGGAATACTGCTCAGTTCATTCTATGAAGCATGACTTAATTACCCTAATGCTAAAACCAGACAAAGACATCACAAAAATAAAAAGAAATACAGTTCAATCCCTTAGGAGCATAGATCCAATATCTTCATCAAAGTATTACCAAATCAAACCCAGCAACATATGAGAAAGATCGTATATCATGACCAAGTAGGATTTATCCAAAACAAGTTGCAAGTTTGGATTACCATCTAAAGACCAATTATGTAATATGTTATATTAGTAAAATAAAGGACAGAAACCTCATGATCATCTTGATAGACATAGAAAAGTTATGTAAAAGTTTTACATTGTAAAATCACCCAAGAAACTAAGAATTGAAGTGAATTTATTCAGTCTCATAAAGGCCATCTACAAAAAAACCAACAGTTAATATTATATGTAACAGTGAATGATTGAATGATTTTCCCATAAGATCAAGAACAAGACAAAGATATCTGCCCTCACCATTTGTGTTTAACATTGTACTAGAAGATCTATCCAAGGCAATTAGTCAAGAAAAAGAAATAAAAGACATCTAGATTAAAAAGAAAGATCTTTCCACCACAAATCATATGATCACGAACCTAGAATATCCTAAGGAATACACTAAAAACTTATTAGCAGTAATAAGTTCAGCAAGGTTGCAGGATGCAATTTCACTATACAAAAAATTATTTGTGCTTTTATACATTGGCAATAAACTATCCAAAAATGAAATTAAGAAAATAGTTCCATATACAATAACATTAAAAGGAAAAAAAATACTTAAGAATAAATTTAACAAAAAAGTGCAATACTTGCAGTTTTGAAAACTATAATTGACAAAGATCTAAATAAAAGACATCTCATATTTATAGATTTGAAGACTTAATATCAAATTAATCTACAGTTTTAACACAATTTATATCAAAATACCAGCTGGCTTTTTTTATTTTTGCAGAAATTGACAAGATAATCCTAAAATGCATATGGAAATGCAAGGGAGCCAGAATATCCAAGACAATTTTGAAAAGAAGAACAAAGTTGGAGGACTTTTATTTTCCAATCCCAAAAGCTACTAGAAAGCTATAGTAATCAAAACGCTGTAGCACTGACATTAGGATAGAGATATAAATCGATGAAATATAACTGGGAATTAGAAATAAACATTGTCATTCATGATCAATTGATTCTCAACAGTGTGCTAAGATAATTCAATAGGGGAAAAAATCATCTTTCTAAGAAACTACACTGGGACAAGTAGCTACCTACATGCCAAGAAAATGAAGTTGAGCTTCTACTGCACACCATACACAAAAATTTACTTTTAAATCAGTTAGAGACCTAAATATAAAAGCTAAAACTATAAAATGCTTAGAAGAAAGCAAACAAATCAATCTCTGTGGATTTGGGTTAGACAATAGCTTCTTAGATATAATGCCAGTACACAAGCAACAAAAGAAAAAGAAACATAAATTGAACTTCATCAAAATTTAAAACATTTGTGTTTCAAAGGACATTACTAAAAAAATGAAGGGACAATACAAAGAGTGGGAGGAAATTATTGAAATTCAACTAACAAGAGACTTGTATCTAGGACATGTGGAGAACTCTTAAAAAAAACTTAATACATGTGTAAAGCATCTGATATTTTTTCAAAGAAAATATACAAATCATAAGTACATAAAATATGATCAAGTAAGTAGGGAAATACAACTCAAAACCACAAGAGACAGCACTTTTTGGGGGTAGGGGATGGCTAAAATAAAAAAGACAGACCATAACAAGTGTTAGTGAAATGTGGAGAAACTGGAACCATAGTTTGTGGGTGGGAATATAAAATGATGCAGTCACTCCGGGAAATAGTTTGCCAATTTCTCAAGATGGTTAAACATAGAGTCACCATTTGACCCAGCAATTCAACAATTCCTAGGCATATACCCCAGAAAAAAGATTATGTCCGCATAAACACTTGTATATGAATATTCAAAACATCATTCATAATGATAGATCAAAAGTAGAAAAAAACATAAATGTCCATTAACTGATGAATGGCTTTAAATGGTAAAAGAATATCCATACAATGGAATATTATTCAACAATAAGAAGAAATGAAGTACTAATATTGATTACAACATGGATGAACCTTGACAATATATGCTAAGTGAAAGAAGCCAGTCACAAAAGGTCACACAATACATGATTCCTTTTATATGAAATGTCTAGAATTGGCAAACCTGCTTAGACAGAAAACAAATGTGAGATTGTCTAGGGCTAGAAAGCGCAGGGTATGGAAGGGCCTGATAATGGACACAGAGCTTTTTTGGGGGGTGGGGGAATAACAAATATGTTCTAAAATTAGATTTTGGTGATGGTACAGTGAGGGATGTATATCTGTGAATATGCTAAAAATCACTGAATTATGTACTTTAAATGGGTGAATATTGTGGCATACAAGTTAGTGAATTGTGGCATAAGAGTTACAGCTCAGGAAAGCTGTTTTTTTAAGAAAAGTAAAACTGAAGATTGCATTGAAATGAAATCACAGACTCAGCTGTGTAGAGGCCCAGAGATAATCAGGTCAAGTGAGAAGAGGAAGTAAGCATTGATATATAAAGAAGAATGGGAATAATTGCTTCAACAGAATCCAATTTGAAATATCTTTGTGGTTTGGCAAAAAGACCTATTTGTTCTTTGGTTAACTTGGAAGAAATGGGAGATGCTTCAAAGCCCTAGGGAAAGAAATAGATGTCGATAAAAGATAATGATCAAAATATGTGGAACACTAAGATTTGTCATAACTTAAATTACCAAATATGGGGAAAGATAGTTCACTGGACCTTGTTGCTTGGAATATTTTTTCTTCAAATGACTAAGACTAATAATCTAGGATTTTAGTAGTTTCCTGTAAGTGACCTAGTATACAATAAATTATATTTGCATAATATATTATAAAATTTTTGTGAATTATATTCATTTCCGGTTTATAGAACTAATCCATGGACAAGGTACAGAATAACTTACTGACATGTAAAGGTTAAATGTGAAAGTATAAAATTGGACTCTATGGGCATTAATTTCCTCTTCGTCTTAGATAGTAGAGAATGAGAAGGTTTGGGACAAGTCTTCCTCAAAATGTGCCACTTGGGCATAATTATTATTTTGATCTAAAGGCAATCAAAACCCAGCAGGTTCAGAAAAGCTCTTTACCTCTCTCTCAAAGACCTGGGTTTACAGTGGGAGATGAGCCTGTACCAGAAAGGAAGCTATTAACACAGGTAACTTTTTACCTAAAACATGTACTGGCACAACAGGGCACCCTTGCTTTTTCAAACACCTCCCTGCCTTTCTGGGAATGGCCTTCCACTTCTTTGTATTCCCAGACCCCTGCCCCTTTCCTTAGCTCAGAATATTATAGAAGCCTCAGTTACCTGGCTGTTCCTCCACTCTTCTATTTTTAGGAGGCTCCTGTTGTATGTAATTAAATTCGTTTTTCTCCTATTAATCTGTCTTATGTCATTGTAATAGTTTGCCTGGCCAAGCAACCTAGAAAGGAAGAAGGGAGAAGTTTTCCCACCCCGACAACAATCAAGAGACTCTGTATTAAGTTTACAGATGAGGAATCAGGAGAACAATTGTATTATTTTAAAATTTGAAAGTAAACAAAAGAAGAACTGAAAGTTTTTAAAAAAATTTTTTATTTTACAAAATGTAAGAAGGGGGTGTGAAAGGGGGAGGGGATTGACTTGTTCACTAAAGTTTATGGAACAAGAAATACAGATTAGAATGTATTATTTAGGATGATAAGACTTAAAGAATATACACAACTTTAAAATGTTTGCCTCCAAGAAGCTTGACTGGGGGAGCAGTGAGCGATTGCACTGTCCATTTAATGAGTTAATGTGATATTAGAGGTTCTCAGGATCATGAACATGTGTTAAGTTTAGGAAAGAAAAAGTATCAGGGACAATATGAAAGTGAAGTCTTCAAAAAAAATAAACTATAAAATCATAAGGAATTATTTAAAAACAAACAGAAGCAAAAGAGACCTTATTAGAAAACTATGGCTGCTCATCAGTTGGTCTTCCTCATTTTGCTTTTATAATTGAATTTTAAGGATTTCAATCGCTCAGTAGGAATGCACAGAACAAGGTACAGTCTCGGGATAGCTGTGGGTCTCAGTTATGCATTTTCTCAGGACAGAGCCACTCAGCAGTGAGGTTCCAAGGCTCCAGGCTTTGGGGAATCTGGGCTGCCCACCAGGTAACAAGCTATCTGAAGAGGCTGGGCTCGTGGGGCCCCAGGCACTCTCTTATTCAGCCCACACAGAGAATTCCCCTTTCATTGAGATTCTCTTCTCATCAAGGGTTATCAGTCCAGCAGTCAATCGCACTGAACCCTTTTATCAGCCCCACTTGGTAATTATAAAATATTTGCAATTATACAATATGCTAATTCTTAGACATCTACAAACAGCTTAATCAATTGAGTGCGTTTTATTATTTCTAGTCTAAACATTATGGACTCACATGAAGTCTCTGAGATCAGTAAATTATTCTAGATTGTTAAACTGCTGCCAAACCAATCAGAAGTTTTATTTGAATTTATTAGGCTTGCTACATTATTTAGCCAGCAAGATTGAGAAAAACAACAGAAACAAAGAGGCATCCTGGAGTCACACTGTGAAGCTTGATGGGTTCCCAAGAATTACAGAGCGGGCGAGCCAGCTAAATTCAGGAGGAACCAGATTCACCGGACACCTTCACTGTCGAGTTGAAATTAATGGGAAGCCAGGTTCTGGAGGCATCTGGGTTTCTTAAAAGCCTTATTTCCCCATCATAATATGTTCGATCGTGTATGTGTGTGTGTGTTGTAAGTGACTAGACATCTATGTTTACAGGTAAGTATAGGCATATGTGGTATATATGTCTCCAGCTACTTTATTGAAAGATTTTATTCATGCCTATCAAGACCTTCAGGGATACACCACATTTGAACATCCCAAAATAGAGCAAGAGATGAAATGCTCTGCCAGTATTTATATTTAAATGTGTTCAACAAGAACCATATATTCCCAAACATAAGGCAGGGCTTTTACCCACTTCCAAATTAATGCTCCTCATATTCAAATTTTTACAGTCTTTTATACTCCTGGGTATTACCAACATCCCAACCCATGACTTGATTTTTTAACAACTGAGTTGTCTTTGGAGAAAGCAGATTTCCTCAAAACCTCCTCAAACAATGCTTGCTTTGGTTGCTTCTGAAGATCATCTGATTAAATAGGTTTAAAACATTAAAAAAGATAGATGTAATACATATTTAGTCATTATTCTTGGAGGTATAATTTCCTAGCTTCTAGGCCTAGATGCTGTTTTAGTAAGTCTATTAAACTGCATTTTTAAAAGTAAGGTACTCAGTGGTTATGTTGTATGGGTCATGAAAATGCTCTTATAGCACAAAGTGGAAAATTTTTCCTCATGTTTCAGTGAAAGTATTTGCAACCCCAAGATAAAATTTCTGTCAATACACACCCAGAAGAAGGAAATGCTATATTTTAAAAATTGTGTTTAGAAGTGAAGATGATGTGCTTTATCGCAGTGATTCTCAAACTTTACCATGTGTGCTTATCTGGGGGTCTTATTAAAAATGGAGACCCTGATTCGGGGCCTGGGATGTTTCATGCCAATTCAGGACCCCACTTTGAACAACAGGACCCCACAAATCTTTGTTAGATCATCCAAAAATCAACACTAAGGAAGGTGAAGACAAGGATTACTGATGTCAACCATGCAGGTGAAGAGCTAAGGAAATTGTTTTAATGTAACGAGGAAATGGAAAGGAGGAATGCACACACACACACAAACACACACACCCCAAATATGCAATTTTTTAAAGATTTTATTTATTTATTCATGAGAGACAGAGAGAGAGAGAGAGAGAGAGGCAGAGGGAGAAGTAGGCTCCATGCAGGGATCCCAATACGAGACTCAATCCTGGGACCCCAGGTTCATGCCCTGAGTAGAAGGCAGATGCTCAATAGCTGAGCCACGCAGCAACCCACTAATATGCAAATTTTAAATGCATTAGTATGATTAAACATAAATTAAACAATTTAAGAAGATGTTTATTAAGTTAATAAAAAAAGAAGACATTTGATTCTTCAATCCATATTTCTAAATGTTTATATATATTTAAGTTGTCTGGATTATTTTTGTGTGGGATACAGGCAGACTGCTTTCTATTCATGGTCATATGGATGGCATTTCTCCCAAAAATTTCCTGCTCTGCTTAACAGATCTGAGAGACATAGCCAAATTAGAAATTTTTTTGAAAACTGGTTATTTGAACTGGAATAAAATGGGGATGTTTAGATTTCTTCTGCTCAATGATTAAATAGGATATTATGCTGAATTGATTTATTCTCACCACAGAATGAAAGTAGTACAAACATAAAAAAAAGTGAAATGCTTAGATAATATGTAGTTAGCCAGATTTTAAAGACTATTGTACATAACACAAAGGAAGGAAAGAAGCAACTCCTACTGTTCAGTTGTATAAACCTCAGGACCAGAACTCAAGTAGGAGATGCGTATGAGCCTCAGAGGAGAAGGCTATCACAACAAAAGCATTTTTTAGAGACGACAAATAAATAACATTAGTTATAACAGATCAGTTAAAGCTAAATGAAAGTAAAATGCTCCGAGTACATCTTCAGTTAAGTTCAAAACAGTTTTAGAAAAATATTTCAACTCTATACTTCTATAAGTACAGACACAAAGTTAGGCTGCCCTCAGAAGTTTCTGTCCACACTGGATCTCTATTTTTGTTGGAAAGAGATATTTCTAAGAGCAAATTCTTGCCATCTTTTCTAAAAATGTTCACATGGCAGCATAGAATATACTATTGCTATAGTAACTCTCCTAGAATGTAACTCTGCATTTACATGCAAAAAGTAAGAAAGATGTGTAATGTTATTAGTTAAAATTACTTTTGCCTCAATTGTGAACCAGGTTAATAGGACTAGTCATAGAAATGAAATAATTAATGTAGCTTTATAATATTGTATTTTGTTTCATCAGTGAAACTGTTCCTCTGTTTCAGAAAGGATCTAAAGCCTCATGATTCTGGTTTTGTATTTTTAACACTGAAGTATATTTCTATAAAAACTTTGTGTCTAGAATGCTTAAATTAGAGTAGAAGAGTTGCCTAAAAACAAATATAATTGTGCTGCTTGAAAAAAAAAAAAAAAGCAGAATGTTAACAAATCAATTGGATGTGGGGAACAGAGTGAGGAAATGAACATTAATGTTGTAAAAATTGTCTTTAAAAATAGTGATATCACAGCTGGTATTGTAAAGTGTCTTTAGTTTATAATCACTCCAGTTTTGTTCTTAATATGATTCCATTCTAGAGATACAGTCAGTTGACCTTATATAACTGTGTTAATGTAACCCACAAATAAATGATTAATAGCAAAATGCTAGGAAGATTTTCTGTGAGTCCTGCCATGCTATAGTATATCGTGATTAATTGCTTATAGAATCATGGTTAAGTATATGGTTTTCATTCTACAGTGTAGGATGGCATCTTGATCTTTTTATTGTCATAAAATCCTAAATTTAAATGCCTATTAATGCACAAAGATTTAATTGACTCCAAGAGATAATTATAATGAACATGCCAGGGCCCAAAAGGGTATAAACAGATCATTTTCTTAGAAGAGAAAATATAGAAAACTAATAAATCTGAAAACTATCATCCTCACTGTTAATGAAGAGTAATATTAAAAACAAAAATGAAGTAGTTTGAAGTGGGGCACCTTTAGGCACAATAGGTAGGAGTAAAAATCGGTATAAGCCTTTTAGAACCATTTGGCAGTATGTTTGAAGAATCTTAATGATGGATGTACCCTTTGGCTCAGAAATGGTGTTTCCATGAATCTAGTTTAATAAAATAATTGAAGATGTAAATAAAGTTTATGAAAAAATATATTTAACCCAGAAATATTTCCAATAGTTTAAAGTTGGAATTAACTCAAATGTCCAACAAGTTATGGTATATCTACAATGTAGGCTACTTTATATTGATTACACTTTTGAAAAATTTTAATGACATAAGAGATTGACAAAAAGAAAACCTCATTTAAGCTAAATATTGCGTTTATGAATAAATATGTATTAATAATTATATAGAAAAGAAGGTATTAGAAAATAGGCTGAATGAAAAATTATGAATTTTTTGTTCTTCCTCATTCTATTTTGTGATGTGCCAGTTCCCCCTCCAACACCAGTTAGAGGATGTAGTACTTTTACAGTCAGAAGAAAACCCAACAACAAAATTTAACTGTATGTTGTAGCTTCCAGAGAAGGCAAAAGAATTAAAATACACTCATTACAGGATGGGTCCTAAATTCTACCAGTTTGGATGTGTCTCACAATAAATTACTGCATTAACAGTTTTTTTAAAAGGATTTTATTTATTTATTTATTTATTTGATCTTGAAAGAGACAGTGAACACAAACAGAGTGGCAGGGGCAGAGGGAGAGGGAAGGGAGAAACAAGCTCCCCACTGAGCACAGAGCCCGATGCAGGGCTCTATTCCAGGACCCTGGGATCATGACCTGAGCCAAAGCCAGACACTTAACTGAGCTACCCAGGCGCCCGGTGTCAACATTTTTTAATAAGGCTTTTTATTGGACCTTCTTTTTTGGTAACTTTTCAAACCTAGTTCTCAAAAAAAATTCCATCAAATATTCAGTAGCAGATACTGACTTCACGGATGACACATTTATATCTCTTTACTGACAATATTAAAATCACTGGTCAGGCATGGGTAGGGGCCCTCTAAGAAGATCTGTGGTTTGAGTATTTCTCCTCCTGGTTCTGCATCCTGATTTCACAGAGCTCCTGTAATGCTGTCCATGAGTCACCATTACCTTCAGGTCTGGCTCTATTGCTGAGTGCTTCCAAAAGCCCTGCAGCTAAGAAGAGACCCTAGAGAAACATTCCAGTCATGTAGGCAACATAACTTAAAGCCATTTGTGTGGACTTGGCTTCAAATCTAACTTTCTGGTTTGGCTTATAACAAGGTGCTTGCAACGCAATGCCGTTGCTTTCATAAAAGATGGCAAAAGTACTATTAGTGACACTAATTAAGATGTGTGAATATCATTTAGATACTCCTCCTTGTTGCTTTCCAAGTACAAGCTATGTTACCTAACACATTAATTGGTAATGATACAAGTGCATATCTTTCAACTACAAGGTCAGTTTTTAAAGCAGGGCTTTTATTATTAATGTGTTTTAAGTTCCTACACAGCCCACGTAGAGATTCCATTAACAAATCTTAACTACTGTGCTGCTCTTTAACCCCATCACGGCTGTATCCCATCTCACTCACCCTGAGTATTATATTATGGGTTAGAGCATTTCAACTCTTTATCTGGCCTTAAATATAATGCCTAAAGCATTGTATATACACCTAGAACCTATTTGCATAACTGTTAGCATTTTAAAGCAAGTCCCTTCCCTGGTTTTTTGACCAGACATGCAAAATCAAAATGCTATTTATTTGAAGCCCACTACTCACCTCTCCAGCATGACTGCCTAGAGTATGTTTTGTGTCTCTTAAGTAAAACCTAGCATGGGAAACAAAAGAATATTAAAGTATAGCCCTTCCTAATATAATATGCTCTGCTTATTTCCTTAGAATTCTAAATGACATAGACCAGTAGATATAAGAGAAAATTTTAGCTGCAGTAGTCCATGTTACAGAAGAGAAGGTGGAGGCTCAAAAAATGGGTCTCAGTACCAGCATATAAATGTCCCATGCCCACTGTGAGATGACTGGTTATAGTACCGTGTCTCTCAGATTCAACAAAGAGTAAGGAGAGCCTATTGCATGCCAGGTTCCTTATATGACTGCTTCCTAATTTAATCTTAGTAAACATCTGTGATTGTCATGCAGACAGTAGGAAACACTTTTTATGCAGAACTTGGTAGCAGTCAAGTGTTCTTGCATTCATGACTTTATATAATTGTCAGATGGGTTATGTGGAGTATGTATTGTTACTCTTATTCTATAATTGCATACCTAAGAAGTCCCTTTGGTTGTGATCACATATGAAAGGCTACCTCCTTAGGTATACAACTTTTTGAGTCTTTTTTCTCCCTTCCCACGTTTCTTGGGGTAATTCCTTCATTGTTCTTTGGCAGAAGAGAAATCAGAGGCTACCTGATATATTCCTTTAGAGATGACCTTCTTTTTCTTCCATGTGAGATTCTTATAGGACATTTTGGTTCACTTCACATTTAAATATTGTCATCATATGTCTATAAGACAAATTTTTATTTATTAATTAATTAATTAATTATTATTTATTTATTTATTCATTTATTTATTTTTATGTAGGTTCTGCTCCCAGCATGGAGGCCTGAACTCACGACCCTGAGATTGAGACCTGAGCTGAGATCAAGCGTTGGACACTTAGCCAACTAAACCACCCAAGCATCCCAAGACAAATTCATTTTTATTTGTTGCCACTTGAGTTCATTGGGTCTGAAGACATAGTCCTTCCATCCAAGAAAATTATCATTGCTAAAAAGTTTATTATTGCTTTGGTTAAGCTTTGTATTGTCTTGTCCTGTCTTTTCTATAAGCACATTAGTGATACCTAGGTTAGCTTTTTTTTCTCTACAATCCATATCTATCATCTTTTCTCATGATTCTGTTTCTTTCTCTTTTTCTTCTGCATTTTCAGAAAGCCTCACAAAATTATAGTTCATATTAGGGTTTCCTTTTTCCCTAGCAACAGCTATTACCTCCTGCTCCCAGCACTGATTCCAACTTTATGCTTGCTACTCTCTCTACTCGTCGAACTCCTGCTTCCAACACAGGTCTCTTTTTATCCTGTGGTTCCTCATTCATGGAGCTTATAATTTCTCTATCATATCAAAGATACAAAGGAACTTACTATATTTAAAACCCTCTTGGGAAATAATTTCCAGAGGTATTTTTCGGGATGATGTACCAATTACTCCATTGTATTTTTCTCTCTCTTTTTTCTAAAATGATGGGATGTGTCTGCAGTTCCTTTGTGTGTTGCTGGACAGAGTATCTAATTTATCCTTGCTCTTCCTCCTTGTTGTTCACGAAAAGTTAGTAGAAAGACAATAGTAGGGATCCCTGGGTGGACGCAGCGGTTTGGTGCCTGCCTTTGGCCCAGGGCGCGATCCTGGAGACCCGGGATCGAATCCCACGTCGGGCTCCCGGTGCATGGAGCCTGCTTCTCCTTCTGCCTGTGTCTCTGCTTCTCTCTCTCTCTCTCTCTGTGACTATCATAAAAAAAAAAAAAATTAGAAAGACAATAGTATAATTCCAAGGAGATTAATAGAATCTTCCTTGTCCTGGATCTAAACCTACAGGATAGACTGATAAGGTCTGGGCTTAGCCCCATTTTCAGTGGCTAGCTCTGTGACATATATGAACAGTATGGATGGGGGTGAAGTGCATAGAGATTTTGGGAAGGGATGTGTTGTTTGAAAAAAGCATGTTTCATATGGTTATTGTTTTTTATGCTCAAAACTAAGTTCTATAAATCTGGACAAAATCATGCTTGGGAGAGATACACAGAAATTGAGTCAGGATACATTTAAAGAGGGAGAGACTAAATCATGTTGAAAAACACTGGAATTGTAGTTGTTGAGCTAGAGAACATGGAAAAACTGAGTGACTTTTCAGGTTTCCTTCCATCCTCTCTGCTTTACTAATTGTTAACTAAGCTTCCCTGGATCCAGACACCTCTGACTATCTTCTTCCCTCTTATGTTTTCTCTTGAAGTCTAAGAAGTGGCTTAAAATGAAATTTCTAATGGAGGGTGGGTACAGATATTATTCAGGTCACCTCAAAAAGTGGCACCTGTGCAGCTCATTCTGAGGTTGGTACTTCAGATTCAGAATGCAAAGCCAAGAAGTAGGCAGTGGGGGAGAAATGAAGCTCTAGCCTGTCTTCTCATGGGAACAAATTTGTTCCTCCATGCAGCAGAAGCTGGGAGAGCTTCTGATTATATTTCTGTGTTCCTCTCCATAGGTTTTGTGGTTGGTGGAATTTTTTCCAAAATTCTGGCAGTTAATGGGATGTCAGTCTTGGTGTACCATTTTCTTGGAGATTTTTCATTCTTTCTGAGTCTTCAAAAGTATTTTGGAAAGAGTGAGAAGAAGCTGCCTCAGGAACTGTGAGCCACATGCCGTGTTGGTTCTAATTTTAGTCCTGAATCGCTTAATTCAGTTGTGCAGATAAATGAATTGTCACAAACTATTTACAGAACCAAATTGAGAACAATCCGCTCTTATCCTCACCTTACTATTCTGAATCAAATCTGCTTGGGAACAAATCTGGTATTAGTTGTTTCTTCTTCAGCATAAAATCATGTCAATATGTTAACTTTCCACATATATTAATCTAAAGCTTACTTCTAATTAAGCGATAGCTACAAATTAAAGGAATTCAAAGCCTCACTGCACAGGCAGGGGTTTCTTCTAAGCTGGCGACCCTGTGGGAATCATAACCCAGACTATGTAATAGGCAGCCTAGCTTTCCTGTAAGAAACCGGCTCTGTCATGTTAATGAATTTGATTATTTTATCCATACGTATCCATTTTAAACTCCCTTCACTCTGACAACAGGTAACAAAATAAATATATACCAAATCCATAAACTACATTGGAAAAACCAGATCTTGAAAATTATTCCAGGGCCAGTTTGATGGGTTTATGCTGAGGTCATCAGCCATAAGCAAGATAGTAGTACCCCTGCCAAGGACACCAGTAGTAGCTAGAGAATTCTAGAGACAATGGCTCAAGAGGCATGACTTTTCAAGTTGTGGGATCCAATGCCAGTGGGAGGAAGGGGGATCCTTAAAGGATAGTCACAATCTTCACATCTTCATAGGTGAAATCCAAACAGATAAGTGTCAACTACCTGTGCAAATGCAGTGTAGAAGGGACATGACTGCATAACTTATATGGTCAAGTAGTTGAGGGTTTAGTGGCTGAAATTGTACTAGATGTTGATAAGTTCTGTGATTGCAACACAGGTGGGATAATAGACTTGTCTGATGTCTTGGATAAAGAAGATGATAGACTCATTCCCAGCTTAATCTCAGCAGGAACGTTGTGTTCTATCCTGGGTGCTATTCAGAACAGTAAACAATCAGATGCATTCAGATGTGGGTTATCAGGAAGTAAAACCCTAGACACTGATGGTGAGGAAGGAGTGAACATCCAGTCATATTTGGATAGCCATTTATAGAGGACGGTACTGAGCAGATGCATGTTTTGTAGGGGTTTGAATGAAATAGCCTGTATGATTACTTTAAACTCTAAAATTCTAAGACTGTAGAATTATCGTATTGTTTCAATAGTTTTTCTCCACTCTGCTCTCTACCAAGTAGTTTTTCTGAAGAAAAAACATAACAGTAAAAATGTCCAGACAGTATTTCTCAAAGTACAGTCATTCCCGCAAAGTTGTCAAACTAGAGTAGGATAAGAAAAACATAACAAATGTTTCAGAATTTCCTGGTTACAAAATTGCTAACTGTGGAAGACTATATTTATTTGTTTGTTTGTTTTCCAGGAAGGAAGCTTTTATGTGTTCAGGCCATTTCATAAATAGAAAGAACCATATATTCCTCAATCTCTCCTCCTTCTTTCTTGTTACAGCAATGAAGAACAAGCCCCAAATAAGAGAGTATTTTGTGGGTGATGCACATTTTCAACATCCCCATAACTCAAAGAGCTGTTGCTATCAATATGTTAAATGCAAAAAAAAAAAAAAGAAAGAAAGCTGAGAACTGCCAAAAAGATCCCACTGCTCTATGGCATCTTTCCCTTTAATTGAAAAATATTTTGTGTATCTATTATACTAGAATTTCTTCTGATAATATAGTACCTGGAATTCAGGTTGTGTTCAATCATATTTTTTTTCACAGAGGTAACAATCTTGTAAGATTTCTAGATTTGTTATCTCAAAATATCATCTATGCTGTCTTGATCTCTAACCTTACACATTTTTGACTGATGAGAAGCTGCTGTAGATCGTCAATGTTGCTCCACCAAGCTCAAATATTTGGAAACTTCTTATTAAAGAATAAAGCTGAATCGTTCATGCTTCCATCTGAACCCATTTTCTATTTTTCAAGTTCTCCTAAGATGGTGCCCTACAGATGGTGAAGCCCTATGCAAGCAGATGTTCACATATTCACTTGACTGGAAAAGAGGACTCCACCCAGGGAAGGCACGGGATGGTAGCTCTTCCCTGCCACAGAGGCTCAGGTCTGAAGTTATCTTTAAGATTACCTAAGACAATTATACTTTACCAATGTGGTAGGCAGAATGATGACCCCCAAAAGATGTCCACGTCCTAATCACCAGAATCTATGACTATGTAACATTATATGGCCAAAGAGACTTGGCAGATTGTGATTGAGGGTAGAGCCTTGTAATGAAGAAATGTTTCTGTGTTCTTCAGAGAAGTCCCATCTGATCACATCAATCCTTAAATATAGAGAATTTTTCTGGCTGTGGTCAGAGAAAGAGATGTGTTCTCATAAACAGGGTTAGAAAAACACTATGTTGCTGGCTTTGAAGACAGAAGAAGAGGGCCACAGAGGAATGTGAACAGCCTTTAGAAGCTGGAAAAGGCTCCCGAAGGAATATGGCCCTGCTGCCATCTTGATTTTAGCCCAATGAGATCTATGGCAGACTTCTTATCCAAGAAGTTAAGATAATAAGTTAGCATTGGTTTAAACCACTAAGATTTGGGTAATTTGTTATGACAGCAGTAGAACCCATCTATTAAAAACAGTAGAACCCATATGTTTATGGACTATGAAACCTAAGTGATTTCACCTGATAGGGCCAACCTGGACTTGAACTCACACTTTCTAACTCCCATTCCAGTTATGCTTTCCACTGTGTGATTCTGCTCCTATTTTTTTCAATATTTAGAATAGAATAATCAACTTTTACTTTTCCTTGTTTAATTATTCTAACTGAAATTGATTTTCAAGGCCTCATTTTATGCAGAATTTCCTTCTACTGACACAAAAGTGAATGTATGATTTACAGAATAAAGTATTACTCTGAGTTAGCCTGACTTTCTGTACTCTGAAAAATAGTACTGGTTGCTCATCATTTTGCCTTAGTTTGCCCCTTAACCTTGTTTCTACCTGTTCTATTCTAGCTACCTGTTTGTAGGCTCCTCACCTTCACTCTGCCATGAATTCTTAGAGGAAGCAGCAGCCCTAATTTATCTATTACCAGGATTTGGAATAATTTCTGACATATCCAACTACTTAACAAATGTTTGTTTATGAATCATCCAAGTGTAATATTTATTTATTTAGGCAACACTTATTTAGTGATCCTCCCCCCTTATATACTAGGCATAAAAATAACTTTAAAATGCTCACTATTCATCAAGACCACATAGCCCGGTGAGTGAGACAGATACTTTACCAAACAATCAAAATGCCACATGATTAATATGTCATGGAGATCAGAAAATTGTTGTGAAACATAGAGGCGGGAAATGCACATTCTACTGAGAACGAAGTTTCTTTATGATCAAGGATAATCCTAGAATAAGCAGCTAAGTTTTTTTTAAGTCTTTATTTATTTATTTATTTATTTATTTATTTATTTATTTATTTATGAGAAAGAGACAGAGCATGCAAGAGAGTGAGCATGAGAGCCGGGGAAGGACAGAGGAAGAAGCAGTCACCCTGCTGAGTGGGGAGCCTGAGGCAGCTCCATCCCAGGACCCTGAGATCATGGCCTGAGCCCAAGGCAGAAGCTGAACCAATTCAGCCACCCAGATGCCCCAGCAGCTAACTTTTAAAATGCCATTCCACTAGCACTGTCCAAGAAGTCTTTGTTCCTTAAATCATTTACTTGATTGCTATTAGTTTAGTCAATCAGAATCCTAATTAGCATTGATCATGGAAAATTGTTCAAGTTGTCTCCTTCAGGCTCCATAGAGTTATGCAAGGGAACCATCAAAGGAGCCATAGAAATGTTTCTCCTTAGTATTGGGATACCCTTCCAACAGCTGCTGGCAAATTTAAGTGGAATAAAATGTATCTCATCATTTTTCATCTGGGGATTTACCTTTGCTCTGCATTTTTACCATCTTGCAATGAACTTACCTTCAAAGACCACTGTCTCAACCAGAGGCAATAAGGACAGGGATGCGTGTGTGTGTGTGTGTGTGTGTGTGTGTGTGTGTGTAGGTTTACCCCCCAGGGGACATTGAGACATTTTTGACTGTTGCATCTTGGAAGCTCTAGTGGCATCTAGTGGCATTTAGTGGGTAGAGTCTGAGATGCTGCCAAATGTCCTGTAGTTCACAGGACAGTCCCTGACAGCAAAGAATTATCCACCCAAAATGTCAATAGCGCTGATACTAAGAAATCCTTTCCTATGATTTACACGCTACTAGAGAAACAGAATAACATTAGCATATTTGTTCATACACATATTTATTTAATTATGTTTATTTACAAAACTGACAATGTGATTTAAAGGAAACTACATTTCAGGTCAATCGATGGGGTTTTCAATGAATGGCCAAGGTACTGGAATGACATGTGTTTTCTGTCATTCTCATACTACCAATGAGAGAGACCCTACTAGGTGTCTAACTTTCAAGGTGCTAAAGACCAAGTATAGGACAATTTATTGAATGTGCTTTGCAAAGTGGTTATAGATGCCCTGGAGGCAGAAGGCTTATTGACTTTAAACCTTAACTCCTCTTCACAATATTCAACTTGTGACATTTGCCAACTTCTGGAGCTTCTGGAAAACTATTCTGCTAAAGCAAAATTTGTATTACTAGCTCTGAATTGAGGGCTCAGCTAATGAGAGGGGAGGGTGAGATACTAAGGGTCTCTCTCTTTTTTTTATGACACACACTTAGCAACAAGGGAGCTTCATTCCAGAATAAAATGTCAAACCCAAAGTGAAATACTATCTATAATAAATGAAGCTCCTCGTGATTATTATGTAGCACATTTTCTCAGGTAATAAAGTCATTGTGTTCTGCATGGCTTTATTCTTTTAGGCAGAAGGAAAGGGAGGGGGAGGTTGTTGGTATTTTGTGCTTCCTTTTTTTTTGATGGGTTTCTTTCCATTCTTCTTGTGCCAATTGTAATGTTTTATGATTATTCATGACTTAGACAATGGTGCTTTAGGCAGTCAATAGCAATTATGCTTGTTGAGAAGAACATATAATTCAAATTAGACCAATATAGATTTTTCCCCTTCACTTTAATGTTTAGTTACCCAGTCAGATTTAAACTGAGTATACAACATTTAATAAATGATTTCCACTAAAATCTAACTGACATTTAAAAGTAGCCTGGGTTTTTTTGTTGTTGTTGTTCTTGTTGTTAATACAGAAAAGTAAGACAAATGTTATTTTGCTTAAAAGGTGTATCAGTTAAAATTAAATACATATGACATTATTCATTATGTAATGTGTTTATACGTGTGGCCTGAAAGTGATCATTCTGTACACCAACCAGCAAATATGCAAAAATCAGCAAGTGGTAACTCTCTAAATCGTTTGTTTTAATGAACAATAAATTCACCCATGGTTTAGATTTGTCTCTCAAGTTTAACAAGAGTCAGAATGTAATTTTGAATATATATTATATATTATTCAAAAATTAAAAATCGAAATAAGTAATACCACAAAGTCAAATGAAAGACTGTAGTAGCCTTACAGACTGAACGACATCATGGCTGTCCCACCTCCACTCTAAGTCATACGTTGAAGCCCTAACCCTCAATGTGACTGTATTTAGAGATAAAGTTAAATGAGATCCGGGACACCTGGGTGGCTCAGCGGTTGAGCATCTACCTTTAGCTCAGTGTGTAATTCCCAGAGTCCTGGGATTGAGTCCCACATCACGCTTCCTGCACAGAACCTGCTTCTCCCTCTGCCTGTGTCTCTGCCTCTCTCTCTCTCTCTCTCTCTCTCTCTGTGTGTGTGTGTCTCATGAATAAATAAATAAAATCTTTAAAAAAATGAGATCGTAAGAGGCCCAATTCCCACATGACTGTTGACTTTATAAGAAAATGAAGGGGCACACCAAAGGCTTCTCTGTCCATGTACTCAGAGGAAAGGCCATGGGAGCACACAGTAAGAGATAGCTGTCTGTGAGCCAGGAAGAAAGATCTCACCAGAAACCAACCCTTGCTCTTGGACTTCACCTTTCAAAACTGTGAGAAATTGTTAATCCATTCAGTCTGTGGTATTCTGGTATGGCAGCTTGAATAACTAATATAGTAGGGTTTTTAAATATCTGAAGATGTCTTATCAGCTGGCCATCACTAGGATCCACCAAGTTGGCCTTTTCACTAAGTTTCAGACTTTCTTAAATCTGGATGAGTGACCAGAGCTTTCAGACAGCCATCAGGTATATTTCCCAGTAATAAGGACAGCAGTGACACACTTAAGCCCAAAGTTCTGACACTGGTGTTTATTATGAAAAATTGTCTTTATTTTCCTCAAATGAACATGAAGCAGTTAACCAAGAGGCACCAGGAACCATCTAAATTCTAACCTAATAAAAATTAGTAGGCATTAAAATTATCCATTTAAACTCCCTTCTCAATGCCTGGGAGCAACATAATTTCCTGGAAAGATCATAGGCTTCCATGCCAGACAAACCTGAATGTGAATGCTGCTTCCTCATGTTGGAGTTGGGTGGCAAGAGGCTGGCAACTTAGCTCCTTGAATCTTAGTGTTTCCTTACTAAAAGGGAATAATAGCAATCCTAATCATGTTGACCAATAATATCTTGATCATTGGGATCTTGTGGGAACTTGAAATAATGATCCTAAGTACCCACAGTGTCCAGTAACATAATAAAGGTTCAAGGGAGATAGGGTCTGTTGTTATTACAATGATGTTGAAGGTGATGCATAAACATCTTTACACCTAACAAGACCAGAGTCTAGAAAATTGCAGGATCTACTCAAATGGGATCCCCAAAAGACATTCATACTAAGTTTAGAGGGTTATGATAAAAAGTATTGGATAGTTTAGAAAATTTTGAGGAGCTAAGAGGTTTGATTATACCACCACAGATACCTTTCAGTATTTTGCACTCCCCTGATCTGAATGTATCTAGTGCAACTGTGTGTTCATGGAATTTGGGAACAGAGTGAAGTTGTTAGTTCATTTGTTTCTCTGTTTTTAGCCTCACAATGGATTTTTCCCTTGAACATGTGACTCAGGCCAGGATAGTCAAAGTGATGGCAAATGGTTGGATCCTGGGTTTACTGGAAAGCAAATCAGTAGAATTTGTAGAAAGCTGGATACAGGTACAACTGGATATAGGTGAAAAAAACAAGCTGTCAAGGACCACTTCACACATTTCGGCCAGAGCAATTATAAGGAAGCTATCAAAAACTGAGATGGGAAGAGTAGATCACAGGTGCTCTCACCACACACACAAAAGGTAACTATGTGAGAGGATGAATATGTTAATTAAGCTGATTGTGGGAACCATTTCACAACACACCTGTATATTAAATCATCAAATTGTACACCTTAAAATCACATTGGGTAAACTAAATATATACATAACTTTCATTTATTTATTATACAATTATACTTCCATAAAACTGGAAAAACATAAATGAAGGTAAGAAAAATTTGAGGAAGAATATTTGGGTTTCAGCTTTAGACTTGGTAAGTTAAAATCGCATTTAAAAATTACAAATGGTAGGGGCACCTAGGCGTCTTAGTCAGCTATGCAGGTCTTGATCTCAGGGTGGTGAGATTGAGCCCTGCAACGGGATCTATGTTGAGCAAGGAGTCTGCTTGAGATTCTCTCTCTCTCCCTCACCCTCCTGCCACTGCCAACTCTTGATCTCTCTCAAATAAATAAATCTAAAAAAAAAAAAAAGGAAAAAATTATAAGTGGTAAAAAAAGGTGGGGGTGGACTGGGTAGGTCAGTTGATTGGGCTTTTGGCTCTTGATCTCAGCTCAGGTCTTGATCTCAGGGCCTGAGTTCAGACCTTCACACTGGCTGTAGAGCTTACTTACAAAAAAAAAATTAAAATTATAAATGGTTTGGTCCTGCTGTGACAGGATATAAACAGAGGAAAGACACACTGAAGAGATGAGCAAGAGGTCCATCTGCCTGGCCTGCAGGTCATGCTTGGGAACTGAGACATGGCCCTGTAAGCAAAGCTAAGAAATTGAGGCTTGTATTAAGGCAGAACAATATGCTTAGGAGGTTAATTTACCCTGGTATTTTCTTGGAGAGCAAACCATTATCTTCTTGGTGGTTTGTGTGTGTTGTTGTTGTTGTTTGTTATATTTTGTTTGATAATCCCTAAGAAAGAGTTTTGCCCACTGTTCTCACTTAACAGTGTCTATGACAAAATAGATTTGACATCCTTTTTTTTTTTGTCTGCTTAAACTACTTTTTACATTTCCTCACTCACACATTATCTCAGAGGGATATGGCAAGAATTAAATTTCTCAATTTTATAACTTCATCTAATATTGTGAATACATTTTTAAATACTAAATGACAATAATTCCACCAAAATATCTGACCTAGTTATAGATTGGGATCAGGTGAAACTGTGAGAGAAATTGAAGAGTTATAGAGGGAGGCAATGGGGTGGAGATGAAGAGAATTAAATTGATCAGGACAGACACAACCTCCCTTAATCTTACATTCCAGATACATCTGATATGTTCTCACTCCTCTTGGGATAATGGTAGGAATCCCTGAGAAATTCTGATGATATTTTCTCACTCCCTTGGAGGGATTCTAATGCATTTTGAAGAAATCAAGTAATAATAGTTTATTAGTTCAGTAAAAGTCATGCTCTTCCAGCTCTTACATGCTTGGATCTTGGTCCTAGATGAAACCCCTCTTTCCTGCCTATTGAGAAAATGCAAATTTCACAGCCATTAGCGAGAAATTGATCAACAGTATATTTATGTAGCAAAATAACTGACATTTACATCTTATAACATATCTCCATATATGCTCATTAAAATGGATAATAAAATTGGGGTCATTAGCAGTATAGTATTACATCATCAAAATAAGGATAAGACATTGAAGAAGTTTGAATAAATAATAAAATTAGTAGTATTACTTTAGCTTATAAAATAAAAGATGCCAAGGGTTGGTCTTTACTGCTTTCTTCTCATTCTGACCTCAGAGAAGTTGACAAATGCTTCCCATTCTAATATCTCTCTGCAGTATCTTCTCTGTGTACAAAAAACAGAATCTTTTAAGAGTAAGAATTCTCCAGAGAAACAGAACCAATAGGTTACACATCTATCTATCTGTAGATCTATCTCTCTATATCTGTATCTGTAAAGAGATTTATTTTAAGAAATTGGCTCAGGCAGTTGTGGAGACTGGCAAGTAAAAACTTATAGAGCAGACCAGCAGGCTGGAAATTCAGACAGAATTTCTATGCTGCAGACTTGAGACAGAATTTCTTCTTCTCCAGGAATCCTCAGTTTTTGTTTTTAAGGTTTTCAGCTGAGTGGATGAGGTCCATCCACATCATCAAGAATAATCTCCTTCAAGTCAGCTGAATGTAGATGTTAACCACATCTATGAAACAACTTCACAGCAAAACCTAGATTATTGCTTAAATAATAAGGTACTAAACGTCTAGCCAACTGGACACATTAACCATCACACCTCTACATCACAGAACTGTCAATTCCCATTGATTCTAAAAGCAAATTTAATCTTTAGGACATATTACTCAAAGATTTTCTTGATTTAACCACATATATTCTTTTCAGTTTCATCATCCTAAATTACTCATCATTTTTTCTGCCCATAGGAAGTACTTTCTTAACTCCACACTTTTACTCATACTGAAGTATAAGTTCCCTTAGGGTAGCAATTCTATCTCAGGCTAACTTCTTAAAATACAAGAGTGGGATAAGTTACACTTTTTTAAAGATTTTATTTATTTATTCATGATAGACACAAAGAGAGAGGCAGAAACATAGGCAGAGGGAGAAGCAGGCTCTTCGCGGGATCCCAATATGGAACTCGATCTTCAGACCCAGAATCATGCTCTAGCCGAAGGCAAACGCTCAACCACTGAGCCACCTAGGTGTCCCAGATTATACTATTTGCTTACAATTCAGCTTGCCATCTCTGTCAGTCCCATCCTAGACATCAGATTTGACGACACAACTTGCTTTGGCCAATGGGATGAGAGTAGAAGTGATATTGACCAGATATGTTGTATAGTTCCTGGGTCCTTAATTGTTCTCACCCCACTACCCTGAGATTGATAAATCCCAGGGAGAGATTGCCCTGTCAGTTTGGGTCCCGAAAGTGAAGAGCAAGGCTGTAGCAAAGTTTAAAAAGAGAGAGAAAGAGAGAGAGAGAAAGAAAAAAAATGGGATGGGAGAGATTGAGAGAGACATGTACTATAAGTAAGAAACACATCTATTTTCTTATAACCCACAAAGGTTCTGGTATTGGTTGTTACCTCAGAATAATCTAGTGAAAGCTGATTGAAACAAGCAGGTATTCCCATATTTAATGAAGGAAAACATAAATTAATGGAAGAAGTTTAAGTTCACTTCTTCTGAAAGGCCCTTTCCTCCCATTTTCTGATTGTTGAAATTTTATTCATCCTTCAAAGAAGAGCTCAATAGCCAACTCCTGTTATTTCCAGCTATAACTAGTGTCTCTCTGTTCAAAATCTTTTCTGCATTTAAGATCCTTTCCTTCTATAGTCTTTCAGAAACAAATTTGCTGGTCAAATAGAGGTATCATTACTGTTTGGTTTTCTCAATACTTGTTTCATTTATTTTTAATTTCCAGTGACTTGTTTGCTTTCAAGTGAGTTGTTAGCCCCTCAATCAAGCCCTCAATGCATCTCCCACACAAGAATCTCAGGCACTCAGTAAACATATGTTGTTGGTAAAGTCAAAATATTTTCAAGAAATAGTATGATGATGGTATCCAGGTATCCTTTAATGAACAACCCAAGAGGCTTGGATTAAATGCAAAAGAAACATATGAGAATGATACTGCAGTGGCTTGTAGAAAAATTCAGAATGCACAAAAATGTGGGTGCACTTCTCTGGATGAGAAAGCTTAGACATGGCTATGAGCAAAGTTTTTGTTGGAGACATTCTGTAGGGTGCTTCACTTCATGCCATATTCCATTACCTCACACCATATTTCAACAAACCCATTTTTACATATGAAGAAAGTGATGCTTATAGAGGTTAAGTTATTTTCCATGATCACACTTCTACAAAGTAGTAGAGCAAAGAATTAAACCCAGGTGTGCCTCAGTCCAGAGCTCAAACTTTAATCATACTGCCTTATAAAAGAGAAGATCTAGAGTTTTTTGGGTTTTTTTTGTTACGTTTTGTTTTGTTTTTAGCTCTAAGCTTGCCCTAACCAAGGTCATCACTAAAGTACCAGAAGGTGCTACCCTTGCCCTAAGCATTTTACTAGAGAGCAGGATGTGAAGAAATAGTCCCCAGGATGATGTTCAGAAAAGGTGACTCTGATTGAGACAGAAAGTAGATTAGTGGTTGCCTGGGGCTGGGTGTGGGAATGGAGAGTGACTGTAAATAGACATGAGGGATCTTTTTAGGGTGATAAAAAAGTTATAAAATTGGATTGTGATGATGCTGCAAAACTCTGGAAATTTACTAAAAATCATTGGATTATACACTTAAAATGGATGTATTTTATGGTATGTAAGTTATAGTCTCATAAAGTTGTTAGGAAAAAATACACTCTCTAACACATATTAGGTGTTCTCTCCCTCTCTTTATATATATTATATAAAACACATCAATATAACACATTGATGTATAGACACATCAATAAGCAAAGATTGCATGCTTTTTAAAAATATCCTCTGAGCAGCAGCCTTTTTAATAATAAATATGATAATCACAAATTATTTGTATTCAGTTCAAGTTGCACAAGCAAACGTTTCACTTGTCCTACTGTGTAGTTAATAAAGCTGACTTTTTCTAAATGTTCTCCCTCAGACTTTTTGCCAGGTCAAACTGAGTTTCTCTAATTTAAGACAATGAATAAGTTTATTTTTCTGCATTACAGAATCACGAATGCTGTTTCAATTATCTATGCTTATGGAAGGTGCAAACAAACTGAGCATTTTATACCCATGCCTAATTTCCAACTCCCATTTTAGACAGTAAAAGTGCTGCCCTACAGAGAGTGTTCTCACAGAGAATCCATTCTACTTTTGTCTTGTACTCAACTGTCTGCTATTCAAATCTCATGGCCAGAAAAATGCTATGTGCTTCACTAGTTGATGTTCCACCTAAATTTTCCAGTGACATTTTTTAACACTTTTTTTTAACACTTCTAGCAATGCAGAAGAAAGAAGAAAGAAAGAAAAAAAGAAAGAAAGAAAGAAAGAAAGAAAGAAAGAAAGAAAGAAAGAAAGAGAGAGGAAGGAAGGAAGAAAGAAAGAAAGAGGCATCTCTCTCTAGCCAGAGCTAATGTGAGCCATGTGAAAGTCATAGGTGAGCAATTAATGGAGTGCTTCTTAAGCGATATTCTTTAAGTATTATTTTAACAGATATTTAGAAGAAAGGCTGAGAGCTGCAGAGGAAAAGTAAAAAGAATGAGGACTTCTTCACCACTATTTTCTTGGATCTCAGGCCAGACTTACATACCCCACTCAGCATAACCATATATTTAATATTTTTAAAGTCTTTGCAACTAATTTAACTATGCTTCTTTAAATGCAGTTAAGTGATCAACAATCTACTCATGGGGAAATCACACTCAGCCATCAATGCCTTGGTAATGTTTTCTTTCCAGCTCCTAGTCCCTGGGAAGATGTCAGTTCCCTAATCTTGCACATTTCCAAGTACAGCACCCCCTGTAGGTGGGTACCCCTGTTAGCTCTCAGTGGATCTGTCTTTTATTTAGCTCTAATTCTATTAAACTTGAGTTCCTTACAAACCAGTCCCATGTAAATCAAGTCAAAGAAAACAGAAAGGTGAGGCGAAATGTTACAACAACCCACTGCCAAATTCCCATAAATCCTGCCCTGATTTCTTATTTCCACAAGTTTGCTGAGCAGTAAAATTGCCAAAAGGTAATGAAAAGGAACGGAAAGAAAAGCAAAGGATCTGGGAAGATAACCTGTCCTCTGGTGATTAAATATTCTTTTGATGGTAATATAATGTTTTCCTGCTGCAAGTTATTTTGTGTTTATATATCTATTGGATTACAATGTTCCCTACAGGCAGCAGTCCAAGTGCATGTATTGAAACCAGGACCGCATACCTGACAATTATGAATGAAAATTACTTTTGAAGAAAACTGCCGAATTAAGCTATTAGACTGTCTGTCACATTCTGACATATTTATCTGTCTTATACACAAATATGACATCAGCTGGTTCATTTTAAATATCATCCATTTGTGACAAAATCCAAAAGGTTTGCATTTTGTAGCATTTTCCTTTCCTTGTATTATTTCAAGTGCCATGTGGAGTTTCATGTTTAATAATATGCTATAGCAGATGTCAATATGATCCAGAACTGAAATGATACTTGGTTCCAAATCATTTAGCCTGCTTCTTGCAGTTTCAGGTTGACCTAATCGAACAGATTCTACAGATCAACTTGACTGCCTCATAGCCTCTGAAAAGCTGACCCACTTATTTCTGTAAAAGGGAAAGTTTAAAACCTGAGAACATGTAATACTCTGCTAAGTGAAATTAGAACGAGCCGATTTTCTTCAATAGTGAATGCATTTGAGGTCTTTCCACTGATTTAACATTTGAGGTTGTAATCCTTAGTTTGTATGCATTACTGCGGGATGAATTTCTGTCAGCTGTCTGTCCACCATTTAACTACGTGGAAAAGCTATACGAAGGACAAATTTTGAGCTGTGAAAGCTATTTTACCTCGCTCTTTTTTATTTTAAGGGAGAATGTGAGGAACAAGAAAAAGAATCCTGGAAATAATTCATTTTTGTTTGAGGGTAACATGTTCATTTATTTAGAAAATGTTCTTTATTATTTGACCTGACTTCCTTATTCTCTACTTCAAAAAGCTACAAAAGGATGAGAATTTGTAAAAAATCTATTCCATTTGTCAATCAAAACTTTAAAGAATGTGGTTTCATAATAAAATTCCCATTAGCATCATCTCATTTAAAAAATGATCTCAAAAATCTAATAATCCATATATTTAGAAAAAGGCAATTAATAGCACAAAAGGCGAAAACTCTGTGCCAGAGTTATAAGAGCTATCCACTCAAAGATTTCAGTAAACAAATCTGTTCATGTATTTCTCAACTTATAAAAGTCTGAACTTTTTAGGCAATATGATGAGAGAAAGGCAGGAAGTATATATTAGGACTCCCAGGTCTTTTGAACATGCAATTTAAAACATTTCTTTAGAGTAATCATTTTCTTTAATTGCTTGCTGAGAGATCTGGGGTAAGCTTCACTCTGCTTCGATACTGTTTTTATGTCTTTAGATAATAAAGATCTCTTTCCTCAGCATATTTTCAAATGCCCTAAGTGGGGTTGTATAATTTTAAGTACTTCTTATGTATCCGACTCAAAGACAGTGATTGGATGGTGATATTTTTGAAATGCAGGTCAATTCAGTATTGAAAAATAAACATTTTCCAAAAGAAAAAATAAACCTCTGTAGTGTTACAAATAATTGTAGTGAGATTAGAGAATGCAGGTGAGTCAGCAATCTTCTCCCTTACTTAGTGATGATATAAAGTGATAAACAGATTTCCTTTTAAAAATTGAATGTCACATTCTAATACTATTCAAGAGCTGATGAAACATCACACACTCCAAAAGTAGCATAAGGAAAATTTAAAAATTTACTCAATACAAAATAGGGCTCTTATCACTCAAGAAATTAAATTAAATCTTTTTTAAAAAAAAACATAAATGAAGTGAAAATGGAAGGAAAACATTTGCAAAATATATAAATTCACACTAATTTTTCTTTCACTTTTTTATTTGAAAATTTTTGTAATAAAGAATATTTAAAAATGACCAGAGTAGAATACACAATATACAAATATCTCACATAGACCAGTAAAAAACAAATAATCTGAGAGGGGAAAAAAAGGCAATAAGGCATGGAAAGACAATTCCAGAAAATAAGAAATTGAAAAAGTCAATAAGCTTATAAAAATATTAAACCTCACAGGTAGCCAAAATAACATAAATTAAATAACTTTTCTCTTGATTGGCAAAGAAGTAATTTTTACATAATGCTGTTATATATGTGGGAAAATACAAACTTGTATGAAGTTACTGAGAAATATAAGCCTTAAAATTTGTTTCAGGAGAATTTTGTGATATTTATCAAACAGATTTATGTTTATTTTATTTTTATTTTTTTAAGATTTTATTTATTTATTCATGACAGACACAGAGAGAGGCAGAGACACAGGTAGAGGGAGAAGAAGGCTCTATGCAGGGAGCCTGATGTGGGACTCGATCCTGGGTCTCCAGGATCACACCCCAGGCCAAAGATGGTACTAAACCGCTGGGCCACCGGGGCTGCCCCAGATTTATGTTTATTACTTCTATCCCAAGAAGTGAGCTTCTAGATATTTATTCTAAGGATATAATTGTTTAAAAGTGCAAATTTTTGTGACTATATGAGTTTATTACATACAGCTTTGTTTAGATTAAAGATAAGTCCAGGCAATCTGAAGGTCCCATAATAAGTTACTGAAGTTATGATGAAAATGTTTTTATCTTGATTTGAAAGACTATGATATGTTAATAAATGAGAATAATAGGTTCTAGCACAGTGTATAAACTATTATTATACTTCTCTAAAATAGATGTATGTGTGTAAATGTACATAATATATACATATGTATATGTGTATCTCTGTATACAGAGAGTGATATCTATATCTATCTCTATCTATCTATCTATCTATCTATCTATCTATCTATCTATCTATAGAGAGAGAGAGGGAGGGAGAGAGAGAAAAAGAAAAAAATATGCCTAAATGATAAGATAGTAATAGTGGATGGATATCTTTGGATGGTTGGCTTGTGGTCATATTTATATTTTCAAATTATCCTACAATGGCCCAGATTACATGTGTAATGAATTACAACAATAAATAAAATTGAAAATTTCTTACCTGGCAAATTTGATTACCTACTTTAACAATATGGCTAACACACTGCTACATCTTTAGCATACACTGAAATATGTTTTAGTATGGCAGACACAAGAAGACCTGGTACCAATTGCCTACCACCCAGAGGATGACATGAAAATGGTACTACTTATTCTCTGATTTTAGGAAATAAGTACCTTTTCAGGTCTCTTTTTTCCCCTGTTGGAGCTTATAGCTTTCTTTATGTTTTTGCTCATTATTTCCAATCTCATAATCTACCTACTTCCAGTAGGTATATTATAATCTATACTACTTCCAGTATAGATTAAGAGATTACACTAGATTTCCTTTATTTACTTTAGGTTTATAGGGATAAATGGATAATATTAGAGGTTCCATCTGTATGTACTGAACTAAATGGCACAAACTTATAAGAAACATTTGCCTTGAACCAGTGAGAGAAACACTTTTCACCAGTTTTTCTTTTCTTTTTTTTTTTTTTTTAAGATTTATTTATTTGTTTGAGAGAGAAGGAGAGGGAGAGAAAGAGAGAGAGAGAGCACGATGGGAGCAGGGGTGCAGCGAGAGAGAGAATCACAAGCAGACATGGTGCCAAGCAGAGCCTGATGCAGGGCTCCATCCCATGACCCTGTGATCATGACCTGAGCTAAAACCAAGAGTTGCCCACTCAACCAACTTGGCCAGTCAGGTGCCTTTTATGAGTTTTTCTATTAGGAGACTGTCGGAGAACAAATGTTTGTGTCTCCCCCAAATTCATACATGGAAGCCCTAACCCCCAATGTGGTGATATTTGGAGATTGACCTTTGGGAGGTAATTAGGGTTAAATGATGTTGCGTGTGGCAGTAAGAGGGCCATTCCATTGGGATTAGTTCCATTGCAAGAGGCAGCATAGAGCTTGCTCTCTCTTTATGCACTCTCACAAAGGAGAGGCCCTGTGAACAGACAGTGATATGGCAGCCACCTATAAGCCGAGAGGAAGTTGCAGAATGAAATCTTCCTGTCAGCACCTTGACCTTGAATATCCCAGCCTCCATAACTATGAGAAATATATGTCTGTTGTTGAGGCCACTGGCCCATGGTACTTTGTTATGGCAGCCCTAACAGACAGAGACAGGACACATTCACCTATCAGAGAGTGGGGTAGGGGAATAGAAACCAAGATAGCTGTAGGGGAAAGAGATGGATCAAGAGCCAGGGAGAAGGTCACCAACTTTTTTCCCCACAGGAGACAATTGTACATGGTGTAGTTCCCATTCCGATCTGAAGCAGTAACTCAAAACAATGTGTGCTTATCATTTGCTCCATTGTAGACCTGACCCAAATTTGACATTCTTCTATTTTTCACAGAGGTCCTGGAGAAAATATTGGTCAGAACAAGAAATTAAGAATTAAACCAATATATTTCAGACATTGTAACTAGTCTTGTCCTGGCCGTCTGACAGACTGTCACTTGGTGTCAGATATACCACATTCTGATATATTGGATTTGCAATAATAGATCCAATGACAGTTTCTTGTGGGTTGCAGGACAGGACCATACTGACAAATATTGTAGACATTCATTCACAAACTTTCTTCAGGGTATAATCTAAACAGTGAACTACTTTGAAAACATGATTTTTAAAAATAGGAACCAAAAACATTAATGGAAATGCTTTGTGAGTACTGCTGAGATTGTAAGACTGTGGCAGAGATATAATAAACCCTTGCCAGAATTTAAAGGCAAACCTTCAGATCCACGCTAAAATGCTAACGCTGTGTCCAAGTCCTGCTGGTTGCTCCAAAGAAAGTTTCTGCCTGGGGACTGTCTTGGGAGCAATGGTTTTGACTCTAGAGCCCTGCATGACTGCCTCACAGTAATTTCTCCAGCATTCTGGATCAAATTGACTGCTACAAACTGTATAAGCTTAGTTCCCACCTTGACATCTGCCCATCGACAGCCAATAAAAGGAGAAGGGGTGAGAACATGCTAAAAAGAGCCAGAGAGCAGATTATGCTGCAGCCTTTGAAAGAGCCTGTTGAAAGGATGCAGCAGAGGGTGACCTCGTGTGCTCGTGTCCGTGAAACAGCCCCGTGTGAACTTCCCTCACTGCTTCTGGGTTTCCTTCCTATCAAGACTCCATTCAAGAGGTCCCCATCCTTTTCAGTCTGTCCTGTGGGGATTTTCTCGTATCTCTTTGTTTCCTTCCTCCATTTCTGGTTAGACTACTGCAGGGAACTCCAGCTCTCCGCCTCCATGGGCTGCCCATGCTGATCGACTTCTCAATGGAAGGGCGACAACTTGCCCCTCCTGACTGCATGAACTCATTTTAGTTCACTCGTAAGGTGATTATTTTTTCCCATCTGTAGCAGGGATTAAATACCAGGAACATGTGCATTTACTCTATGGACATTAATAATATTTAAGCAAATGTCTGTAGATATTGGCAATATGTTTCCACTAGAATTAAGCAATTTTTGAACACATTTTTTTATTAAGTAACAGTGACCCTTTTTTCATACTATGAAATGCTTGACTAATGTTAACTAAAACTGGATGAACCTTCTATCACTCCAGAGTAGCAATGGGGGGGGGGGGGGGGTCAAAAGAGCTGATTGGCTTTGTGGGTCTGATGTCTGGATAGTATGTTTCAAATGTGTTTTGCTTTTCAAAATATTGTTATGGATGTTTAAAAAAACACAGATGATTCCACTGTATCTTGTTTTCTTGTATACTTACTGGAAATATGCAGAAATTGAGCTAATCAGGTATGAAGTGACTTATAAACCAACCTGAATGTCAAGACAACACTTCTAATAGCATTTTGGTTTAAAATATGAAATTTCCCCAAGGGGTTTTAGATTATACTCTAGCAAGAAGAGTGACCATAAGATGGTTTAATTCTTATATAATTATTTTATTTACATATATATATTCTGTTTCATCAACTCTTCCAAGGCAGAAATCCTACACTACAATTGTATCTGTCACCAGTGTCTAACGAGAGCTACATATAGGAATATGTTAAATCCAGAAACATTGAAAAATATTTACAGCAGTATATCAATTCCTTTTCTCTCTTTTTGCACCATTCCTCAAAATCAGTATCTGGTAATAAAAGAATCCTTAATTTTTAGCCAAGTTTCATGTAATAGCTTATAAAAATAGACTGAAAATAAATATTCATGGTAGTGACAAGAGACCAAGGAAGTATATGACTACTTTCCTCTCTATAGTAATAAGTTTTATTTTTTACATTTCATTTTAAACTCTTTCCTGTCCTGAATTTTTCTAATTCAATCTCTTTGGTCTTTTTTGTTTGTTTTTTAACTGAATCTGCAGCCATGAGTTTTGTCTTCCTGAGCCTTCTCTAGAGCTGCCCCGCATGTCTTCACTCCATAAGAGAAGCACTTTCTGCTTAGAGAGGTACATGTGCTCACTTGGGACTTGGCTGAAGCAGAAAGAGAGTCCTACTCAGTCCACCTTTCAGTTGAATTACCGACTATAGAAAAATGTGTACAACTCCTCCAATTTAGAAATGCCTCAAATGACCCATGGAGAGGTAGGTGGGGATGAGGGAAGTTTTCTCAAAAGGAATTAGGGCATAAACGATGTAATGATAATGATGACTTTCCCTGCCTTTTTGCACAAATTACCCTAAAGGGAGAAATGTAGAAGTAGATGCAAAGGAGTATAGCTTTAAAGTCAAATGTCCATTGTCTATAACTGAGTTGAATCATAACTGCTGTTCTTTTCCCAGAGTAACTAGGTTAATTTCAAAGCCTTCTCTTTATCTTGTTAGCCTCAATAGTGAAATAACCCATGCATTCAAAAGTCTGAAAAATTTAAGAATGTAAGTGTGTTCCTTTAAAAACATATGTCTTTCTGCTTAGCAAAAGGGAGGGAAAGAAGTAACATGCAGAATTATTAAAAAAAAAAAAAAAAGACTCTAAAGCAAACCAATGAGGTAAAGCAGGAGCCTGGAAATGTTGAGATTCTATTTTTGTGGACTTCTAATGCTACTTTTGGCAAATCCCCTAAATCCTCTGCCTCAGTTTTATCATTTAAAACATGAGGATAATGATCTTTCTCATAAGGTGAAAGACAATTTATCCAGTCTTCACTAAGACTAGTCAAGCACTCATGGCAAAAAAGAAAAATAGCAGCCATTATTATTTAACAGTAAGTGGTGTTCAAAATCTCTGAAGTCTATTGAAAATATTCTACTGGAGTCTATAAGCATTTAACTAAATATTAATTAATGCCTATAGAACAAGCACACAAGTTTTAGCTCTTAATCTTCCCTAGAGATGACAAAATATAATTATCTTAAGACTGAACTAAAACCTAACACACACTGGAATGTTTACATCAAACTAGGGCCAGGGAGAGGGGCCATTGATTTCTGTAACTAAGTTCTATGTGAAAAAATTTAAAAATACTTAAAAATATTAGGAAAGAGGAGTATTTTGGTCCTGGAGCCATTCTCTGGTTTTATTCTGATAGTATTTTATTTTGCCACCCTTCAAAAAGAGAAAGCAAAAAATGAAGGGGAAAATCTATAAAACTGATGCCAACACAAGGCATTTCCTTTTAGGTCTCAAGTCTACTTTTCCAAAAAATGATACTGATATGGTCTGAATTTTATGTCCCCCTCAAAATTCATATGTTGAAATCTTAATGCTCGGTGGATGGTACTAGGAAGGGGGAACTTCTGGGAAACAGAACATGAGGGTGGATGGAGCACTCTTGAGTGGGATTAGTGCCCTATTCAGAGGCCTTGAAGACATCCTCAGTCCTCCCACCAGGTGAGGACCCATAGAGAAGTTGGACCTTTGCATCCTAGGAAAGAACCCTCACGAGACCACCTGAGACCATTCTGATCTTGGTCTTCCAGCCTCCAGAATGGTGAGAAATAAATTTCTGTCGTTTGTAAGCTAGTCTGTGGTGTTTTGTTATAGCCTTCTCCAATGGACTAAGACAGGTATTTATATGAAATAGGACATTTCATAACAAACCAATTGCAGATAATCAGTTCTGCTCTGTAGATTAGCAACTTTGACAATATCGGTAACCATATAGCTTGACTAAATAAGGACTAGTGAGCAATCTTATTCTTAAATATCTCTTTGGGCTGTAATCTTTTCTTTAGAAAAGTTGTTTTTATGGTTTTAGGCAGCCATGATGGCAGTTCCCATATATGATCATAAGGGTGCAGTTTTTTCATTGGTATAACTTCTGGAGCATGAAGCAGTTATCACACAGCTCAGAAATATACCAGCAACAAATACTGAAGCGTCTACCACCTCATGCTGTGTCATATTTTAAAAAGTCTCAAACCATGAAAAACAATTGTATTTAACAATTCCTCTGAGAATCTGTTGAAGAGGAGGTGGGTAATGAGAATGTACATCTTGTGTGGGATTCCAAATACACCAGCAGCTCAGAACTGCACGGGTTTTTCTGCAGTCCTCTCTTTGGAATCTCAATGGAGAAATTGAATTCTTGTTATCAATTATAACTTTAAAAAGCCTGTGGCATTTTTCAAATTTTTCTTAGCCTCGGTAATATAGAAGTTGAATCAAATCCTTATTATTTTTTAGAGCTCTTGTGTCTAAAGAAAGGGGTAAATAAGAAGTATAGAGGGTATATAGACAGACATATAAGAAGAAAAATGAATATTTCTGCTTATATTTGTTTTTATATCATTCTTTTTAAACTCCACCTTTTTCTGTTTTTGTTGTCCAGAAAACGTATATCCAAGTTGTATTGTATATCCAAGTTCTTTAATGTGTAGAATATATTGATTGAGAATTATAGGTATATGATTGGAATATAACCATTTATGCCATAGATTTTAAAAAAAAATTTTTAAATGGAACTATTTCTGTCTTAGTTTTGGATGACACTTAAAAGATTTCAAAAAATAAAGAAATCCAAACAACAAAATATGTAGGACAAGTAATCTCATACTCACATATGCAGAATTTCTAACTGGCTATCCAATCTTTAGGCTCAAGGTTAGTGAAGGTTTGATGACAGTTAACAGGCAAAAGTTGATGGTCTGCTGTAGCATCTTTTCTCCTCACCTCCATGGGGAAGAAATAGGATTTTTTTAAAGATTTATTTATTTACTTATGATAGACATAGAGAGAGAGGCAGAAACACAGGCAGAGGGAGAAGCAGGCTCCATGCCGGGAGCCAGATGCGGACCTAGATCCTGGGACTCCAGGATCGCGCCCTGGGCCAAAGGCAGGCGCTAAACCACTGAACCACTCAGGGATCCCCAGAAATAGGATTTTCTTTCCTCTCACTTGAAGCTAGACAAGAGGAGTTTCAAAGTGATCATATTGCATTCTGGATTTTTATCCACTGTGATTTGGAAGACATGATAGATTGATGTCTGAATCATGACTGCAAAAAAATGTTTAAGACTTTGATACTTGACAAATACAATGTACCAAAGTATCCTGAAACTCTATTAAAAAATGCTCAATAATATGTTATGAAAGAATGTATGCTAGAGATGAATTCAGACTTAATTTACTGAGGAATCTTCTGAGCTCCCAGTTCTCGAGTACCTCCACATACCAGGCCACGTAGTGGTTTGAAGGATCCTGTTAGACTGCCCTGCTATGCTAATGTTTCCCTCCCTTCCCAGAAGGGTAATGGATGGCTCTTTCAGCCCAATATAGAATTTATCTGTGTATCAGACTGAAACAAACAGTTCCTCCTTGTGTCTGCTCATGCATTTGCTAAAGTTCACAGACTTTCCCAGAGGATTCTAGAAGTCCTGCAGCTTTGTCTTTAAATTAGATTCTCCTTGCCTTATGGCCCCTTTGTCCAAGTCTGGATGTTTCCAGGGACAGCCTTCTCTAGGCAACTCAACCAGAAACCACACAAAGGCCAGAGACACTGAGACGCAGGCTAATGGGGTTGAATTTCAGCTGGAATGTGTCCTCCATTGTTCATAGAATTGTGCTGATGCTAGGGGAACAATTACTGAATGAGTATTAACAGCAACAAAAATAGTAATTATAAATAGATGCTCTTAAAACTGATAGGGACATTTTAAAAAGAAACCATCAGAATTTAAAATGTATAATCAGTAAAAATAAAATTCAAAGGAAAGGCTTAATAGCAGATTGCATAAGGCTGAAGAGAGAATGAGTGAATTATATTATGTGTGTGAAGAAATTATCCAGAATGCAGCAGAGAGACAAACAAATGGAAAGTATGAGTAAAGAGTTTCAGAGACCTGGAGGATAAAAATTTCCAGCAGTCACTTACCAGGAATTTCACAGAAAAAGAAAATTTTTAAAAATGGGAAGGGAAAGAGGATATTAAAATATATTACATATTTAATGTACATAAAATATACATTAAAATGGTAATTTTCAAGAATTGTTTATTCAAAGACAAATCCTCAGTTTCATGAAACTCAGTGAATTTCAAGCAGAATAACTATAAAAGAAATTGACCTAAAATACAGTATTGAAATGTAGACTGTCCAAAACAAAGAGGTGATACTGACAGATTTTTTTTATATCACATTCAAAAGTCTGACATTAAACTGAAAAATGGATGGTTTTTCAACAGTAACACTGGAAGCCAATAGAGTAAATCAATATCTTCAAAGTGCAGAGAGTTAACTATGAACCCAGAATTTTATATTCCAAAAATTTTTAAGAGCAAGGATGAGATACATTTTCAGATCAGCAAGAGCAGAGTTCACCCCTAAAACATCTTTACCAAAAGATGTTTAAAGGACATACTTCCAGAATAGGCAAAATGAAAGCAG